>NW_022196911.1:88259888-88294329 GCF_008632895.1 Mastomys coucha
AGGCCAGCCTGGTCTACAGAGTGAGTTCCAGGACAGCCAGGGCTATACAGAGAAAATCTGTCTCAAAACAACAACAACAAAAAAAAGTGGCTACCTGACATAAAACAACAGTATGAGCCTTATCTATTCCTAACTATAACTTTTTCTTAGTAAAAGTCATAATATACTTTATTAAATGTCTGTATTTTGTTGTCTTCAACCACCATAATAGCTAATGAGTTTTTTCCCATACTAAATAAAACTGCTAATCAGTGGTTAGCTGATTACATAAAATACTAGTAACCTTCAAAATTACTCTGTGTATGTGAATATGCAGACTCTGGGGCAAGCATTACTTTGTCTCTATCACTGAACGATGCTTGTTAAAAACATACACATACACACATACACACACACAAACACACACACATACACACACACACACAGAGAGAGAGAGAGAGAGAGAGAGAGAGAGAGAGAGAGATACAGAAAGATGAGATACTTTATTGGTTTTAGTTATTTAATATCTGTCTACTGGTTTCCAAGCTGATGCAACTGAATTATTCTAGAATGCATAAAGTGTATAAATTTGGAGATAGAAAATCTATTTTAGTTTCCTGTAAATAACTGCCGTCGGTGATGACACTCCTCATTTATGTGTTATGATAACTCAGATGAAAATAGTTTCCATGCAGTTGATCAAATTGCAGCTCCTTTAGACCAGAGTAGGGATATTTCCACAATTCAAGTTCAACTATACAACTTAAAGACAAGGGTACACTTAGAAATGCTTCCTTAGTGAGAGCTACAAGCAACTGCTCCTTTACACACTGTGTTCCTCATCTTTCTATATTTAAATTGGGCACAGTATTTCAAACTTCCTTAAATGTTATTTTTGTTTTGTTTTGTTTTGAGAAGTGATCGAGAGAGAGATAGAAAGAGAGAGAGACAGAGAGAGAGAAAGAGACAGAAAGACATAGACACAGAGAGAGGAATAAAAAATGAAAAATGGTTCTTGTGTAGCCTAGAACAGGCTATCCTGAAACTCCCTATACAGCAGAGAGTATCTTAGCGTTTATAATCATCCTGACTCTATCTCCTTAGTGCGAGAGTTACAGCTACCAACTACCACACCTAGGCTGAGGTGTTGCTAGGGATCCAACATGGGGTTTAGTGCATGGGCTTTGTCCCTCATCTCTGTACTTTTAAATTGGGCACAAAATTGTAAAGTTTCTTAAATGTTATTTTTCTTTTGAGAAAGGCTATCAAAAGAGAGAGACTCAGGGAGAGAGAGAGAGAGAGAGAGAGAGAGAGAGAGAGAGAGAGAGAGAGAGAGAGAGAGAGAGAGAGAACCAGCTGAGCTTTATATACACATCACTTGAAAGGTGCTTATTAAATAAGGACAGGTAGTCTCAATAATTTTAAGTACTTTTATGTTAAAAAGCTGAACCTAAAAATGCAAAGATTATGGAGTAGAATTAGAATTTAACAACTATTTCATGCAACATTTTCTTTGTTTAATATGTGTTGTTTTTTGTCTGTACGTGTGTCTGCGTAATATGTGCATGCCTGCTGCTCCTGTGGTTCAGTAGAAGGCATATAATTCCCTGGGGATGGAGTTAGTGGTAAGGTTGTGAGCCATCACTTAGATGCTAGGAACTAACCTGGGTCCTCTGCAAGAACAAATGCTGCTAATCATTGAGTCAACTTTCCAGGCTGTGTGACAAAATGAAGGAAAGGCCATCCAGAGACTGCCCCACCTGGGGATCCATCCCAAATACATTAAAAAACTCAGACAGTATTGTGGATGTCAACAAGTGCTTGCTCTCAGGAGCCTGATCTAGCTGTCTCCTGAGAGGGTCTGCAAGTGTCTGACAAATACAGAAGAGGATGTTCTCAGCCAACCATTGGACTGAGCACAGGGTCCCCAATGGAGGAGCTATAGAGAAGACTCAAGGAGCTGAAGGGGTTTGCAGTCCCATAAGAGGAACAACAATATGAACCAACCAGTAACTCCAGAGCTCCCAGGGATTAAACCACCAACCAAAGAGTACACATGGAAGGACCCATGGCTCCAGCCCATATGTAGCAGAAGATGGCCTTGTCAGGCATCAATGGAAGGAGAGGCCTGTGCTCTTGTGAAGGCTCCATGCCCCAGTGTTGGGAATGCCAGGACCAAGATGCAGGATGGGTTGGTGAGCCGGGGGAGGGGGGTTGGGATAGGGGGTTTTCAGAGGGGAAACCAGGAAAAGGGATAACAATTGAAATGTAAATAAAGAAAATATCTAATAGAAAAATTGAGTTATTTGCTGTCAACATCCTTTAGCTTGTGAATTTGTAAATGTGTGGCTCATATCAAAAATTAAAAAAATGAAAAATTTAATAAGATTGCTTCCCATTGCCTTATCCCATCTGTGTCCTACACACAAACACACATTTGCACACAGAGACCAATGGACATGTGCTTCTGTCCTTGCTAGCATTGTTTTTACTAACTCAGTAGAAATAAATAAGTTTTAGCATGAAGAGTAACTTCAGGATAACTCAGCATTCATATTCTAAAAATAAATATATATTCCTGAAATGTCATAATGCATAATTAGGAAGGAAACTAATTCAAGTTTTTAAACTATAATTTACTGCAAGCTTCAAATATCTTGACTTGAATGCAATGTTCTTTGTAAGATACTTATTTTATTGTTATTGTGTTGTGTTCTATAACCAGGGTCAAATCTATTGATGAACCAGAAGGTTTCTCTTTTTCCATTAAAGAGTTTAGGACACTCCCCAAATACTCAATAGCCTATACCTTCAAACAGAACAGAGTCCCAGCCAATATGGATAGGTAGTAAAAGAGTGATACTTGTCAATCTTTTGATCTATTAACTATTCTCACTTGAGGGTCTACTAGGCAATATGTACAGATATGTACTTTAAGTTACATATGCACACATATATATGTATATATATATTCATATAAATATATGTATGTATAAATGTATATGTATGAAATGTATATGTATGATATGTATAAATGTAAATGTATATGAAACTTAGATTTCATATATATACATATATATGTATATATATATATATATATACACACATATATATTCATACGAAAGTTGAATTAGTCTTAGACAACAAAAGGACTTATGCTTCTCCCTGAAACCATAGGTCACCAAGAAAAATGCTCAGTGCCAGATGTGGGATATATACTCTTGAGGTTTTGGTCAGAGGCATCCTGATGACCTTAAAAACAATATAGGTGATTAACATTGGTCTTTGTTGTTACTATAACATGGCGATGAGACCATATTTGTGAAGACACCATGTGCTTTTGTCACAGGACATGAAGAAATCAAGTTGGCTGTTACCAGAAATCATCCTTCTTGCTGGCTAGCTGTTCTAATACCATAAGATGGTTTGCAGACTGCAGAGGAGGAAACATTATTAACAGGCTTATCCAGCTATCAACACTATGAATTATAATAATAGCCTGAAATGTCAAGGCAAGTCCATGTGTTCAAAAGTACCACAAATTTTAGATTATTAAGCAGTTCCCTCTGATTGCATTTGAAGTTCATAACACAGGAGCAAACACATGCAATATCTTAAATATGGCCAAGAGACCATGGTTGGGAAACTCATAGGATACCAGGGTAAATCACTATTATTTTGCCATTATCATCACATATTTGGTTTGTCCTAAGAGTGACATTTGTTGTAGATAGCCCTGGTCTTGTGTTTTGATGCTAATCGTCTTCTCCTGGAAAGCACTGGGGAGGAGGAGCAAATCACAGGTGCCTTGTGAAACTTCTCCCCACCTGAACTTTTCTTTCTTTTTTTTTTCTTTAAAAGTTTTAATTAACATCTTAATTTTTTTCATTATTAGATATTTTCTTTATTTACATGTAAATTTCTCCATTCCCAGTTTCCCCTCCAAAAAACAAAGAAACAAACAAAAACAACAAAAACAAACCCCTGTTGCCTCCCCCTTCCCCATGCCTGCCACCCCACCCTCTCCCACTTATTGGCCCTGGCATTCCCTACACTGGGGCACAGAACCTTCACAGGGCTGAGGTCCTCTCCTCCTACTGATGATCAAATTGCAATCCTCTACTATACACATGCTGCCAGAACAATCAGACCCCTCCATGTGCCGTCCTTGGTTAGTGGTTGAGACCCTGGGAGCTCTGAGGGTACTAGATAGTTCATATTGTTGTTCGTCCTAAGGTGCTGCAAACCCCTCAGCTCCATTGGTCCTTTCTCTAACTCCTTCACTGGGGACCCTGAACTCAGATCAATAGATGTCTGTGAGCCTCTACATCTGTATCAGTCAGGTACTGTCAGCGCCTCTCAGGAGATAGCTATATTTAGGCTGGCTTGCCCTTCCTTTGGTCTCTGCTCCATTGGGCAGCAGGAGGGAAGGTGGAGCTGAAAAGTTTCAGGGAGAGGGGGAGAGAAAGGACGAGAGGAGGACAGGGTGGAAGGACTATGAAGCTGAAGTATATGGCTTGGAGAAATCACAAGTCATATGGGATCTAATAGCTGAGAATAAAATAGCGTAGTGGTAGATCTGCCCAATCTAGGCTAGTAGCTTGTATACCAATTAATTGAGTTGTGAATTCATTGGTTTGTTAAATTGGGTTAAAAATTTTCCGCAACATATATTAAATTCACAGTCTGCATTTGAAAACACAAACATAAAGGGAGATGAAGATAATAAGAGCATATACTCAGGCAGCTCAGAGATATTTGTGCTTATGACAGGTAGTATGGTCAAAAGGATATGTAGGAAGTTGTCTAAAAAGAAATCATTGCCATGAATCAATGAGCCATGGGAATAAGAAAGTATTTAATAAATCAAAATCCAAGACTTAAGGCCTGTTAAAATCAAAGACTTCAGAAATAATACAGTGTCTGTGGCTGTGCCTTTCTGACAGTTGGAAGTCCCTCACTTCTCTTCTCAACTGCTTTATAACTTGGCACTTTTATGGTTTGATTAAAAGTTCACTTGAATTGTTTGGGGTTATGTTACTACTTAAATTATGTCTGCAATTTGTGTCAAGTAACATAACGGCACAGGCTTAATTCCCTGTATATACTACTGCACCTTCTTCCACTGGACACTTAAGTAAAAAAAGACCCAATAAATGGTGTTTCTAATGTACAGAACAATGTGCCAAGGGAGTCCTCTATGTACCTCTATAGATTATTTACAATTTTTCTCCCTTAAATTTAAAGAAATGCCCAATTCAATTTATGTATTTTTATTTGTCTGTATATGTAGTATGTGTGTGCATTTATAGTATATGTATATGTTTATAATGTATGTATGTGTGTGTGTATTTAGAGTGTATGTTTATGTGAAAAAGACACAGAAAAATGGAAACACAAAGGCAAACAGACAGACAGATATACAGACAGACAGAGCACATGTTCATGAATAGTCAATATGTATTTCATGATGCATTTGTGAAAGTAAGAGGAGCGTGAAGTTTTGGTCATGGTTTTCCATGGATCTCCCTTTGTTGTTCCCTGACATGTACACCAGTCTCTGTGGCCAGTGACCTTTCAGGAATTTGTGTGTCTCCATCCTTTATCTTATCTGAGATCATATATGCTGAGATCATATATGTTTTCTACTCTGTCTCACTTTATGTGAATTCCTGTGATCACAACTGAGGCTGTGGAACAGCAGGAATGTAAATAAATAAAATAAAAAAAATATGTAAAACATGAAAAAATAAAATTTTATAAATTTTTATTTATAAAAATAAAAGATGCAATGATATATCTTATACATTGGAGCATTTCTAAATTTGTAAATAAAAATATAAATTTACATAATATATCTTGTTATATTTTATGTGCTGAATGATCTTATTGAATAAGAATATAACTTTATTTTTATAATAACAAAAGGTATTCCTTTATTTTATTTCTTATTTATTTATGAATTTATTTATAGTATGGATATACTATATCCATACTATATATTATGGATATGAGATTATGAAAAAATATTTTTCATGCACATTGAATATATCAGTTTGTTGATAGGAACTAGTAGCATCTTATCTTTTAAAATATCAGTATCTCTATTTTTTTGTCATAGAAAAAATCGTTTTGAGAGGTAAATAACTTGGCTGGCCTGGGCACAGCAGATTATATGAGTACAGTTTGCAAAGAATACAGAAATCAAGTTTATAATCAATGTTATGATCTAGATATGAAGTATACTTCAGGGGCTCACGTACTTAGGGGCTTAGTCACCAGATAGTGACTCTGTTTGGGAGGATGTGGAATTAGAGTATCTTTGACTTGTAGACTGTAACTAGAGAAAGTGGTTACAAGAAAACAGTCCTTGAGGCTTATAGCCCAGGCCACTTCTCATCCTCTTTCCTCTTGATGGTATAATAAGATATGAGCAGTGAGAAGCAGCATGCTCCACCATACAGGCTATCATGCTTTATACACCATGATGTACCACCTCAAATTATGAGCCACAATAAACCTTCCTTCCCTGTGTGTCTTCAAGTCAGGTATTTGATTACAGTGGCAGAATAATAACTAACACCATGGCTATACATTTTATGTGCTGGCCACATGAAGCTTTGGGAAGCTTTTTAGTATTCTCCATAATGCTGTTGGTTCACTCTTAGATTTTATGTTACCATCCATCTAAATGTTGTTTATGATTATTAAAAAAATAAGAAAAGTAGAACTGCAAGCATTCTTCTAAATTGGGAATCTGACAAATTACCATAGCTCATTCTGAGTGAGGCCATATATACATACTTGGCTTGCATGGGTAATAGAGGATTGTTCTGAATTGCAAAGCAACAATGATTTAAAATGGCACTAGTATTAGAATACAAAGTTATTGCTGGACAGTAGAAAGATAGAATCAGGGGATCCACCTAGCACAGAATGGATAAACACATTCACTATCAAATGTCCATTTTGAAGTAAGCAGTTATTTTGAATAAGCACCAGGTGGACAAACAGCATGTTTAAATCTGCCACTAATCCATAGACTTTATCAACCCCAAACTAGAAACAAGAAAAAGGGAAAACACAGCCAGATTCAGCTACCAGATGAGAAGACATAAATACCATGGCACCAGCTAGAGAAAACAAACAGACCTTGTGACTATTGCAAAGGAAATGATACCTGCATTGCTTTGCTTTGTCTCCTGTGTTCTGATCAATGAAATACTACTGAAAGGAAATGTAGAGAAATATCTTCTGCTTAAGAAGGCTCCTTGAAAGAAGCCAAACCCATACAGTGGAATAAAGAAAGCATTTTCCACAAATGGTCCTGGTCTAACTGGGGGTCTGCATGGAGAAGAATGCAAATTGATCCATTTTTATCTCCTTGTACAAAGATCAACTTCCAGTGGATCAAGGACCTCCACATAAAACAAGATATGCTGAATTTAGTAGAAGAGACAGTGGGAAAGAATCTCAAACGCATTAGTACTGGGGGAATTTTCCTGAACAGAACACCAATGGGTCAGACTCTAATTGAAAAATGGGACTTCATGAAATTGAAAAAGCTTCTGTAAGGCAAAGGACCCTGTCAGTAGGACCAAGTGACAATCTAGAGATTGGGAAAAGATTTTTATTAACCCTACATCTCATAGACGGCTAATATCCAAAGTACATGAAGAACTCAAGAAGTTAGACTGCAGAAAAACAAATGACCCCATTAAAAATGGGGTACAGACCTGAAAAAAAGATTCTCACCTGAGGAATCTTGAGTGTCTTAGAAGCACCTAAAGAAATGTTCAATATCTTTAGTCACCAGGGAAATGTAAATCAAAGCAACCCTGAAATTCCACCTTACACCAATCAGAATGGCTAAGATCAAAAACTCAGGGGACAACACATGTGGGATGAGGATGTGGAGAAAGAGTAGCACTCTTTAATTGCTGATAGGATTACAAACTGGTGCAACCACTTTCGAAATCAATGTGGTGGATCCTCTGAAAATTGAAAATAGTTCTACGTGAAGACCCAGATAAGACACTACTGGGCATATACCCAAAGATGCTCCAACATATAAAAGGGACAAATTTTATCCTTATCTGTATTCCCAAATATGGTGTAGGGAATATGGAAGGTGTTTGATAAGTGTTCGACTTAATATCTATGTGGCTGATTAAAAAATTATTTCCATCCATTCTACAAATGATATATAAGTAACTTTTGTATAATAGCAAAGGTTAAGTTTCACAAAATATATATTGTATATATGTATATACTGTATGTATGTATATATATTCCACTACCTTATTCCTAATACTATGTGGAAAACGAGATTTACTAAATGGCTTGGAGTTAGAAAAGTATATGAGCTGGATTCAGAAACTGGAAAGATCCATCTGAACAAAGGACTGGCAAACAGATATGGAGATGGGTTAGGTGTATGCAGCGATCAGCTTATTGACAGGGAATTGTCAGGCCTGAATGGACTTAAGACATTCTAAGCAATCACAAATCTCACAGAAGCCAAACAAGTGACAGAGTCAGTAGATGCATTTGAATTTCTTAGGCAAGTGTTTCTCACGACAACCAAAAATTGGAGCTCAGTGCCTGCATATTATAAGTAAGAGGTGCCATTCTAGGTAGACAGGAGATCTCTGAGCTAAACAAGCCAGAGATTATAGTACAAGATTATTCTGAGGTAGACAAGGTAGACAATCAGGAAGATAGACTACTAGATAGATGTTGTAACATGAAATTAGAAATTTCAAGAGGAAATGAGTTTTTTGCAAAAAAAAAAAAAAAACCTGTGCATTAGGTAAAATTGTACTTCAAATAAAAGCAATACTGATAGAATTAAGACATCATAGCCAAATAATAGGTACTGGTCATGCAGGTATATTCCAAACACAAGTAATAATGAATAATACTCCCCTAACACCCCCACACACGCACACACGCACACACACATGCGCACACACACATGCACACACACGCACACACACGCACACACGCACACACACACACACACACACATACACACACACACACATGCACACACACACACGCACACACACACACATGCACACACACAGGTGGGTTGGGGGCTACTTATAGATATTAGTCCTGAGGGGTGGTAAGTATTGGCACAAAGAAGTAGGCTTGGTGCTATGCTGGAGACTGTAGACTTTATTTTATTTTATTTTATTTTTTGGAGGGGAATCTGGGAAAGGAGATACTGAAAATAAAGAAAACATCTAATAAAAAAATACAAAAAAAAAAGTTGGGCTGACAAGTTGCAACAAAGAGTGGATTTGACATGACTCTGACTCCTGGGTTAAGTACCGTTAGTGTTTGAATGCACTTAAATCATGAGCAGTGTTACTTCCAGGGCCTGTCATTATATGGTCTAAACTTAACATTACAGAGTCTTGCCTGAGAGCAAATGCAAATTTTCGAAACCGTAAAGGAGATTTCAAAACTTAAATTCAAGAGAAATGTCAACCATAAAGCCTCAGTAACATTGACAAGCATCAATTACAGCAAAAGTCTGCTTCAGGTTTCAAAAGCAAATGTGTTTAATGCATGGACTGATGGGTTTCATCATTTAGATAACCTGGTATATTCACTTTCGTATTCCTATTTAATACAAAACATAAAATATGATCTTTCGTTCTTATCTATTATAAAATTATCTTATTTTGAGAATTTTATTCATGATTGCAGTGTTTACGTCATTTCTGGTCCTTTTTCTCGCCAGTACCCCAGGCCATACTTTCTGTCAAATCATTGAGTTCCTTTAAAAAGAATTGACCTGTACTAGTGAAAGGTTGAAATTTTGAAAAGAAATTTAAAATTCCAATAAAATTAAGAATGGATGTGCTGAAACCAAACCCATACACTGTTACTGATGCCAAGTGCTTACTGACAGGAGCCTGGTATAGCTGTCCCCTGAGAGGCTGTGCTGGAATCTGACCAATACAGAGGCAGCTATACACAGCCAAATGGGCTTTGCAACAGTGTAGGAAGAACAACAATATTAATCAACCAGACCCCAAAAGATCCTAGGGACTAAACCACCAACCAAAGTGGTTCTAGCTGCATATGTAGCAGAGGATGCCTTAACTGGCATCCCTGGGAGGGGAGCCTCTTGGTCCTGTGGAGGCTTGATGACCCAGGATAGGGGAGGCAGGAGTGGGTGGGTGGGTGGGGGAGCACCCTCATAGAGTCAGGGGGAGGGAGGAAGGGATAAGGATCTTGTGAAGGGAAAACTGGGAAGGGGAATAACACTTGAAATGTAAATAAATAAAATAACCAATAAAAAAGACTGGATGACTAATAATGTTTTTTAGGACATTTTTACATTCCTAAGAAAAATAATTTACTTCAAGTTTAGCATAAAGGAAAATACATATTCAAAATGATGTTCCAGAAATTGGCCTTTGCCCTTTTCCTACTTAAAATATACTTTGCAAGCATCTGGGGGAAGACCCATAACATACATACTAAAATATCTCAAAATTTATAAGACATAAATTTAGAAGAAAGAGCTGACAGGATAAAAGAAAAGTAATAAAGTAAAAATATAATATTGGATTGATGGGCTGTAATCCAGTTTCTCCCAGAGAAAGATGCTTGAAAGTAGCTTATGGGGAAATATTTGGCTCTTTTAAGTGACCGTAAGTTTAATACAAGTTGACAATCTGAGGTGGCAGCTCAAAAACTCAATGCAATTCGTGCCTGTAATAAGACTATGAAATACTGGAAATAATAAACCCACTGGACTTCTAGGACAAACCAAGAGTCAAAATAGGGACTTTTCTAATAGCTTGATGAGATAGATGTATAGTTTTAAAGTATGCATATGAAATATAAATTACTTGTGTACTTCAAGACCTAAAGCTGAAATGCCCAGTAATAAGTTGGATACAAAATACTATATGTAGCATAAAGTTAACAGGAAAAATCTGAAAGTCTTCAGAGGAAAAAATAATGAAAACAGTTGCACTCCCTGAAGAAATAAAGAATATTACATCTTCAGTCTCATTCTTATTGCACTACTATTCACAATAGCCAAGTTATTCAATCAAATTGTGCCCTTCAAGGGACAAGTGAATAGGTCACAGATGTTATTAATAGAAAACTTTCCTTACATGCATAAGGCTAGAGTTTGATCCTTAGAACTGTGAAAAAAAGAAAAAAAAAAGAGCAATTCACAAACCCTAGATGAATTCATAAAGAGAATGCATCCTACACACTCACAGTGTAGAGGTTTGCTGCCATAGCCATAATCAGGCTATGTCATCATTAACAGCAGCAGAGTTAATATGCTAATATGATATGATTGCTTTGGTTGTAGTAAGTCAGAAATAGAAAGACAACTGTCCCTCTCTCATATGTAAAATCTAAAAACGTTGCTCTCATAGAATTAGAGAATGAAGTGGTTGTTGCCAGAGAGTGGAAAGTGAGGATTGGAGATGGCTGTGAGCAAAGCTGCCCAGAAGATACATCATGAGAGTAAGATTGGCAGATTAAATTCAAGGGATCTTCTGCACCGTGTTGTAAGTCAAGGTGAGGGTACATTCATAAAGTTTAACTCCTTTCACCACAAAGGGTTTACTATGAAAACCAATACATTTATCACTTTCTATCATGTCCATATGTGTAAGTTAATCCATAAACCTGCCTTTGTAAATTCAGAAACATGTTTAAATAAAAAAATAGAATTTGGGCATTCAAATTATCCAGTATCTCTGCTGAATTTTTTTTTCTATTTTTTTATCCTAAATTTTGTGAGCACCAAATGCAAGTTGTGTATTTATATCATTTTATACTTCCCTCTGTACAATTCCTCCCATTCTCCCACCATTTTTTATATACATCGCATCTTCTATAATTGTGTGTACATATGTACACATATATATTAATATGTATGTATAATATACAATTATTGTTATATATTTGTTTATATATTATATATAGTACAGAGTTGTTTGTATGTTTATATACATACACATATATACATTTCATCAGTTGAATATATATATACATACATATGTATATATGGGAGATGAATAGATATATATATATATAACTAGATAGATAGATAGATAAATAGATAGATAGATAGATAGATAGATAGATAGATAGATAGATAGATGGATAGATGATAGATAGATAATAGATATTAAAGACACTCCATTTACTGTCACTTATAATTACATGTATATAAGGAATGACAACATTTCTGTCAAAATTTCTCTCTTCTTCTCTCAGCAGTTATTGACTACCTATAAGGAGGCTAAGGTTGGAGTTCTGTGAAATTTTCCAGTCCCTGTTGTAAGGGTAACTTGGTATGGTCATTGTACAGTTCTTGTTTAGGTAACCATATTCCTTAGATTTCCTGGATATGAACAACCTCACACAGCCATTGCACTGATCTTCAGGCTCTTACAATGTTTTCTTTCTCTCTCCCATCATTTTCCCTGAGCCTTAAGTGTAGGAGTTACATTGTAGATGTACCCATTGTGGCTGAACCCCCATATTTTGAATTCTTAAGTTCATCTTTTATCTGAAAAAAAAAGAAAGCAAAGCAAAGGAGTAGGAAAACATTTCCTTAGTTCTGTTTTCTGCTTAATTCCTAAATAGAACAAACAACTAAATCAAAGGTCATTATCTGACAACTAGAAGGTCCTAATATATCAGAAGAAACCATAAAGTTTGTAGTAAAAGCAAACTATAACTCTTACATAGTTTCAGAGACAGAAAAAAATAAATCAAACTTTGGAAACTTAAGATAAATAAAAAGCTGGTAGTTTTGTTATTTTGAGGTTAAGAAAATAGGTCAGGAAGTGTGAATGTTCTATATTGCTATTTTTTAAATTCATTAAAAGCCTTTGAATAGTGATGTATTAACTGGGAGTTTTTCTCAGATGCAAATATTTCCCATTCCTTCAATATCTTAAGCCAGATTTGGTCCCTCCAACTAACAATATCAGAACTTCTCACAAGGTTACTTTTAAAGTTCATCTGAACTAGGCATATCAAACAAGAAAATACATTCATGAAAACTATACATAAGTCTAGGCAGTGTTTATAGAAGGCCTAACATTCAAAGAAGGGCAAGAAAACATCGCAGCCATTTTCTTTCAATGGCCAGTCTCACTGATGGTGGTGAAACTGAGCATTTATACTAAAAATAAAGGGTGGTGGAGATGGTGATCCTTATTCAGTATTAGTGAAAAAACCACAAACTTTTTGATGAATTATTGTAAAAGTTGTTGAGTTTATGTATTTGTTTAGCCTCAGTTTCTTCTACTTACAATTGAAAATTTTCAATAATTACTTAGTCTAAAAATTTTTAAATGTCTTATTTATCATATTCTTAAAAAATCCTATAACACTTTAAACATTGTTTGTTACACACTTGCAGTAGTATGTTAGGACAAATCTAGATTGGCTTTGGAGGAGACCTTGTTTGAAATTTTCCAAAATTTTTGAAGCCAGCAGTTGGTATACTTCTACTCATATAAATAAACTTACAAGCAAAGCTGTCACTAAAATTACTCCCTTAGACTTCAATTTGTATAAAGTTAAAATATTGTTTAGTGAGTATTCACTTAGTAGGAAAAGAATAAATGGGGATGCCACTCCACAGGGTATTGTTCACTTGTTTCTTGAGGTTGGCTTTAGATATAAATATAAGTCATTTTCTCAGTATTTTTTAGCCACTAAGTGAAGAAGACAGCTATATGGGTAGAGTCTATGTGATTGCACCTTCAATACATTCTTTCACTTATTTTGAGCTAAAGCTTTAATGGTGTTAATGAAACAAACACAGAAGCATTTCTGTCCATCCTTTTAACCTTCATGACTTTAAGGCAAACCTGCTTAGACATGGACCAACCACAGTATGAATATGCACAGGCTTCCTGAACAAATTGCTCATGTTTCTTTCATTCTAAAAGTACATCTCTGTAAATAACTATCATGCCTGTTGCAAGTATTACATTTTTTGCCTATGGTTTTACAGGCTGCCTGTGCTTATTTTGGCTTTGTGCTCATGAAGATGCAAACTCACTGCCTTAAAGTATAAGTAGCTCCCTTCTCAGATTTATAGTTCATTAAAATAGGATATGGGAAAAATAATAGGGAAAGAAGTTATATGCTGACCTCAAGCCCTGACACCTAAGTACCACAAGGATGTACACTTACAAGAAGTACTGCCCACACACCCAAACTCTCTACACAGGGAATAAATACACTGTTCCAGAATAGTTAATCAAAAGAAGACTAAGAAAAGATCACAAAATCAATAAAAATAACAGGAATTGATCTACATTTTTAGTAATAACTATAACAATAGTGGACTTAGTTTTCCAATAAAAATCACAGAGTCTGCAACTCTGAGTTAACACAACCCACCACACAGAACTGATATCAACTACCTGAAAACCAGAGGAGCCAAATACATCTGAACTTCTTCCTAACTAACACCAAACTCCCAAGACCTGCTATTTCTAATGCTGGGTGGGACATAATTTATTCAGCATAGAACAACTAGACCTGGAAAACCAAAGCAGAAGACAGCAGAGAAGAACAGGAATGAGTGTAATGGCCATTACATAACATCCTTTCAGGAAGACAGTGATGTACTCTCAAAATGTATGGACAGATCCTGCAACTCGCAATACAATCTCAAAGAAGAGAACATGGTTTCGACCCCTTTATGATGTAATCTCTCTCAAACGTTGTACATACCTACCCTGAAAGAAGAAAGGTGATTTTAGCAAAACCCAAGAAGCACATGACTAACAAACTATTTCAGGAGAAAGAAGAAATACCATGAAGAACTAAATTAGCCTCTATTCACCAAAAGGAAATTTCACAGTAGCAAACACCAAAGAGAATGAGCTGAAGGAATGTCCAATCAAAGAAATCAAAAGAATAACTAGAAAAGTAGTTAAGAAACTCAAAAAAAAGATGTAAATAAAGAGAAAAGTAAAATAAGGAAATCAATCAAAGATGCAAAAGTAGAATTCAGTAAGAGAGAAATTGCTGAAGAAACTGAAATTATGCTGAAATAAAAAGAAACCAACAAAATAATGACTGGAAAGTCTCACCATCAGACTGGACCATATAAGGAACAGAGAATCGCAGTTGGAAGACAAAATAGAGGAATGAGATCACTCAGTAAAAGTCCCTGAGGTAGTTTTAAAATATGTGATCAGAGCACAGGGGGGCAGAGCTTTGAAAAAAATCACAAAAAGTTGAAATTTTCAAGTTTTAAGTACAGAAGAGTGTGATGGCTAGGTCATAAAAGAAAACATCTCAAGCTTAGGAAAAGAGATGCCCATCTAAGTAGAAGAGGTCTACATAACTCCAAAAGATCCAGAAAACAAATTTTCCCATGACATTACTGTTAAAAAAAAAGAAACAGAGTGAAGGAAAGATTTTGCAAGAGAGAAAAGACCATCACTTATAAAGACAAGCTTGTCTGAATAACTCCTGATTTTTCAACAGAAATTGTTGGAATTTGCAAATTTCAACAGTTAAAACAGAGAAGCTTAAAGAAGTGTATTCCAAGATCTGAAAGACCACAACGATCAACTCAAATATTGTGCCCAGCAAAAATATCCATGTAAATAGAAGGATAAAACAAATCTTCCATGATAAGAACAGATTAAAGAAGTTAATGATCACTAAGCCAACTCTACAGAGGATACTATCAGTCTGCAAAGAATAAACACACCCAAGACTGCACAGGGAATAAATACACAGTTTCAGGATAGTTATTCAAAAGAAGACTAAGAAAACATCCCCAAATCAATAAAAGTAACAGGAATTGATATACATTTTAGTAATTATAACAATAGTGGACTTAATTTTCCAATAAAAAGACACAGAGTAGCAAATTTTATTAAAAAGCAGAATCTATCATTTTTTTTGCCCCCACAAATACACCATTTACACACACACACATACACACACACACACACACACATATACATATACACACACACATACATATGTATAAATCCCAGAGAAGAACGTCTATTAATGTGTGTGTGTACTCTATGTATTCTTGTACCCATAGATAACTGTAGCTCTGACATATCCATCAATGAATCTTCTTAGTGTAGAAGGAAAAGGCACTACAGAGACTCACAACTGATTACAGTGCAAAGAATAAATGTTCGTGAGCTACCCAGCCCAAATAGAAATATCTACAATTCAACCCCTATAATGAAATTTCATAGAATATCATAGAAGAGGTCTTGGAAACGTTGTAAGAGTCAGAGGACCAGAATGCCTGCTGTGGCATAGTACCCTCTATAAAATCTCAACTGTGTGGTTGTTTAAACAAGACCTATATAAGGACCACACAAGTCCACATACCAGAGCAGAGGAAGGAAATTTTACAGGGTCTCCACCTCTAGATGAAGTGCTCCAACAGCTGGTGGCTGCTTTGGGAAGGAGAATCAGTTTTCTCCAATGACAAGTTCCTTAAATATTATCCAGCCAAATACACAACAACAATTATAGAGAAAGGGATCACGTACTGAGAGGGAGTATGAGTGTGTAGGGAGCATAGAAGAAGCTAAATGGAAGAAGAGAATGGGATAGAAATTATGTTAATATAATACATATGTATGAAATTATCAAAAACACAAATGAATAGAAAATTCTATTTAAAATCAGCAATCAAAAGCATTGCAGTGGCATTGTACAATAGTACTCAAACTATTAAAATAAAATAGAATGTAAAGGTGGTTTATGTTCAGATATGGTTGCTCATAAAACTCTAATCTTAGACTGCTAAATTCGGAAGTGAAAGACATTCATACTACTGTATAAGTAGGAATACTCAAAAAAGTGTGTCACATCTGAAGGCTTTAAACTCTATTTTCTACCTTGGTTTTTTTTTTTATATAAATTACTGCCATAGCATTTGTGCATGTAATCATAGCTTTTAGACAGTAAAAGGGTCATGACAGGCAACATTCCTTTCATTACTGTCTCATCACATACTCTAACCACATCGTTTCCTTCACTAGCTGTTCTGTTTGGTGCTAAATCACTACACCAAGGACATCACTGTCCCAGGTGTGCAGATAGAGCTCATTTATCTGCTGTGCTGCTGCATTTGAATGCATAATAGTGTCCCTTTGTCTTCTGTTCCATTGTTTTCCCTCCTCGAGGAATACCTCAAAACTCTAAAGTTTAGAAATAACAGTTCTTTCATTTAATATTCTTGACATTCTACTGGGGAAACATGCACCAATCACGTGGGTTTGGATTAAGAAACTAAGATTCAAAATTCATTTTTACTCCACTTTCAGGCAATAAATTTTCTCTGAAATTCTTAAATAACTACAATATTTATAAGAGAGGGTTACTGTGTCACACATGTCATGCATGAAAGCTATCAGTGTCTAGTCTAAAAACTGGCATAGTAGAGGGATTACCTATTAATCAGAAACACATATATTGAGAAAAATAAGGTGACATTCTGCCTTTACTTACCTAGCTTCCATTCCTCTCATTTTGTAAGTCTATATTTTAATTATAGTTTGCATCTTATGACAGAAACTCCCTACTTATCAATTATCATCTTACGAGATGCTTTGCTGTTGTGAATAAAACACTGCAAACCTCCCTGGGGTCTTCATTCTAAAATAAACAGCTATTTAATATGAAGAATGTTATGAAGCAGTATGTTCCTATTACTGTAGGGCTTTCTGTAATCAATTAACAATGATTATTTAGTCCATCTTGCCTGGTGTTGGATAACTTCCCTGAGGAAGAAATGAAGAGACATTTGTTTTCCCCAGATAGAATGACAACAACATTCTAAAGAAATGATTCCAGTACTTTAATAAACCATTGGGTTTATTGAATTTACACACAGGAACATGAGTAAGGAGTTATTTTCAGGGACATAAGTGTTCTGAAGGCTAATGCATCACTCAGGAGCCCATCTCCCACCAGCACTGGTAAAAACTCATGAATTCCTTGCGTCTCTACACATCTTGTAAGTAGTTTGCCTACTTGGAGAGTCTTCCTATAATTTTTAACTGGTTTTATAAAATGAGGGAAGGAACTATGGATTTTGTAAATTTCAGGAGCTTTCTAAGGTTTGTAATTCTTACTATCCTCCTGGCCATTAGAAATCTCACTTCTCCTTTCTGTGGGCTACTGTTTTAATTTCTAGAAAATAGCTATAGTGTATATATTCTTACTTTGTATACGGAGATACATCTAAAGGATCCAGAAAATATTGTACCAAAAGAAAGACTGACACTACAGCAGCTTAATGTCCCTTCTTTGATTACATACTTCTAAGATGATAGAGATGAAGCAATCATCCAATTTATATAGTAGGAGCAAGTTATTTGGGGAATCAAATGGCCAATGCTAATGTATAAACAGAGCTAATAAAATGCACAGGCTTCTGCAATTCAAATGTAAATACCCAATACTCACTGGGAAAGAAGTATTGACAAACTTCTATTGGTGTAAATTCAAGCAAGTTACTGTGCCCAGCATTAATTCATGTTTTGAATAATTTTTTACTTAAGAATACAAAAATTAAACTCACACTCCTTTGGCATCAGCCTAAGTATAGTTTACCTAGCATTAATGAATTTTTTAAAGCTATACTTAAATAATTTCAAATAAACTTGATTTTGAGATCTTTGAACAGTAACCACCTTAGGGTTATAATGAAGCTAGGCTGGCCATTATACAACCAAAATATCATATTGACATTAAATGATACCACCTCTCTTGCCATTCACAGTGTAGGTTCTATTGAACAAATACAGTGAGTGATCTCTTCCAATGTCTGAAACTTTCTTTCTTTGCTAGGTTGCTTGATATAACAGCAATATAGATTATATATGTTGATCCAAAGTATGTGCAAAGACTTTTGTTTTGATATAGAGAAAACAGCCATATACTGCTGTACAAAATATGCCCTTATCATAAATGCTTATCTTTCAAATGTTATTTATTTTAAACTTCAGAAACCAAAGACCTTAATGCTGTCATTTAGCC
Source organism: Mastomys coucha (assembly GCF_008632895.1). Classification (NCBI taxonomy): domain Eukaryota; kingdom Metazoa; phylum Chordata; class Mammalia; order Rodentia; family Muridae; genus Mastomys; species Mastomys coucha. Next base: position 88,278,921 of record NW_022196911.1, read on the forward strand.
CCACATGAGTTATACCTCTGTAGTATATATTTTAAGAGCATGCCTAGCTCAAATCAAGAAAAGGTCAATGGTGAGAGGTGTATTTAAAATTACATTATCAAATTAGTTAGGGTGCTATAACAAATGACTTAATTAAGTCTTGGACAACAATGGTCTGAGATTCTACCAGCCAAAACACATCTGTGCTTGTTCAGTGCTCAACAAGAAATTACCTAAGAATAAATTAAATGTTAATGTATGCAAGTATATGCTTGGTAAAGGCTAAATGGTTATCATACTTGAAAAAAGCCTACATAATAATAGTACATATTGATAAGAAATGTGTAACTTTAATTGTATTTTTGTAAGCATTGTTAAAATTCTATATTTTAGAAAAATTTTTTCTATCAGTATATATTCTTACTTAAAATTATTCTTATTTAATTATCTTAATTAGGTGAGTATTTTTTTCTATTTGTGTAAAATGCGTTTTTCTCTCCTCCCACAACTTTCTCTTGTCCCTGTCTTACTCCCGATCTTGTCTTCCTGGCTAGTCCTCTTTCTTCTTTCAGATGTCATTCTTGGCTTTGGATTGCAGTGGTCACAACTGTTGTGTGTTTACGATTTTCTTAGACATGTCACACCTAAGAGAGGGCATTTTACATTATTCTGCCTAATATATTGCTCTGATTGTCAATAAAACAAATGACAGCAAATGCTAGTAAGGATGTGGGAACGGGGGAATTCTTGGTCACAGTGTATGAAAATATAAACTGGTATAGTCATTTCAAATATCAGTGCAGAGGTTTCTTTAAAACTAAAACTGACCCAGATGTTGCTCTCTTAACCATAAATCCAAAGGACCCTCTCTATTCCATGGCAGAGATAGCTGAACATACATGTCTATTGCTATCCTATAGACAAAAGCTAGAAAATGATACCAGCCTATGTTTCTATCACTTGATGAATGACTGATGGAAATATGGTACATTTATGGCACAGAATTATACTGAGCACTAAACAAAGTAAAATTATAACATATGAACAAAAATGGATGAAACCAGAAAATACTATACTGAATGAAGTAACCCAGACCCCAAGAAAAAATTTTTTCTGTCATATATGTATTTTTAGATGAATAGTTAAATTTCTACGTTTCTGTTGGAGTATCTACCTGGGACAAGCAGCAAGATAAGATGCCTGATGGAAGTGCTGAGAGAACTGAAGGGGAGAGGATAATAAACATGTGTCATATGGAAATAGACATGGGATGGGGTGTTGGGGTGGAAATTTAAATACATTTAAATTTAAATAAATTTAACTAAGATAAATAAAATTTAATTCAGGGAAAGTGGTGGTGAAAGCAAAGACAACCAAAAGTAAAAACATAGGAACAAAACTATATAGGAACCTCTTAGCTTTTGGTAAAACTGAAACTTGTCTTTCTTTATTTGTTTGATTCATTTTTAAAGCAGGATGCATAGGGCTTCCTTGAATGGAAGGATAATAGTACCCTCCACCCCAGATATTGCAGATTATTAAACAAAAGCATGTGGTACATGGTTTAGGACATCTCCCTATGAGTTGTTTGCCACAGAATCAGTAAAGGATTCCAAGACAATAGAAGATATTGCAAGTGGTTTTGGCTGTTCAGTAGAAGTAAACACTAAAACTCTGGTGTTGAAAAGAATACATGCTTTGGAAACAGACACAGACATAGAAATATCAATCTGGAACAGACACAGAAACTTCCCTGGTGGCATTCACAGATGGGAGGTGTTCTGCAAAATGTTGGAAGAGAAAAATCATCAAAAATCTACCCAAGTTGTCAGCCCTAGGTACTACAAGATTGACCTGCATAACAGGATAAACTCACTCCTGAAATAGTGGTATGTCTGATTTTGAGGTAACCAATAGTCAATTGGACTGGAAGCCCATTCCCTGGGAATGAATACATGTCAGGGACTTTAAAGTTGGTCAAAAGCCTACAGAGAATCTATGGAAAAAGCTGCTCTTGATGTTTTCCTAAATGGTCATGAATTTAAACTGCCTTCTAAGTACTTATGTTTATGCCAAAAGTCTGGTGAAGCTCTCATTCTGAGGCAGAGAAACCTCTTTTGGCAGTGGAAAATGGTGAAATCAGAGGCTCATATAACTCATCCTAGTGCTGAGAATGAAGACCGTTTAAGTGTTTGGTCCTGGGCAGAAAATGCTCTAGAAGCTACTGATATTTCCATTGCACTTTTGTCTGATTCTAGAATTTGCACAGGATGTGGAAACTTTGCATCTGAGCATGCATGTGGGAAGAACTTCAACAGAGAGCACATTCCTTGCATGTGTGAGACCCAGGGTTCAACACCCGACACCACACATGTACAGAAATAATAATGTACAAGTCCACAAAATACTAATTTCAATAGCTATTTACCATAAGGACACTAATTGTAGTGAATGGTGTGAAAATTTACCATTCTTAAAAACTGGGGGAAAATATTTATAAACATGTGTTTCCATAGATCTCTTATAGTGCTAATCCAGGAATGACTGATCAAAAGAAATAAAGTTAGAGCAAATCATCCCAGTTTACAAATGTACTAGTTGTGGGGTCCTGGGGGAGTTGCTTCAGGGATCTGAATGTCACAGTCCTCACACATGGCTTTACTCATGCTAGTTAGCATAGATAAATGAGTCAACAGCTGTAAAAGGCCCAAAGGAGCTCCTTAAATACAGTGAACTTGTTGTATGTGTGTATTTTTTGGATGAAAGCCTAAAGGTTGAGAAGTTAGTGAATTAATAATAAAATGTGGGTAATTTCCATGTATTTATAGAATGTGATACCACAGACCATAACTGAGGAGGAGATGCAGTTATGAAATGTCTCAATATTAACAATGAGAGAAGCTTCCTAATTTACTGTCTGCTAATTAAACCAATAAGAAAAATAATAAAGAAAAGGTTCTGAACAAAGTGAAAGATAAGGAAAAAATTGTCCAAGACTGATGCTTGTAATTTGAATATACTGGCAACACCTTGGCCTTCTGCAGAGCTGAACGTTATAGGGAATAAAACCTACTGTACCAAAGCCAAGCACAGAGTTTGGGTAATCATTCCAGACAAGATACAAAGACTGGGGAAGGGCTAGAAGCTGTATTAGGGAACTACTGCTGAATGTTCTAGACATTTGCTAGTAGCCATGTATGAACTGGTAATACAACTGAGGCTGGGGACTTTTGTTCTACCCACATCCCTGCTATAGCCACAATTCTTGTGACCAAGGTACTCATGGTATTGAATGGGTGTTGTCTTATTCAAGGGCATCTGAAGATTATCAATTCCCAGAGTCAATGGCTGATTCCAGAAGTTGTTCTGTCCTGACAAATTCTTTTGTGTTACCCTAAATTTTAAGAGGCATTGGGAAAATGGTCCATCTGTAGCTTTTGTGTCTGTGAGTTCCGTATTATGTATTTGCTGTCTTATGGCTTGCCCTTGTTTACTTGATGTAATCTTTAAGAAGAACCAAAGATCTTATATCATCTTTCATTTATGAAAACATTAAAAGGTAGGAGACGTAGACTTCCCCCATAGTGCTTGATTTGTAGTATTATAGGCTATGACCATCTACACATTAAAGCAAAACCTCAGAAAGCTTCAGCTATACCAGTTTGCTCTCCATTTCTATGGCCAGGGCAAATTTGGAAGGGTTTACTTGGGTTTATGGTTCCAGGAAGATTAAGAGTCCATCACTGTGGGGAGCATGGAAGAGGCAAGGGGCAGGTATGGTAGTGGGAATAGGAAATTGGGAATTCACATCTTAAACTACAATCATGAAGCACAGAATGTGAGCTGAAAATGGCTCATGTCTTCAAGTTCTCAAAGCCTGTCTCTACTGAAGTATATCTTTCAATGAGGCTACACTTCCTGAACCTCTGAACGCAATGCTACAAACTGGGGACCAAGTGTCCAGATACATGAGTCTATGAGGGACAATCTTATTCAAATATTACAGATCTTAAGTACAAAAGAAGCTTTCTAAGATGTTGGACTTGACTAGAGACTGCAAAGTCACAAAACTGTCAATACCTACAAGAAATAAAAGGAGGTAGGGAAAAATAAGGGTAAAAAGGACAAAGCTAAGCTAAAGTCCTGTGTGAGGAAAGACTCTAAAATGAAGACTTGATGAAATTCTATATCTGGCAGATTTCAACGTGAATTCCTGATTTAACTTGAATTCTTATAGGGCATGCCAATCCAAAAGACGAGAATGATTCATGCAGAATGAAATTTTGACCTGTGTTTGCCATGTGAGTTTATTAAGCCACTGATCTTTTCATGCAACAAATAATTTCTGAATTCTTATTTTACTGCTCATGTTCTTTAGTGCAGGCAACCAAATATGTGGAGGCCACTTTATTTAAAGTCAATGCAAATAATAATTTAATGTTTATGTGTGCATGCACATGCATGCACACATATCCACATAACTATCATGTGACAGGTGATAATAAATAAAAAAGATGAAATCTGACTAAAAGAACAAGGAGAGCTGTGCTATTTAAAATGCAGGAGACATTCTCTGAAGAGTTCCCCCTGGAAATGTAAATTTTAGGGAAAGTTCTTTAAGAAAAACATGGAATTTATTATGTTCTAAGTTAAAGAAATAGATACAAATAGAAAGTGACTGAAAAGTTGAAGCGTCACTGAGTAGAAAGTGAGATATCAGAGCTGGGGCAGGGATTAAGGAAGAAGGTAGGAAGAAGGCAGGCTTTGTGGGAACCTGTGTGCCATGAGGGAACTGTCTATCCTTTGAGTGACAAGACCAGTCATCAGATGATTTTAAAGAGGAGAACTGGATACCTGTCATCTTATGAATTTCAGGAAAAACATAAAAAACAAAACAACAACAACAAAAAGTAGGGTGTGTATAATTGCTAAGGGCATGGGTTAAGGACTGTGGAAGTTCTGCTTATAGAGGTGTCTTCAACTACAAGGAGGAACACTGGAGGCGATAAATAATCCATGATTTTGGTAATGATTTTATATGTAGTTACAATGCTTTGATGCTAGATTAATAGAGTAATGTAGTAATGTTTGTAAACACTGAAAGATCAGAATGCACACACACATACACACACACACACACACACACACACACACACACACACACACAAATGGAAAAAAGCGACAAACATAAACAAAGACAGACAGACAGTGCATTCTTGCAGCTGAACAGCAGAAATGTCGTGGTCCTCACAATTCTTTCATCCTCTTTTCCACAGTTTACTGAGCCTTTGTTTAATTCTCTCATAAATGTGAGTGGCATATTTAATCCTTAACATATAAATACAAATTGATGCTTATTATTTATGCTTAATATTATATTTCACATTAGATCAGTGATCTGTGACAAGAGCACTCAATTCAAGTTTTGGGTTTTCAAAAGGTGTTAAAATAGTGAAATGCCAAAACCGTGTGTATGTGGTGTATGTGTGGATGTATGCATATATATATGGAAAACAGAGAGAGGGAGAGCAAGGAGGGAGAGGCAGGGTGAGGGAGCATTCTTGTATCAGAATTGTCCTGGTCCTCACAATTGTTCAATTCTATTTTCTATAGTTTCCCGAGCCTTTGGCATAGGGGTTAGATTGTAGATATCAGCTAGGGTTGGGTACTGCCCCCCATCAGGTGTTCTTCGCATTTTAAGCAGAAATATATTTATTTATTGTCGTCTTCTGCACAAGGAGGCTTCCTTGAGGTGGACTGAGAATTACAATTAACTATAAGGAGATATGACTTAGAGGATTTGATGGGTCCAAGAGAGGGGTAGAAATTATACAAACACAGTGACCACATATGATAGTCTCAAACAAAATACAAAATTTTCAAATTCATTTTTTTAACAATCACTAACTATACTTTTATAAAAGAACTACCCACCATAGTGAAGCTGAATTAATGAATTTTATATGGAATGAGAGAACACATGTCAAAAATTAGGGTGGACAGAAACAAAAGAAGAAAGACACTTGGCGTCAACCACTGGCCTCCACTCATATGTATGTACACTCTACCTATCCCTACCCAAACACACACACACACACACACACACACACACACACACACTGAATAAAATATGTTTTAAAACTACATAACTTCAAATGAGAAATAAAATGCAATGCATTATTCCATCCTTTAGAAAAGAGTACAAATGTGTGTGTGTGTGTGTGTGTGTGTGTGTGTGTGTGTATAATATTAGAGAAATGCACTTCTACTCATGTGGTTGTTTTGATAACAACTGAGTCAGTCCTTCTGAAGGTATTGGCCCATTGTCCTTTCACATGTGACAGCCTTAGAAAGACGTCTGAGTTGGATGTTTTATAGGCAACACCTATACCTCAAAACAGGGAGAAACTGGGCCTACCCTGGTATCACAGATTCTTCACTACCATAGGCTTGTTTGATTTATCACTTTCCAGCTAATGACTGTCAGGTACATAAAACCAAAGAGTAGCATGGATTCCCTCCTGTTCTTTGTGGGAAGAAAGATCTAAATGTGTTAAGCTCTGAAATGTTATGGACTAGAAACCCTACGATCACCCAAGCAGGATATGGTTAGAAAAGTGACCCACTATTGAAATGCTAATGGTCACTCACAAATATTACATCCTCCCTGACTCATGTAGAAATAGCACATTTCAGTAGGAAACAGTTTGCTTATTTAGGTAATACATATTCTTTTATAGGCCTATATTAGGTAGTGCATACTAGAGAGATGTGATGAGAAAATTAAGTAATTCATTTCAAAACAGTATGAGAGTATTTAGGTTTCTAACACCCATCCTACAAAACTGACTTGAAATACACTTAAAGAAATGTGTACAGAAGTCTTCATGTATGTCCTTTTTCCTTCTTACTATAGTTTATCATTATCCCATTAACATTATACCACCTGTATGTGTATATAACCCTAAACAGTGTATAATATGATTTATCAATTCATACATTACATGCAGATATCATAATTTATGTATGTAACATATTTTCTCTTTTTGATATTATATTTTGAAAAACATTCCCTGTTTTTCTTTAAACCCAATACCTTCATTTAAAAAGCTACATAATGAGACTGGAGACATAGTTGAGGAGTTAAGAGCACTTTCTCTTTTTGAAGAAGACGTGGTCCAGTTCCCAGCACCCACACTGTCTCCCGGCTGTATATTACCCCAGTTCCAGGGGATCTGATTCCCTTTTCTGTCCTTTCTGGACTTCAGGCAGCAGGTAGTATACATATATCCCTGCAGGTAAAACATATATACATATACAATAAAAGTAAACATTAAACACAAATAAATAAAATGTTGTATAAAATTTAATGTTTATATTTTCTCAATGAAAAACTATTCAACCTCAAAAGAGAAGAAAATTCCACCATTGGTAAAAGCATGGGTAAACTATAGTCTGTACTGTCATGTAAAATAAAGCAGAGAAAGACAATTGCCACATGAGTGGTAAAAAGTGAAACTCAGAGGAACAAAATGTAGATTGCCCATTAATAGGAGCTGGGGTCAGGAAAAGAATAGATTGACATCAACCAAAGTCTTTAAAATTTCTGTTTGGAAGAACTACATGATTTCTGGTACAACATGGCACCTGCAGTTAGGAATAGCATCGGGTATGCTTGAAAATACCCAGAACATGACAGAAAATGACTTCTCAGAACAAATAACACGATCACAGAAAGCCATGCTAACAGTAGTTTCATTCACAACAAACATTTCCTTTTAAAGATCGTGTTGTATCTCATAAAATATGCAACGTTTACTTGTCAAAGATAAAAATTAAATGCTAAAATGCTACATAGTACTTTATTATTGAAACGGAACACTTTTTCCTCATTGATTCACCAAAGAAATATTTCGGATGTTTTAAAGGTCTTTTTTTTTTTTTAACTAAAGATGCAGCCTTGTAAGTTTCTAAGTGTCTCTTTGTACATTTGGCAATAGGTTATCTATGGAAATAGCTGGCTGTGGGATCCCTGTACCTAAGGATATTGAATCTTTTGATTAACTAGAATCTGCTACATGAAGAAGCATTTAGACTTATCCGCAGTAGAAGGAAACTCTTGAAGGACATTGAGATAGGGCATCAGTATGATCAAATTAAGTCTCAGAAGTCTCTGGCAGCATATGAAGACTTACTTATAGACAGGTGAAGATGGAAGACTTGAACCACGAAGGGCTCAAGGGAGGCGGGAGTGTAAGGAGAGAGAATTGCCAGAGATTGTGAATTTGGCCTAAGTGTTCATGGGAGTTTCCTGAGATGATCTCTGAGTCTCCTCACATACAGATAGGCTGATTATCATTTTTTTTCTTTCTTCACATACTGACCAACAACTACTCAGACAACATTTTTTTTAGACATATATTATGGTGTTTAAAAATTCTATCCTTCGAGTCAGTGGGCTAAATTGGAATCCCTTTAAGATGTGCAATTCCTCCTGTGTCTGCTTCTCATTTATGTGCTTTAGAGGTAATATTAATACCCACCTCAGTGCGTTACCATTAATGTTTATAGAGGTGATATTAAAAAAAGCATAGAGAGCAGAAAGAGAGTGCATAGATGTCACAGGTGAGAGCAAGCGGCTGTTTGGTTAATACCTGAGTCAACTCAGAAGCTGGGGACAGCAAATGTCCCACACCCTCCAAAGACATGGAGACAAAGAAAACAATTGAATAACTACTGATTCTCCCTGAGAAATTAGAAGATTTGGCATTTGAAATTGCTCTTCCCAGTGCCCATGATGCCTGCTGCTTTGTCCTTAGATGCCAGGATATTTCTCTCTTCTTTCAACTTGAATAAGGTAGACAAGTAGAAGGGGGAGTCTTCTCTTTAGTTCAAGCAATCATTCTCTTTAGGTCTCATTTCATCTTAATTGAATCAGTTGTCTTTTGTTCAAGATATCATTTACATATGATTTAATTTTTAAAGCAGGTATTTGTATTTTTTTGGGGAGGGGAGATGATTTTGAACTGATGATTAATAAACTTTTAGAAAAGGCCAAAGCCTATAGGAAATATAAAATGTTGCTCCTTTCCTCTAACCAAATAAAAGGGGAAACAGTGTCCACAGGTAGACATGTGGTTAAAGCGTTGGAAGTAATAGACCCTGCAGAGTCATGTGAATTTAGAGTTTATGAACACTCATTTGAGTAAAGGAATATAGAACATATTTAGGTGACTCAAGGTGTACAAGTTAGGCATATATATTTGGAGTAAGAAGAGCCCCCTAAATATTTCCAGTAATTTAGATAAAGTTTGAAAAAACAGGGGGATATAAAAAATGGAAGCATGCTTCAGTTATATGAAGTAAATAATACTTGAATTTTTTTCTGGTGAGTAAAATAAACTAATGAACTAAGAAGTATGATTATATATTTATAATTTGCCCAAATAAGTCAATTTATTTAGAGTTACATGATTTTATTTGCACTTGTTCACTTTGAAAATGTAATAATTAGTGATGAAGCATGTGATTTATTTCATTGGTATGGGTCTCAAATGAAATTATAATTTATTTTTGATAAATTTTGATAGAAATGCTACATTTTCCCAATTACAGATGAATCCCACTATTGATTGTAGAGTAGAAAATAAGCCTGTGAGAATACATTGAACAGAGCCTATTGAAAACCTTTATCCTCATTAATGTATCAATAACATTATTATTAAGAAAATATGACCTGTCAAATACAACTCTAATCAAATACATATTAAGCGATTTTATGAAATCATTGGACTTTGGATGCCAGTGTGATATCAGAGAGAAAGCATTAAGAGTTGAGATTAAGATGTCTAAGTTGGTTAGTTGCTTGCATTACTTTCAGGAGGCACTCACAGTGCCAACCCACAGAAAAGATGAACATGGTAAGGTGTATCTATAACTCCAGAGCTGTGACATAACAACAGAGATGGGCAGATGCCCAGTTCACTGGCCAGCCACTCTAGGTGAGACACAGAGCTCCAAGTTCAGGATCAGACCATATCAAAATAAGTAAGATAATGACAGCTTAAGATGGAAGATAAAAGAAAGATAACTCAAGTCAATCCATGACCTGTCTTTATAGTATATATGTGGTTTAGCATACACCAAAGAAACACACATACATAAATGTGCACCAAAAATAATAAAAGAAGAGAACTGTTGGGTATTTGATGTTAAAAATAACAGTGGGAGAGATATCTCTTTTCAGTTACAATTATAATATTGATTCATAACTTATTGCTCATTAATACCTCTTAGCATCAAATCACATTATGATAGTCACAGTTAATTATCCCACCACACTATCAACTTCTAAAACACAGTTTTAAGTAGACAATTAGCTCATTCAGTAAAACATAAAAGTTTTAAAACACTTTTGGAAGCAATTAGCCCCAAATCGATAAGTTTTTGGGATAAATAAAATGCAAACAGATTTGTCACAGATGTTTCCCTGGTTCTAGCATGGAGCTGCCCTACCATCTGGCAATCTTTGCTCTGAATCTTTTTCTATTTCTGTCATCTTCCCCAACAATATGAAAAGCAATGAGTATTGTTCAAATAATAAGAAAGTTGACTTATTTTTTCAATCCAAATAAGTGGGACTACTTTTCTTATGTGTACAAAGTGGTATTTTCATGAATCTTTGTGAAGAGGTCTAATGCCTTGGTTACAATATGTGTCCACATCATTTGTATCTGTGCACCATGTCTCATTTGTTCCCTGGTTTGTTGCACTGTGTTCATATGTTAGTCTATCATCTTTATGTGTTCTTCATATTATCACCCATCAGTATGCAGGTGCAAAGCTATAAGCACTGTGGTCACATATTTTAAAGCTTTGAATTTCAGCCCCTTCTACTTAAGATGTTTACTGAGACTCTGATAACTTTCTTGATATGCTAGGGTGCACTGTACACTAAGCTAGCTGGTGAGTTAGCTTCAAAGTAATTCTCTTCTGTCTGACTCCCTTTTTGTATGCAGGTTTATTGCCTGAGAAAAATACAATGTGAGCAGATTTGTCATAGATGCATTTCTGTTATCGGCATGGAACAACCCTACCATGTGAAAGTCTTTGCTCTGTATTTTATTCAATTCCATCGCCATGCCCAAAAATATAAAGAACAATGAATATTATTCAGATAATAAGAAGGTTGACTTATTTTTTACTGATCCAAATAAATGGAATTCATTTTCCGGGATTTCAAATATGCACAACTCTATCTACATTTTTTAGTGGGTTCAAAGGATCAAACTCTAGTCAGTAGAGCAACACAGTTCATGTCTTTACCCATTAAGATGTCTTCTTGACCCCTGACTCTCCAGTTTTATCTTCAATTAGTTCACTTCTCCTTTCTCTTCTATATTTTTACTAGATAATAGAGGTGATTGTGGTTTTTTTATCTACACAAATTCCTCCTATTTTCAATATTTTTGTGCATGGCTCTCTCTTATGAGTTCATTTTCCAAAACTTCACCTTCACTGCCATTTCTGAGTCTCTCTTTTAGATCCAGAGGATGGGCATCTTCTGTTCTCCCTTGTCTTGTAAGTCCTTAGTCATTTTGTGGCTGATAATCTATCTCTGCTTTTCTAGAGTCTATGTGTTATGCTTTTCTGTTTAGTGATGACAATGAATAATTCTACATAGTTTATCCTACTTTGTCCATTATTAATTTTCCTCAAAGAATCTACCATTTGGGTAAAACTGAATACTATCATATCTGTGTTGGTGACACTGATGTAATCATCAAGGAGAGGCAGGAAGAAGACAGAAGATTCAGGTAACAAAATAGACACACTCTAGATAAGTGGATGATGTAGTATGGGAATTGTGTCTCTTTTAAAATTCACATTTCAGGTAGTAAAACAAACTGTCCTCAGTAGGCTTATTTCTTTGCTGTATATATTGTACAGTAACATGATGGCATTAGCATGTTGTATTTCATAAGTATTAACTGTAGGGATTGCCTTAAAGTATTTCAGGTGGGAGGTAGCTTTTATTATTCTATAAGTGTTTGAGAAAACATTAACAATAAGTGGGTGTTGATAGAAAATACATGCATTTTAGCCATTTAATATGTTATAATAACAACAAAAGCAATACACAATGATATACCTACACTGAATAAACCTTTTAGCTGCATACATTGTAATTGTTAAATGATTAGCATGAAATATACATGAAGTATGGTACTTAGTAGTTCCATTCTATCCTCTTTTGAGGATCTAGAATCCATTAATATGGGGATGATCTTGGGTATGTGGTGATAAACATTATTTATTAAAGAATTCAAAGTTTAACTAAAGGAGAGTTAAATTTCTTAATTACAAATGTGGATTGGAGAGATTTTTGTTTTTAAGGAGAAAATGCTTCAGTCAGTATTCTAGTTCCTATGTTGCATACTGCACTCTTTATTTTTAACATTTGTTTGTTTAATTATTCATTTAGTCAGTCCTTTATTTATGTGTGTGGAGACACATATGCCATATTTCACATGTGGATGTCTAAAGGACAAATTGCAGCACTTAACTTTTTTTTTTAATTCCACTCTGTGAATCCATGGAGTTGAATTCAGGCCCTCAGTCTTGGTGGCAAGCACCTCTACCTGCTAACACATCTCATGGACACTTGCTGCATATGTTTAGGTGAAAAGGCTCATTTGAAACAGATAGTAGAGCCTCTTAGGTGAGGTGTTTTACTGGTTGGTTTTATATGTCAACTTGATGCAATCTGGAGTTATCACAGAGAAAGGAACCTTCCTTGAGGAAATTTCTCCATGAGATCCAGCTGTAAAGCATTTTCTCAATTAGTGATCAAGGGGGAAGAGCCCCTTGTGGGTGGTGCCATTTCTGGGCTGGCTGTCTTGGGTTCTATAAGAAAGCCAGCTGAGCTAGCCAAGGAAAGCAAGCCAGTAAATAAACATCCCTCCATGGCCTCTGCATCAGCTCCTGCTTCCTGACCTGCTTGAGTTCCAATCCTGATTTCCTTTGATGATGAACAACAATGTGGAAGTGTAAGCTGAATAAACCCTTTCCTCCCTAACTTGTTTCTTGGTCATGATGTTTTGTGCAGGAATAGAAACCCTAAGACAGGCATGATTCTCAGTATTGCAATAAAAGGAAGAGATGGAAGGAAACACACTGTGTACAGCATATTTTTCTTGCTTTAATAGTCTCACATTCCTATAAATCTATGGTTAGGAAAGCTTTCCTACTAATCTAAGCAAAAGTGAGTTCATTTTGTTTTGGTTTGGTTTTGTTCATGTACTCTTGTCACAGAAGCTCATCAGAAATCACAGTTAATCAGACATAAGTTTAGAATCCCACCTCCCCAAATGTACTCAATAGTATCATCACGTCAGTACAGAATCTCATTTACTCTCCTTCCCCTAGCTAGAAAAACAAAATGGAGTCCTGGTTGCAACCATGCTGTAGGATTCTTTCAAGCCTTAATGTCTGCATCCAATGTCTCTATGGTAGTCATTTTTCAATTCATAAACTGAAGCAATTATAATGACTTTTTTTTTACTCTGGCTTCGTGTAATCTAAAATACTTCCTTCAGAAAGCAAAAATTGAATATTAAGCAGCCATTTTAGGTTGATTTTTTTCATGATCTAGTAAAGTAGAATTTATTAGTAAACCTGGTATTTTTATTTATAGTCAAGCCAGACTGTTTGACTAAGAAATATAGATTAGCAACTATTCCTTGGGGCAGTATTTTCCAGTATATCAGGCATGATATAGAAGCAGTAACTGAGCACATCCCTAATGCACAACTGATATAAAGAGAGATGTGCCAGAGCTATCAAAAATAACTGGTTTTTAAAGGGCTTATGTAAAGATTTCAGTTTTACATTGCTTACATGATAAATGATTTTAGATATGTTGAGTAACATAAAATATATCATCAAAATTGCTTTCAACTGCTTCATTTATTTTTCCCATGCCATACTTTGTAAAAATCTTCAAACTGTGTGTGGATTGCACGGCATTTCTTTAGGATGCTTCTGAGTACTCTGATATACTGATATTCTATGAAAGGTAAACTGGAAGACATAATGACAACATAATTTGGTGGATGAAGACTTAAAAGTCTTCAATAACTAAATTACTCCCAAGAATTTGATTTCACAAGATAGCGATCTGAAACTGGGTAACAGAAAAAGCCTCAGGATTCCCCAAATATAACATGATGGCTACTGGGAAAGAGCCCTGGAGAAAACAAAGACCAAGCCAGTTGAGTATCATTGCTCTTAGGCAGTGTAGTAGGTCCATACTGTAAGCCAGTCAACCAATATGAAAAACACTGAGGGACAGATAAAACACGCAGAAAGGGACAGTTTTCAAAAGGAGGGTTCCAAACTGAATTAGAAAGCTAGTTTAATTCTAGAAAACATTTTTTTTTCATCATATGGGTCAAGTCACACATTTCTTTTAACCGATAGTATGGCCTCATTCCAGCGCACATTTTACATGTAAAGATTCACCACTGTTCACCCATTTGCTAACAAGTAGAGCATCAGTACATTAAGTGCTGATAAATATTAATGATAATATAGTAATATTCTAATGTGGGTCAAAACTAATGCTCATAAAGTACTCACTGTGAATCGGGTACTTTTCTGAAGCACTTCAGATTTATACTGTCATTTATATCCCCCAATACCTTGTTGATGTAAACACTATCCAGTCTTTTATAGAGTGGACCCATCTAAAGCTCCCCAAGGCTAATGAATCATTTAAGAACATTCAGGTGCTTTCATTTTGTTTTGTGTATTTAACCTTCAACATGTGTTATCTGCTCTTTCAAATTCATCTTTGAAGATTCCTACTCTGCATGTAATTTCCTCCTACTGAGGTATCATTTGTTAATTCTGAGTGTTATATTTTTTATCATTTTATCATCATTTCCTTTCATTTTCAATACTATCATTACGGTTTCTGTTACTAGTCTAATCATGTTAAAGCTGCATATTTTGGCATATTACCCATTCACTGACAGTCTGGAGGTAATATTATTTTATCTCTTTATTTAAAGTATCAGTTATAATTTCATTTAGATGTGTGTTTACTCTATTCTCTCTGTGTCTGAGGGAATATTTTATAAAGCACTATACTGTCAACATGGCCTTCCAGTAGGGATTTTTTCCTACAGTCTTTGGAGAGTTTTAGCGCCATAGGAGACTGTCTCTTCATTAAGTTTGACAGAACTGGTTTTCCTTTGATGCTTTCACTGGAGAAGTTCAGTCCTAATTCTCAACTTCTGGGCTCTTAGGAGTGCAAGCTAATTCTTACAGAAAACACATCTTTAAAACTCACCTGATTGATCTCTGTGTTCCAAGCCAACCTGATCTACAGAGCAGCTTCTGGGAAAACAAGGGCTATTTAAGAAAC
>NW_022196911.1:88294339-88300570 GCF_008632895.1 Mastomys coucha
TCAATCCATCTCTGACTCTGGTCCCGTTAACATTCTATGTATATCTAATAAAATATTTATAGGCATCTATGGCCTCTGTCACAGAAATGCTGACAGAGACAATTGGGTTGTTTCATTTTATTTATTTATTTATTTATTTATTTATTTATTTGTGTGTGTGTGTGTGTGTGTGTGTGTGTGTGTATTCATGTGTATGGTAGCTGTTATTTTATTCAAATTTCAGATTCTCTGTTGCAGTGGAACATAAGATGGGCTGATTGGCTGGCGTAGAATCATTATAATAATAATAATAATAATAATAATAATAATAATAATAATAACAATAATAATTATAATAACAACCTGGTGTTATTACATCATTTGGCAAATGAGAAACAAGGAAGATGTTCTCTTAAAAAAGCAGAAACTAGTAAAATGATCAAGGAGGAGCCTTTTCCAGACTCAATTGAGAGTTCCTGTTGCTTTGCTATGCTTTCTGGTAAAGGATAACAAAGACAACTTCTGGAAGCCTGAAAATGCACACTCAGCGATGAGAAATGCCTTTATTTTACAGTTCAGTTCATTTTGGTTGTTCGGTTTGTTGTTGTTGTTGTTATTACATGCTCTCACTCTGAAGCCCAGGCTGACATCAACCTTGAAATCCTCCTGCCTCAGCCACTTGAGTACTGGAAGTGTTAAGGTATACCATTACTTCTTCCTTACTTTGAAGATATTTAATTAAATGTGTCAAAAATAGTTGGAAAAAACAAGGAAAGACAAGAGTATCATAAGAAATGGTGAATATTTTAAAAGTCAATCATCAGAACGTAACAATTTTTAAAAGGAATTTCAAATGCTTCCCACAGGGATAACAAAATACTAAGTCAGTGATTGATATAATTTTCAGAGGTGCTAAAGAAATCCATAATTCCTAGGGTCCCAGTCACTTAAAATATCTATATTAGATAATATATCATAAGTCAAATGGTAACTTACTTTCTAGTTTTCAGAAAACAGGCTACTCCTGTGTATGAAATATGGACAAATTTTCTTAGGTATATTGCTATATTGGCTATAAATTTTATCTTTTCACAAAGAAGGGAAAATATTCCTGTTTCCTCCAGTGGTTTTGACTCTCTACAGTTTTCTCAGAAACTGTGGAGGAAACAGGATAATGATTAATTGGGACAATTACCAAACTTACTGATACAAGATGCAGTCAGATCGAACTAGATTTTCCCTACAACCTCATGTCTCTTTCCTTGTATGTATGCACGTTTGAGGTTTTCTTCAGAGACAGCTAAGAAAGCAAGAGCCAGGGGATATCAGGTCTCACCTCAGAACAAACTTTTGAGGAAATAGATTCACCAGATCCATAGACTGGATGGTAAATGATTAGAGTCCCGGCAGTCTGAAGCAAAAGCGGGACATGCCTCATAGAGCTAAGAGCACTGGAGAAAGGATGATGGGTCCCACAGACATACCATCAGGCTCTGAAGACATTTTTAAATCTTGTTTTCATAAAAAGCCTGTCTGAAAGCATCAAAAATACATTGTATTCCACTGTCCCATGACATTTGGAATGAGTGAGCTCTAAGGTAGTCGTCATTCTAGGGAAGAGAAAACAACTAAACTTGGCTACTCTTAGATGAGTTGTAGAGGAGGCAAATGAAAGAGGTTCGGAGCCACATTCTGATGAATTTGCCTTTCAAACTCTGGATTAATTACAGATCACTTGGGCAGTTTTAAGATTCAGTCCACCTGAATTCTGATAAATTACAGATAATGCATCAAATTTTACAAACTTTTTAATCTTAAAAGATGGTTTTAAAATGCATAATGACTAAGCCAGGCAGTGGAGGTGTATGCCTTTAATCCCAGCACTTGGGAGGCAGAGGCAGGCAGATTTATGAGTTTGAAGGTCAGCCTGGTCTACAGAGTGAGTTCCAGGACAGCCAGGGCTACACAGAAAAACCCTGTCTCAAAAAAACAAAAAAAACAAAAACAAAAGCAAAAAAGTATAATGATTGTTGGTGAAGTACATTCCACTGATTGATAAAACAGTTTACATAGAAAATGCAGAAGAACTCCAATACTTTTTAAGGATCTTCTTAAAGATGCAGAAATTATATGACTTTACATGTTAGTCCCTGCAAATTACTTTTGCACAAAAATTTCTGTCACAGCAGAAAGATTTGCCTAGGACAAGAGGAAACATAAAATAATTTAAAATCTTTCTCTATGCTTATAAAGAAAGTACAGCTGAAATTACTATTTAAAGATACTTTGGGGGGATTTGCTAATGTAATTATAAAGTTGAAATATGTGTTTTTACTCAGTAACCTCATTTTTAAAGAAATGTATAAATACTGGCAGGCCTGCTCACTATTGCATTTTCTAAGCATACTTTGTAAGGTTGACATTCTTTTTTTCAATCTTAGCATGTTCAACTTTATAAAAGTAAAAATTCATAATCCATGGCTATCAGTGGTACACACTGTATAATTTCACTCTGAAATAACAAATGCTCTAATCCAAGATGACTGAAAACTGAAATAGCCAAAAAACATTACATCATTGTTGTTGTTCCTCAAGAACTAGGAACAGATCGCTTCAGCTGTTTTGTTTGTTTGTTTGTTTGTTTGTGGCCCTTGTGCCTGTTTCTTTATTTGCTTTCTAGAACTAGTGATTGAGTTGTATGGGGTGAATTTCAAACAAGCTTTCGGCCTAGAGTGGGTGTTTAGTAGGGATATAAGAACAAAAACAAGGCAAACATATGCTAAGAATCGGGCATCATATGAGATTTAAGATTCTCAGAAATGTGTATGGCATCAGTATGAGATTAGCTATAAAGGTCCATAGAGTTTTATGCTCATTGCAGGCATCAAAAATGAAAGAGCAAGCTGGGCAGTGGTGGTGCATGCCTCTGATTCCAGCACTTGGGAAGTGGAGGCAGGCAGATTTCTGAGTTTGAGGCCAGCCTGGTCTACAGAGGGAGTTCCAGGACAGATGGGGCTACAACAGAGAAACCCTGTCTTGAAAAGCAAAACAAAACAAACAAACAAAAAAAATGAAAGAACAATTGTAAATTGTACTCACTAGGTTTTCTATACTGCTATGAATAAAGCAGCTAGCTTATAGAAGTGTGCCCCAGTAGACAGCTTATAGAAGTGTGCCCCAGTAGACAGCTTATAGAAGTGTGCCCTAGTAGACAGCTTATAGAAGTGTGCCCTAGTATAGACTACTCATTTTGTATATTGACACTTTTATTTGCATCAAATAAACATTCTGCTTGAATTCATTTAAAAATAAAGAAAATACTGAATCTCCACTAGTCAAGCAGTTTAAGTCTTGAAAGAAGCAGAGATAAGATTCTGGCAGATTTCCCTCATTGCTTACATCTGCTGTTTCGCTTACTGCCTTATTTTTCTGTGACTGGAGACTTTTAGTTCCAGGTGGCCATGGGTTATGAAGGCTAGGTTCTTGAATTGTATACATCTTTCAGATTTTTAACACTAGAAAAGGTTCTCGACACCCAACACCACCGAAAGGAATAAACAGTGACCCTAAAGGAAGGATTCCATGGCCTTTATTTTAAACCAAGTGTTACTGTAGAAAGGATTGAGTATTTACATTTAATACAACTAAAATAATCAAAGAAAGAGACAAATTTGTATTCCTATGTAGCAAGAGTACACACACACAAATGTGAAGCTCAATGTAGCAGAAATCACTATTAAAAATTACACTATCCTGATGACTGGAGAAACAAATTATCTTTTTTGTTTCCAATATCATTTATAATTTTTATCCATTCTTTATTATCACAGTTTTAGTTTATGTGTAAAGGTGACTTTGGTGGGGATATTTATCATTACACTGACATATTGATGTGAAGTGGGGAGGGACTATCAACAGACAGCATGGTGAAGCAAAAGTCTAGAAATTGCTCAGTAGAGATAGGTCCATTTCTCCATTGTTGTGGTTTAATGAAATACATCGCCCTTAAAGCCGAACTATTGGTTGCAGGTTAAACTATTCATCTCCAACTGGCTGTGTAGTTTTAGAAATGTGTGGAATCTTGAAGGGAGAGTCTTACTGGAGGAAGATGATGTCGGCCTTGTAAAATTCCAAGCCCCGAAGAGGGATTTAAGAATCCTTTAGGAAGTCAATGTGGATACTGGATTTTATGGTGTCAGTACTGGATTCTTGGACCTTCCATTGGTAGAATACAATTATTGGACTAATAGCCATTAGCTTATAAGTTATTTTAAATATATATATGTATATATAATTATACATTATATATAATTATTATAGTATATAATTATATATAATCATTTCATATATATGCTGCATGCAATATATATAAAATATATATTTGTCCTATACACTCCTGTGTTCTGTTCCTCTAGAGTGCTCTGATTATTGCAATTCCCCTCCCGTGTCCCCATATCCATCACTTTTCTGTTATGAAAACATTATGACTAAAAGCAGCTTAAGGAAGAAAGCGTATCCTTTAGTTTACAGTTGCAGAGAATGAGTGGCATAAAAGTCGGGAAGGCATGGCATGGGGCGCCTGCAGAAAGAGGAAGTTGGCTGATAATATTTTATCTATAGAACAGGAGGGCAGAAAATTGAATGAGGCTACAAAACCCCAGAGTGATGTACATCCCCCAGCAAGGCTCCACCTCCTAAAAGTTTCAAAATACATACACACAGTACAAACAATTGAGAACTATCTACTCAAATACAAGAAACTTTAGGGAACTGTATTTCACTAAAACTACCACATTTAGGTTCCAAACTCTGTTAGGCTTATGACCATATTATAAAATAAAAAGGTATTTAATTTAGTTCTACTTCCAAAGGTCCCAGTGTCTCTAACTATCTCAACATTTTTCAATAATCTAACATCTCTTATGAGGCTCCAGACTTTAACTGTGAGTCCCTATAAATAAAAATAAAAATAATCGGCAAAGCAAGCAACAACAACAAAAGCAAAAGAGCTGGAGGATTGGCTTGGCAGTTCAGAGCACTGTGGCTCTTGCAGAAGTTCACTCTCTCTGCTTCACACTTCCAGGCTGCAAGTGATCAATGAGCTTCCCGTTCCAGCTGCCATGCTTGCCACTTGCTGCCATGCCTCATCTCTACCATTTTGGATTCTTATCTCAATAAACCACGAGGCAAAGACACTTAACTCTTCCTTAAATTGTCTTGGTCATAGTGTTTTTATCACAGCCACAGAAAATTAATCAACTAATATACAGATCACTAGTGACAACACTGGCCTGAAGTGTACTATCAACTTCCAAGCTTGTGTTTGTTTTCTATTTTAATTAATTGTTTATTTATTTATCTATTTATTTATTTTACACTTCATATTTTATATTCTCCCTGCCCCCATCGTCCACCCTCCTACTGCTCCACATCCCATACCTCCTTCCCATGCCCCTGTCTCCACATGGATGTCCCCACCTCTCCCTTTACCTGACCTCTAAACTTCCTGGGGCCTCCAGTCTCTTGAGGGTTAGGTGTATCATCTCTGAATAAACATAGACCGAGCATCCCTCAGCTGTATGTGTGTTGGTGGCCTCATATCAGCTGGTGTATGCTGCCTGTTTGGTGCTCCAGTGTTTGAGAGATCTTGGGGTGGGGGTGGGGTTCCAGATTAATTGAGACTACTAGTCCTCCTACAGAGTCGCCTTCCTTCTCAGCTTCTTTCAGTCTTTCCCTAATTCAACAACAGGGCTCAGCTGCTTTTGTACATTGATTTGGTGCAACTATCTGCCTCTGACACTTTCAGCTGCTTGTCCCTTTTTGTGGGCTCTCCATAGACTCAGTAATAGTGTCAGGCTTGGGACCTCCCCTTGACCTGGATCCCACTTTGGGCCTGTTGCTGGACTTTCTTTTTCTCAGACTCCTCCACTTCCATCCCTGTAATGCTTTCAGACAGGAACAATTATGGGTCAGAGATGTGACTGTGGAATGTCAACCCCATTCCTTACTTGATATCCTGTCTTCCTGCAGGAGGTGGGCTCTATAAATTCCCTCTCCCTCCTGTCAGACATTTCATCTAAGGTCCCTCCCTTTGAGTCCTGAGAGTCTCTCACCTCCCAGGTCTCTGGTATATTCTGGAGGGTCCCCCAACTTCCTCCCTCTCTCCCAAGGTTGCTTGTTTCCATTCTTTCTGCTAGCTCTCAGAGGTTCAGTCCTTTTCCCTCACCCAATACCAGATCAAGTTCCCCTCTC
>NW_022196911.1:88300612-88303733 GCF_008632895.1 Mastomys coucha
CCCCCCCCCCCCATTCACTTGCTCTCCCAGATCCCTCCCTTCCTCCTTCCTTCAAATATCCAAATTAATTTTACAGGAAGAATTTTTACTACTTTGCAGTAGGACTAGCAATCACATGGTAGTGAATTCAGAGAATAGTCTAGCCTTAAAATCAAATTAGAGCAGGGTGTGCTGGTGAGTAGATGGCATTGCAGCTCAGTCTCAGAAAGATCAAAAGTTTTTAAATCAGTCTGGGCTTCATAGTGAATTTGGTGCCAGTGTGGACTACAGAGGGAGTCACTATCTCAAAAACTGAAGCTATATTAACAAACAAATAAAAAAAAATTGGCCTGTAATGTTGGCTCAGCAGTTAATAACACATGTTGCTCTTTCAAAGGACATGCGTTCAATTTGCAGCATCCACATGGCAGCTCACAACAACCTATAATTTCATCTCCAGGGCATCCAACACGCTCTTCTGGACAACAAGAAACATATGGTCAGCATACCTAAACACAGAATAAAATAATAATATACATAGAATAATAAATATTTTTAAAACAGTAACCAGTGTGTAGAGGCAATTAATAAAAATAAGCATGATGATATTTCTATATTGGAAATATAATATGGAAAAATTAATAACAGCAAAAAATGTACCCAGTAATTGATGGGCCAGTCATAATTTTTATTTTTAAAGAACTATTTGTAGACAATATTTTAGTATAAAATTTTGAGTCTCAAGCAAGGACTATATGAATCTGCCTCCTATAAAACAAACCTTGATAGACTCACTTTGCAAGCACAGCTTTTCTTAGAGCAATCTACGATTGGAAAGGTTGGTATTATTGCTCAAATAATTAATCCTGTCCTATAGATCAATATATATAATATTGGTCTGTTATATTGCCAATTGAAAAAACTCCTGAGCTTTAGGCATGTTTTTCTCTAAATATAACACGAAAACACATAAGATGCCACATTTAAAATTTCAGCAAATCAACAGGTTTATATGGCTACAGGTAGATATTACACAAAAACAAGAAAGAGTCATTGATGATTAAATGAGAGGCAAAAACATTTTATTCTGGTTGTGTAAAAGCAACGGAAACTCTACCTTCAAACATCAAAGGATGTGGTAATGGGTGGGAATTACTGGTAGTCCACAAGAGATGACTACTCAGACAATGTTAACAGCCAACTGAAAGTCCTTATTCTGGTCAGCTGAGACTACACTCAGGTACTCAGGACACAAGTGTAGCACTGAGCATTCAAAACAAAGGACTTTGAAAAGCAAAAACCACATCTGGTTATCTCATTCAGCAGCTGAATTGGGAAATTTTGTACAAGCAAACAGTTTAACAGAAGTCAAGATAATTTATCTGGGGGCATCTTTGGTTCAGTGTTCTAGAATAGAGTTGGAAAATTATCCACAGGGCCTCCCATCAAAAAGAAAAATTCTGGTCAAACCCACAGTGACCTCAGCAAGAATATAAGATGAAGAAACTTCTATGCCACCTTGCCCTGTCATATATGTCAATGACAAATTATAATCAACAAATTTTAATTTTAGACATTTCAAATTCATTATGTGCAATGTCTTGGAGTACTTTTATTTGAAATTTTCACAACTTGTTCCAAACCTTGGGAATTTTGCCACTGAGGCAGATCAACTACCCACAGAATAGACCTACTGTTGTTGTAGGTTAATCTCTAGTGCACTTTTGTCAAAACTAAGGTTGGCCTATGCAGGCCTACTAGCCTCTTTATTCTGTTATTGTTTTGTTTATTTTTCCTTGTGAAGGCCACATCTAGAGAGACTCTGGATTGTTTCATTTGCACACTCCAAGGAATCAAAATCAGGCTGAAGCCAGATGTTTTGCCATAAGCAAAATATATTTGAAATCTAAATATAATTATGAAATATAAAGCAGTTTTTTTACACTTCGTCTAGCTTTTCCCAATTTTTCTTTTCAGCACCATTGCCTTTCAAGAGTGATGGCTCAGCGGTTAAGAACATTGACTGCTCTTCTAGAGGTCCTGAGTTCAATTCTCAGCAACCACATGGTGATTCACAACCTTCTGTAATGGGATCTGATGCCCTCTTCTGGTATGTCTGAAGACAGCTACAGTGTACGCATATAAATAAAAACAAATCTTAACAAAAACAAAACAAGAGTGATGGCATTCAGTAACCATTTGTTTCCTCTGAAGTATATGGTTAATCATGAAATTCTTGATCTAGATTGTTACTATGTTATTCACCATGGTAACAATCCTTCATTAGCCATGAAGGACTTGGGGTATTTTAAAAAGCACCCTAGGAATCTATATAGCCATCTATAATACTATGAAACAAAAATAGTGCAAACTAGGGAACATGGAGTTGCTTTATCACTAAATTATCAAAAGGCATTGATTTAACATAGCCCAATGCTTTCCTAATAATTCACCCTCATATGAATACAATACAAGAGGTTTTTATCCCTATCAATTAGATGCTTACCATGTGCTAGTAATTGTGCTGAGAGATTGTGAGAGCCTTACTCCTATAGCAACAATGACAAGCAAATTGCATTACCGTTATTACTTCTGTTTGATTATCCTATAGATTAAGAAATCAGTATGGACTGTGCAAGGTAACTTACTCATAGTTCTACTCACAGAGGAGGAGAAGACTAAGGTTTAAATGCAGGATCACCTTGTCACTCAGCCTGGATTCAAGGCTCCAGGTAGGTTCCTGGAGTGGTGAAGTTCTTAACCTGCTCCCCTTGGGAAGCAACTATAGGGCATGGAAATCTACCTGATCCTCTAGACTAGACTTTAGATTCTGATCTCATCATTCTAAAATAGAAAAAATAACAGTCAGACTTAGCAAGGGCAGGTCACACTAGAGTTAACCAGATGGCTGGGGCAAGCATAAGAAAATAAACAACACAGAGACCAATTCTCCCACCATAGCAAGTCCTGGACACACCATCACACAGCAAAAGCAAGATTCAGATCTAAAATCACTTATCATGATGATGATGATACAGGACCTTAAGAAAGACATAAATAGCACCCTCAAAAAAAAATACAGGAGAACAGAGGTAAAAAGCTAGAAGCTCTTAAAGAGGAAACACAAAAATCCCTTAAAGAA
>NW_022196911.1:88304232-88304715 GCF_008632895.1 Mastomys coucha
AAAGGAATTCCTCCTGTCACATAATAATCAAAACACCAAATGCACTAAACAAAGAAAGAATTTTAAAATTAAGGGGAAAAAGTCAAGTAACATATAAAGGCAGGCCTATCAGAATTACTGCAGATTTCTCACCAGAGACTATGAAAGCTAGAAGACCCTGGGCAGATGTCATACAGACCCTACAAGAACACAAATGCCAGCCCAGGCTACTATACCCAGCAAAACTCTCAATTACCATAGATGGAGAAAAGAAGATATTCCATGACAAAACAAAATTTACACAATATCTTTCCACAAATCCAGCCCTACAAAGGATAATAGATGGAAAGCATCAACATAAGGAGCAAAACTACACCGTAGAAGAAGCAAGAAGTAATCTTTCAACAAATCCACATAAACCTAATTCCACCTCTTAACAACAAAAACAACAGGAAGTGACAATTACTTTTTCTTAATGTATTAATTTGAAAATTAATATTACCA
>NW_022196911.1:88305237-88312037 GCF_008632895.1 Mastomys coucha
GATGGTGGTAAAATCCTTTGGTGATGTGAGGGTCATTGAAGTACAGCCTTATTACAATGAAATCCAATACATAAAAATTCTTCTTATTTTGGGCTTGTACCACAATAAGGGCCAAGATTTTAAACTCTACTAAATACAAAACAAACAAAAAGACTTTATATATTCATGTTCATTTAAGAAAATACTAGTAGTTATGTATTATTTTTAAGTATACAATTAATATGTTTGGAGTTATTTAAAATTTATATTGAAAAAAATTTATTTTCACTATTGTTGTAGACGAGGATCTACATAAGACTGTTAAATTGATCGTTGTTTTATATCAAACAACTTTTATAATACTTATTTTTATTGTTAAAATATTTTATAAATTTTAAGGAATATGACAAAAAAGATATTGTAGATATTTAAGAGGGGGTCTCTGGGAGGAGCAGTGGTACAAAAGGGAAACAAGAATATGATTCAATTCCATTTAATTAAAATATGTTTTTAAATTTTAAAAAAATAAAAATAAAATAAAATAAAATAAAATAGAAAAAATGCTAACTCATATTCATATATATAAATAAAGAAATCTTTAAAACACACACACATAGACATTCATACATGTTTTTCATAAGTAAACTGACAGTATTTACTGAATATACTTGACATGCAAGGAAATGACAGCATACCTCTTTATCCTAAACCTTCCATCTGTGCAGCTTTGTTTAGCAGTTCCCTGCGGGGGGAGGGGGAGGCTTTGTCCCTTTCTTTTTGTCTGTTTGTTAAGATTGGATGAGTACTATAATTACATCTGAGGCAGAGAGTAGTTGGCAGGTTGGAAGGACAATATTTGTACGATGTGTGGAATATCATCTGAAAAATAAAACCTGCTGTGGTCATTAAAGAGAACAAGCTATGGAAAGAGAATAACTTGGTTCCCACAGATATAACTGTAGTTATTACTTGCTGACACTGAAAAATATACTTATTTCTCCTTGCCTTTAGTGTCTCACTTACAAAGTGAGAAGAATTGGATGTCTTTATACCTTACTTCTATGCTCTCTGTTTTATGAATTTATTTTGTATGATCCACTTTACTTCATCTGCTTCCTACTCTAGGCTAAAAATACATACATAATGCAATCTGAGTTTATTTTTGAAAAGTATTAGGAAATTGCTGTAGTGACCATTTGGGTTCTTAGAAGGTTTCTAAAATCTTTAATATTCAGAATCATTTTTACAGGACTAACTCCATTCTCCCTCTTCCAAGGATGGAACGGAGAGTCAAACTAAATATTATATTCTAAGTAGTTTAGTTAGTAGTGGAATTGTTAGAAGAACACACAAGAGCAGTGTAGAATAGATGAGAACTTTACATTGTGTGAGTTTTACTCAACTCCTTTAGGAAAAAAAAAGCACAATAACAGTTTGTCACTGAAATACAATAATTCAGTTCTTCGGGGAAGGTTTGTATTGAACTACCCAGTGATTATTTTTTTCCTTAAAAGGAAAAAGGCACGTACTAACATGATTGTGCTCTGGGCGACTTCCCAGTCAAATTTGCTGAGACAGGAAGATGTGTGGTAACTTTGATTTTGTGGAGGAGGGGCAACTTCCATTTTTAAATATTGCGAAGAGGAAAGATTATTTGAAAATTCAGCTTGGAAGACAGAAACGTCTGAGTTCACTTTCAATGCTTCTCCTAGGCAGTGTGTTTAGCTGGGTAGAATACTTTTCTGCTTTTGCTCCAGGTGTATTGTTTTGATAAGCTTTGAGTGTATTGCTGCTATGGTTTAAATTTCTATACAGTATTATCTTGTTTTATAAATATTTATGCTGATTCTTTTTTCCCGTGAGGCCACAGCCTCCTTGAGGTTCATGTCCATGTCTTCCTCAAATATAAACAAATAGGTATCCAAGCCATTGTTTTATGTAGTGAGACTGCAGCTGGTTTTTGGCATTTTCTTCATAAAGATAAATTATTGATAGGCAAAGCATGAAGGTTGCTGAGAAAGTGGATAAATGTCATGAGGGGATTAAAGGAAAGAAGGATATAAACTTATCTATATCAACAAGTCTATAGCTTTTCTAGCCAAGATCTACATACAAGGGTAGGTAAATAGGGCTCCTGAGACAACACCCTAGGCATAGAGAAAGTTGGATTCAATTTCAATAGGCTAGAGCATACCCTGAGAAGTATATGATGGAGAAATTAACTCTCTACTTCCACAAGCTTATAAATGTCTGAGGAACATGATTGGATGAGTGAATACAGAGAAACATATTGAAGAACGTTCTGTAGGCACCCTTATTAACTGAATTTAACGCCAAAGCTTTTATTTTATTTTGGTCCTTTAAGAACTCTAGTGACAAGACTATTTTCTCCATAAACCTTAGGGCAAAGAAGGACATGATCAAGTTTATCTTTGTGTTATGGGTGGCTCTTCTGTACTGGCAGTGGAATAAGCTAAGAGGATGAAGACAGTGATAATGCCTTTGTGGATAGGTTTTAGTGATGACAGCAGTCCTTGGCTTCAGAGGCAAAAAAGAAGGCACTCGATTTTAGAACAGCCATAAAACACAACAGTAAAAGGAGTTTTGGAGCTAGTGTGATGACTAGTTTTTTATCAGCTAGACCCAAGCTTTTGGGTCTTTTGGGAAGAGGGAATCTCAACTGAAAAAAAAATGTGCTATGGGCAAGCCTGTGGAACATTTTCTTTGTAGATGACTGATGTGAGCAGGCTCATCTGAGTGTAGGCAATCCTACCCCTGGGATGATAGTTCTGACAGCTATATAAAAGCAGGGTGAACAATCTAATGAGGAACTCTTCTTCATTCCCTCTGTTTCAGTTCTTGTCTTCAGGTTCCTGTCTTAAGTTCCTGTCCTGAGATTTCAGGATAAAATACCAAAAGTTCTAAGATGAAATAAACCCTTTTCTCTCCAAGATGCTTTGGTTCATATTGCCTTTATCATAAAAATATACACCTTAACTAAGATTGATGCCTTAGTTACAAAAGTGCTTGCCATGAAGGCATGAGGACCCAAAATCAGCTCCCAAGACATGATGGCCCAAGTTCAGTTCCTGTGTACAACCCAAGGGCAGTGCCATGTGTCTAATACAAATGCAGGGGAATTGGGAGGTGGGAGTGACCCTCTTTTTAAAATAAATAAGAGAAAGCAGCAAACACACCTTTCATGGAACTTGGTCTCCATACAAATACAGGTCCACATATATATGAATGCGTACAATATAATAATAATAATAATAATAATAATAATAATAATAATAATAATAATAAAAGTAGAGATAATCATGGACTCCATTTTCAAAGGATTGTTACTTTGAGCAATTGGAATTGTTCCAGGAAACATCACAAGAGATGTGTTGGGAAGATAGGTTTATTTTTGTTTTATTTTTTGTTTGCTAATTTTGTTTGACCAAATAAAGTCATATTATTTGGAGTTTGACTATCCCCTTCCTATCAAGAGAAATAGAATTTTCCTGGTGATATCAGCATTAGATGTTGATTGCTCTGTAAGCAGCAATAGCAGAGGAGACAAATGGACAACTTGTCTTGCTGAAGGCTTCTTTTTTTTTTTTTTTTTTTTTTTTTTGGTTTTTCGAGACAAGGTTTCTCTGTGTAGCTCTGGCTGTCCTGGAACTACTCATTCTGTAGACCAGGCTGGCCTCGAACTCAGAAATCCTCCTGCCTCTGCTTCCCAAGTACTGGGATTAAAGGCATGTGCCACCACTGCCCAGCATGCTGAAGGCTTCTTAATAGGATCTGCTTATTCCATCAAAATTCCCCAAACAGGAATTAACAAGATTACCTAGATTACTTGAGATCTGAATCAGGGGTGCTACAGATTTTAGGGAACCATAAAATTAGGTGATAACAAGACTTTTCTTAAGAAAAACAAGAAAAAAAAACTGAAACCACAAAATTGCTGTACAGTCTTAGAAAGGGTCCATACTGCCCTAGGATGTCCACTTAACCATTATTTATTACAGAACACATCCTTTTTTTTCTGGCATGTTTATAATTACTTTTGCAGAATGAGAGCGAGATATATTTCTACCAATTGTAGAGCTTCAATAGATGGCATAGTCATGTGTAAAATAACAGGGCATTATTTTCAGCAAAATGAATGAAATTGTGCAACGATGATCCATCACTACCATTCAACATGCCTTCCATGAAGGTCTACAATTTCTTTAGAGGCCAGAACAAAATACACTCTGTATACAATTTGTATACTTGTCTGTCTTCTGCTAATATACAATTATACTTTTATGACACATTAAGTTTTGTCCTTTCTTTAGAAGTTAAGAACCTAAAGCATAAGTGACAAACAAATTCCATTTCTTTAAATCTACTCAGATTTATATTTCCTGAATGGTTGTTTTCTTTCCCCTATTTAAAACCTTTGGATATTTACCATTTTTTCCCTCAAGCTTTTCAGTCCCACTGCATCCATGTTTTTGTGTGAAATACCTCATATAGCCTCTCATAAATAATCAAGTGAAGTTTGAATTATTCATCCAGGAAGCTAACAGCTAAAGCAAAGATGAAAACATGGAGCCAGTAAACTAAAAATATTTAGAGATGGTAAATAGTGACATAGATCTTGAACTCTCACACTTCCTTACCAATTTCCAGTTACTCAGCAAAAATCAGAAATATCTTTTTTTTTTCCTTTCCCTCTTGTAATGGGGTGACCCAGGGTCAATGTGAGAGGCAGAGTGAGGTTAATTTTCCTGCTGTGAGTATGGCAAGACTCAGGGTAGCCACAAAGTGGATCTTAGCTGGACTTGGCCTAAAAGCTGTGACTGGGTCACAGAAAGCTGAGTGGTGTTTTTGCATAGGCAGAACTCATTAGCAAATACCTGGATGCCAAACAAAACAAAATAAAATAAAAACAAAAATGATAAAAAAAAGAAATGAAAAAGAAGACAGCATCAAATTCCATTTTCTCAGGGATATCCATGCATCCCCCTTAGAGCCCTCCTAATTTAACCTTTCTGGGTCTGTGGATTCTAGCATGCTTATCATTGACTTCACAGCTAATAAGTTATAAATGAGTCTACTCATAAATGAGTACAAACCATGTTTGTCTTTCTGTGTCCAGGTTACCTCCCTCAGGGTGATTTTTTTCTAGTTCCATCCATTTGTCTGGAAATTTTATCATGTTAATTTTTTTAAAAAAATGTCTGAGTAATATTTCAATGTGTAAATGTACCACATTTCCTCTATCCATTCTTCTGACAAAGGATATCTACGTTGTTTCTAGTTTCTGGCTATTATGAACAAAGCTGTGAGTTGAGCAAGTGTCATTGTGGTAGGATGAAGTATCCTTTGGGTATATGCCCAAGAGTGGTATAGCTGGGTCTTGAGGTAGATTGATTCTAAATGTTCTGAGGAACTGCCATATTGATTTCCATAGTGGTTAGGCCAGTTGGCACTCCCACCAGCAATGGAGGAGTGTTCAACTTACTCTACATCTTTGCCAGAATAAATGGTGTTACTGATCTTAGCCATTCTGACAGGTGTAAGGGTAGATTTGGCAGATGGACTTTGGACAGGTGGGGATAGGAACAGGACTGATGGGAAATAGCAGGAGAGAGAGGGCACTGGCAGAGGGCCTGGAATTGGAGGGCTTGGGGGAGGCGGGGGGGATGATGTGAAAACCTAGTCCTGTAGAAGATCTTAGATTCTATGAGAGTGATCCTAGCAAGGACACCAAGTTAAAGATGATTCTATCTGAACCAGCCATCCTCAATAACTAGACAATGTTTCAAGGAGTGAGACTGGAGTACCAACCCAGTCACTAAATCTTTGACATATAATCATCTATCCTGTCTGCAAGAGGTACTGGGGCAATGGAGGTGCAGAACTTGTAGGAGTGGCCAACCAAAGACAGGTCTAATTTGAGGCCCATGCTGGAGACTGTCTAGATGACCAAGAATCAGAATCTGGATAAGCCAGAGACCTGTGATAGTAAAAAGGTCAAGAAAATTATTCCTAATGATATCTTTATATGCTTATAAACCAGTGTCTAGTCCAGTCATCATCAAAGAGGTTACCATGGGCAGCTGATGAGAGTAAATTCAGATACCCACAGCCAAACTTTAGGTACAAAGAGAGCCCAAATGGGAGATTTCTCTCAGGTCCTCTCCTCTTGGAGCTCAGAGAACCGAGAGAGAGAGAGAGAGAGAGAGAGAGAGAGAGAGAGACAGAGACAGAGACAGAGACAGAGACAGGGACAGACAGAGAGAGAGAGAGAGAGAGAGAGAGAGAGAGAGAGAGAGAGAGAGAGAGAGAGAGAGAGAGAGAGAGAGAGAACTGTGGGAGACAGAGGGGTCAAGAATACCAAGAGAGAGAAAGGCCCAAAGACTTCAACTGGGTAGGGCTCATAGGGGCCCACAGACAGAAGCTGCAATCACAGAGCCTACGTGGATCTACATAGATTACAAGGTTGTTAGCTTGGTGTTTGGGTGCAACCACTGGCAGTGGAAGTGAGGGTGTCTCTTGCTATGCTTTTGGGATCCTTTTTCTCCTGCTGGTTTGCCTTGCCTAACCTTGATGATGGGGATTGTGCTTTGTTTTGTTGCATTGTATTACTCCACATTTTGTGGATGTTCCTGGGAAGCCTGTTGTTTGTTGTGGGTAGGCAGAGGAGAGGTGGATCTGGGGGAGAGAGGAGGTGAAGTGCAGAGGAATGGGAGGAATGAAAGAAATGGAAACTATGATCGGAGTGCATTGAAGAAAAGAAAAAGAATATATATATATGTATATATATATATATATATATA
>NW_022196911.1:88312047-88324003 GCF_008632895.1 Mastomys coucha
ATATATATATATACATATATCTTAGAAAAAATAGTAAGTTAAGAATAAATACATTGGTAAGGTTCAGACCAATGATTGGCACTCACCTTTCTACCTCTCTGCCATGCCTTGACAACATCATTGTATTTTCAAATAACAGTGGAGGACAAACTCAGGGCATAGAATCCCCAGTGTTTTCAGAGTTCCTGATAGGATCATTCCTAAGAGAAATCAATCCAAGCATTTGTACTAACTTGGAAACCCTTTCAGGATTGTTTATGTCTTATTGACTCAGTCTTCATTAGAAGACTTCTCTGATAAATCCAATTTAGTTTTCAGTACTCTATCAAATTTACCTGGGATTCTTGTACATTGTTGCTAAACTTGTGTGTTTAATCATTGCACATCTACTTCGCTGCCATGATTATTTTGCAAATAACCTGACCACAGAGGTTTTACCTGACCATCAGTGTAGTCTGCAATTATTAAGTAAAATGTTCTGTAAACGCAGTACTTTATTTGTTTTATTTTATACAAGGTTTTGGGAAAATACTTTGACATCCATTCTCATTCAGTGTGTTCCAGAATTCTGAATCAGACTGATTACAGTAGTATCTTGGAGACTATACCCACACATTGACTATATGACTCATCTATATTCATAAAGCAATAAATACATCTTGAAAGCATTATAGGCTTTTTTATTGTAAGTTGAAGGCTCATTGCTTTATGCTACAAGAGTTTTGATGAAGTTCCTTGGATTAAAATTTCATAAAGCTCCTGCCTTTGCCACCATGATTAGACAATACTTAACTCTAAAAGCCAGCAATGCTACGCAACTATCTATCTATTTGGCTTCTCAGTCAAAATATTGTGATATGTCCCTTTGTATAAGACAGGGGCATAATTGCTGAAAACTGGAGTTACCTGTTTATCACATGTCATGATTAAGACAGAGAGACATCTTATTGCCATCACAGTCATGGCAGAGCCATCTTGAAAATTCCAAACCTAGTAGGCAAGGTTGTATATAAAAGAAAAGCACACAGATGCCACTGTGTTGACCCAGCCCAAAGTGGATAGCTATTGACTGTAAATGGCCAGGTCTGGAAAAACTCTGATGCCAACAACAGGAAAGAAAACTGGCAAAGGAGCCATGCCCATCCCCCAGCATCCTTATGATTACTGCCAGATGTAGAGATAATGTCAGCTCCAACTAGTCCTGAATCTGCTACCACAGGCTAGGTTGTGCAGCTGCTGCTCTTTGTGAGGGTTCAGTAGTACATGGAATCTATACAAACACAAAAGCTAGGTAGAGTAGAACAAAACGCTAGATTGACTTGGTATATCCAAAATTAGTAAATAGACTGTGTTCATGAACCAGTGAGAAGGCCAGGCAAATTTGTCCTGTCTTATTTCAGTTAGACCACAAGTTTCTGGTTTAAAGAATATGGACTGTGAAATACAGTAGAGTAGGGTCCTTTTCCTGAAATGTCACTGCTCAGCATCCCTGGGCAAGATTTCTGAACTCAATGTTCTCCCATATAGATATTTTGGAAAAAATAATAAACATAATTCATCTTAAATTTTGTTAGATTATGTTCATAAGTATATACATGATAAATGGAAAAGAATAAAGCAAATTATTGATGAGCATGTACAACAATATTTTCCTACTGTGTTTTAAAATTGAGAGTGAATGGGGACAGGAGGAGATAGATAGGGATTAATACCATGTGATCTCTTTGTACATGAAAAATGTCTTCAACATAGTAGACCATACTGGAAATGGAATCAGATTAAAGGGTCCTCAGCCTGGATTTTTTAATTATTCTTTACTCTATATTTTTGGCTCAATAATTTTTTGTGTTTGTTTTTCTTTTGTTTTCCTTTTAATGCTAAGACTAAAACCAGAGCCTTTCTTTATGCTAAGCAAGCCATCCACAGCCAATTTACCTCCAAGGCTTGCTTTGCACATATTTTTTTAATGACAGTGATTAATGAGAAATTCAGCTCTCACTGCATTGTACTTAAAGATAAGAAGCCCATACTATGCAGATAGCATATGAAGAGGGATCAGTTCATACTGTAAGACCTTGATTGTTTTCTTTGATTTAAGGTTATTAAAAAATGTTTGGAATCCCTGAATACTGGCATCTTCTAACACAGATGCCAGGGAACCATCGATAATCTTGGGAATTGGCAGGGAAGAATTATGGAACTCAAATTGGATTCCCTTCTGAGAACAGGCTTGGAGTTATCATAGCTGATTGACAGGATTTTGTGATTGGTCTAGTACTAGATTAGGGAAAGTTATCCATCTCTCCTGCCAGGAAATTTAGAGAAAACTGTGTTAGGTCAAAGCAGCTGTTCTCTAAACCTGGTGCTTCAACAATAGAAACTTATGAATCATATGACTGATATACTTACTTTGCTCTTCCTGATAAATAATAGTGTATGTCACGTGTCTATACATATGCATGTATGTGTTCATGTACACGTGTGTGCATACACACACACTTATAAAGCACAATGGAGTCAGATAAGATGTGACTTTGAGAAGGCTCTCATCTATTCATATTTTTACATATAATTTAATGTGACCCATGAGCCTATTAGGGTACGCCTAGATAATAGAGTTGAAAAACTTGTCTAGGCAACAACTCTGTCTTAAGACAAATTATAAGTTCTAGAGAAGTATTGGACTGCAGTAGAAGAGTGCTCAAAATGAAGAAAAAAAATAAAAACCAAGAAATTTGAAATTTATGTCTATACTTCAGTGTGACTTTTTTTGGGGGGGGAACAAGACATAATAGTAAATGTTACAATTAAAATCTTTTTCATGTAAAAGCTTTTAAACTGTATAACATGCTAAGAGTCACACAGTACTGAGAGCTGTCTTTGTTCTGTAAAACTCTAAACAATCACAATGATATACATTCTTTCTCACTCAGATGAACCCATGAATCCCCCAAAGGCAAGCTCACCTGTGAATAGCAACTCATTGCATTTTGCATTCAGCTAAAATGAAGGATTCTTTACTTTTTTCTCCAGTTCTTCTTAGCCAGTTTTAACAAAGGAGCTTTTCCTCTCCCTCTCTCTAAGAACACACTTCTAGATTCTCTTCCACTTCAGGCCTCTGTCTGAAATGTTTCTCTCACTTATAGAGTGGCCCTCAGTTGTTGTCCAGTGACTGGCATGAGATAGACTTTAGAAAACAAAATCATATTTAAGCCCAACAGTCTTTAGCCAGGCTCCGTCCAGATAAAAAACGAGATGATTGCTTAACTGCCTGGGTTTTGCTACCAATTAGGACGGTTTGTTGCCAATTATATCAAGAGTAAGACAGAATTTCACCCTTTTCTTACTGTTAGGAAAGATCTAAGACCCAACAAATGACTATAGCCACCGCTGTTTGCAGTCTCTTTGCCTTGCTCTTGATTGGATTCTCACATTTTTATGAGTGTTCAGGAATGGATCCTATTCCGGGCAGCATTATTCAGTGCAGCATCTTCAAACAGACCCTCTCAAGGCAGAGTCTGTTTATCCATCAACATCGCTCCAAGATAGAAATTCCAAGTCCCCCCAAATCCCAAAAGCTGCTGGTCTGCTGGTCTTTAACTGCATGGACACAATTTACTACCACCCTTTATTCCAACAACTTTTGAATTAGAGTTTTCCACTGCATTAATCACCTTTGAGAGACAGTGAAGCTGAAGCCAATCTTTTTCAAAATCCATGAGCAGTAACACTCCTCTATGGCTGATTTTTTTTTTTTAATGTCCAAATGGTACTTTCCTCTTTAATTTGATGAGTGAGGCTCATTGGTGTAAAACCAACGCTAAACTTGACAATGTGCCATGTGGCACAAGTGGACCGTGCCACCAGACAGAAGAACTGGTAAGGTTGAGGAAGCACAAACCCCAGGACATCTTAGAATGGAGAACGGCAGGCATGGGGCCACCAGCTTCCTGCCAAGCTCTACTTGCTCTGGAACACATAACCAGGACACCACACTGAGAGGGCCATGACAATCAGTCACATAGAGACAATACCTGAAGTCCTTCCCTTTGCAAATAAAGCATCCCTAACATCTCAGATATAGCCAATGGGAAGCGTTTACCCCTGGATCCCACCCTTCTTACAGAATGTTTATAACATCCCTATCCACATGGAATAAATTGTAGCCGTTATTTCACCAAGAGTTATCTTTTGGCTGTTTTATTCAACTGTAACATTCTGGGGAAGGGTTTTCTCTCCTGAAGCATTCATCCCTGGACCTCGGATCCACCCAATGGGCCAGGTTGTGCCCCTATTTGCCACTGCGTTACCGAGTGTGACTCCATGCTGTCCACTGTTACACCTCTCTGCTGTTGATTGTATCTACTTCCTGCTATCCCTCTTGCCTAGTGGGGCTCCTGCTCTGGTTCTCTGCTGCTTGCTGAGGGCCCCCACCATTGATGCTGCTAGCATGGGTATTGCTATTGTAGCAGGAGCGACTCCAGCTACTTGCCCTGCAAGGGCTTCCCTTCTGAGAACTGTAACACTTTGGCCATTTTAGCCAGACCAGAGCTCTTGGGAACCCTTTGTTATGGCTGGACAAGAGATCCTCAGAATTTATCCCTTCTGATTCCAGCAAGAATCACACCTGAATATCCCCATCACAAACTGTGTTCTGTCTCCCCTGAATGCCTGTAACACCCCAGTGGCAAGGCAGGCAGACAGTCTGACAATGCCACTCAACTGACCTTGTTGTATTACTCTCCAGTTCCTTCATTCTTCAGACTCTTTCCTTTGAGAAGGTAACTAAAATATACTCCTTTCAAAATGTGAATGTTAAATCTGGTATATGTTTGGAAAACCCAGCTTCCAATGGTGTTTTATTTAGTGGCATCATTACTTATAATAGTCCATTGCTTGGTGATAAGATAGTCAGAATACACATTCTCCTTTAGGATTTTTAACAATTGTGAAAAATAATATTTTATGTTTCTTATTAGGTCTTGGTCTTAGTGTAGTGCAGAGACAGCTGCGGTTTCTTACTCATCTTTACAAATGACTCCATCACCTGCAAAATTCATCCAACTGTGTCTAGAAATTTTCACTCATTTCTCATCTTTTTTCCTCTCCCTTCTTTACACACTACACTAACTTGTCACCTCCCTTGTTGAATAGAGGCAGCATGCAGATGATCCCCATGACTTTCGTCAGTAACAGGTCTTATCACAAAATGCTATACAAGTCTTAGAAGAGTGTTTCTAGAGGTCTCTTGTCTCTCTGCTGTTCATCTTCCATCAACGTTTATGAATCACCTAGAACATTGTTTTAAACACAGACTTTGACCCAGTACCAAAAGCATCCATTGAACTTGGTAGGATCCAGGAACCTCAGGTCTACTCTTGACCTACTGAAACAGTTGGCATTATTATTAAATTTTCAGGGCTTCCTGTGTACAGTGATTTCTGGAGAAATCCGTAAGCAACACAAATCAGTTTTTCTACTCTTTGTATAGAATATCTTCAGTGACTTCTAACTTTATTTAGAACACAGCAAGTGAAGCTTATACTCTTTCCTATGGCTCATGAAGTTCCATATATTTTGACATTGTTCTCCACCTGTTCTATTCCCCTAAAATAGAGACTTCATTTACAAGAATGACCTTTTTGTTCTGTCACCTCCTTTGAGAGCTTAGCTTTTAGTGTTCCTTTGTTCATATGATTTTCCTTTCATCTTTACACATCTGGCTTTTTCCTATTCTGATGGAGGAGATGGGCAGTGCTGGTGTGAGTGTTTTGATGTGTTCATGGGCATAGGTAGGTGTGAGAAAACTCTGCTAATTAGGATGAAATCCTGGGTAGCCTTCTGAGCTCAGCCCATAATGGAAGACTCCCTTCATTAGCAGGGTTTACTCTTTTCAGACCTTGTGGAGAGTTCAAAAACCATACACATCGCTACCCACAGAACGTCATGAAGCCTTAAATTACAAATTCAACTTCTCCACATAAGAACCCATTCAGTTATCACCTGAGATTTGCTGAAATACTTCCGTGTGCTATTGATGCATTTCCATACCATGAGCCTTCAGCCAATGACCTTTACCCATCGTGGATTTGTCTACCTCTGACCACTTAAACTATGTAAGCCTTGAGTCATCCCAAGTAACTTTTATCTGCCTCCCTGCAGTTGGTCCTGGTGTATCTTCTTCACTGTGTTACTCACAGGACTTGAAACCCCACTCCCTTTTCTCTCTTGGACTGATATCAGTGGAAAATCCCTGAAGGCAGGTAGGGTCACAGGTAGGTGTGAGTGTTTGGGTGTGTATACATTTGTGAATGTTAGAGATGAATCTCAAACACATTTCTCAACTTTTGTCCACTTTTGTTGTTGTTTTGTTTGTTTGTTTGAAGACAGTTGTCTCTCACTTGTACCAAGCGATTACCCATTAATCTAAGCTGTCTAGCTATGAAGCTCCTGGGATCTTCCTGACTCCACTTTTCCATTGCTGGATTTCAAGCAGGCACCACCAAACCCAGTATTTTATTCAGGTGCTGAGGATAAATCCCAGTTATTCATGCTTGTGTACTAGATGTCTTACTGACTGAACTACTTCCCCAGGACTTCTTATAATTTTTACCATGGTTTATATGTCATTTGGTGAAAGACAATTCCCTTAAATCACTAAGAGAGTACTCCCAAGCTCACCTTCTGTTTCAGTTGCTCATCATTCGTTCTCTGCTTGACACTTTATTGTCATCTGACATTTTTGCCAACTTGTTTATTATACATTTCCTCCGTTCTACAAGCTCCTGTCAATCTTGTTTGTTTTGCTTTGTTTGTTTTTGCTGTTTCTAGTGCTAAAAAATGGGATTAGAGTAAGTAGTAGGTATTCAAATAATGAATATTGAACAAAAATTGATAAAGAAAGGAATAACAAATTGGGCATGTTGAGAATGTTTGAGGAGGGAGTCTAAAAATGGTACTGAATAATTCTGACAAAGGCTGAAGCTGAGATAGCTAGCCACCTTAAATCCAAAGTATAAGAGCATGGAAGGGTTTCATTATTTTGAAAATAGTTACTTGAAGAGCATTATCCTATCGAGTACACAATTTCTTGGACCCTGATTTCTAAAAAAGAAACTCTGATTATTTAATCTTCTTTTTTAAAAAGTCTTTTGATAATTTAAGAGAATTTAATGTGACCCTTATTAGGGAAGGTGGGTCCTGGATATAGTGCTTGGGAGATACAAAGTAAATTCCAACTCATAGCCTTGACTATACCCTCACTTGAGTAAATTGAAGTTTCCAGAAGAACTCTGCTTTTTACTGAACTTTTTGCAAAGCTGACTAATTAAAACTTCAATGATTGTAGAAAGTTCAGGATACTGTAATCCCAGAGCTTAATTATATTGGCCATTTATTTAGCTCTCTAATATTACAGTGTGCCCACCAAAGAAGATGGCACAGATTCTTTCTATAGCCAATTGAAAGTCATAATTTCAGCTATCAGAGAAGGCATCTGGGTATTCAAGGACCCAAGTGTAGCAGCAAGCCTTTTGAATAACGGATGATTTAAAGCAAATATCACATCCTGGTAACTCACTGGGTAGCTGCAAGGGAATATTTTACACAAACAAGAAGTTTAACAGAAACCAAGACAAGTAGTTAACTGGAAAGAAGGTTCTGCACAAGCAGGCACTAAAACAGAAGGTTAGTTAGTTGGGGCATCTTGACATTACTTTTGGAGAATATAGTTAGGTAATTTTCCTTGATGCTTCCCATTAAGAAGATGAAATCCTAAGAAGAATTCTGGCCTAAGCAAGGATTCAAGATTGAGGAACCTCCGCACTGTCTTTTCCTATTAAATTACTAATCACATGATACTAGTTTGTATGGGGCCTAATGTCTTTGACTATTAGGAAACAAAAATCCTTTTGGAATGTACAGACCAATCACTAGTTTCCACCACTCAAAAGGCTAAATATATGTGTCTGGAGGTCTATAATGTCTATAGCAAAGACCTTCTTGCATTGCTATATCCTACTATTTTGATGTATCCATCAATGTATTTAAAAGATGACTTGGTTTATGGCTTTATTTGCTCCATAAAACAATTACCATATTGGAACCTAATAGGTAGAATAACCTGTTTCTGCATTCCTGGACCATAACTACTCATATTTTACTCCAGCATAAACTTTTGTTTGTTTGTTTGTTTGGATAGTTGGAGTTTTTGAGGAGAGTTGTGTTTCTGCATCTGCATTTGCTTTAGTCCTATGAGTCTTCACTAGGCATCAACTGAAATATCTGTAGAGATCAGAAAGATGGCATAAATGTTAAGACAAAAGGCTGTAGCAAACACCATAGGGACAGCAGAGGTTAGTGCTGCCACTAATTGCTCCCTCTTCTCATTGCCCAGGTTTGACCTAAACTAAGATAATGATATGCATTTTCATGCTCTTCACTCTACTTTTCCAGGATAACATATCACCTTCACCTTTGGAAGGACACAGCCTTTACTTGATCTTATCTGACTTCTAGAATGAAAATTGACCACAAAGTAATATAAGTAAATTTCCATTGCATGGATGACTTCAAGAGAACAATTAAAGAAAAATGTTTCTAAAGAGAAACTGGAAAAGACTAAGAAATAGAAGTTGCAAAGAAGGGCTGGTTATTTATTTAAATGAGAGAAAAGTGGCACTCAAAGAAGAAGCTACTCCTAGGGTGCCACATTTATGGAGATCAATTCTTGTATTTTTTCCAGACAAAGAAATCTTAGAGACCCAGTTCACACTTCATTTTAATGTGGACTAGTTGACCTCAGCCTACACAGAGTTTGTGATTTCTGCTTCACCCTGCTCCTTAACATCAGATGAAAACATACAGAAGAATAAAGGTAGGCTTCCTGTTGACTTCCACTCACTGGTTTATATAAATTACAAAGAAAGCTGGTTGACTAAATGGGAAGAAAAGAAATCAATGTTTTACTAAGGAAAGCAATGTTCAAATGTCCGTAGCCTAAATCCTGATGAGCAGATACTGTGATAACTCTCTAGAAGTCTCCTAAGATAGCAGCATCAACCACTGGAGACACTATTAGGATGCACTGCCAGAAGCAACTGAGTAATAATTTAAATAGACCTTTAGTTGGGGGATTGCAGTATGGTCAAAGGGGAGAGATTAAAATGGTTTACTAACAATTAGTTTTCTTAAAAAGTACTAGGGGCTTCTTAGACTTTCATTAGAGTAAGCATTTGCATACCCATTTTAATGTTGATTACAAACACAAAAGATGATTGTCTCTTCTTGGCAGCCTTCTGCCTAACCCAGTGTGAAGGTAATCAAGTTTGAAATAGGCCAAGTGAAATCAAAACAAGTAAACAGAGTCCTGAATCTAATACCTAGCTCTGAGGTATTTACTTCTTTGTCTGTATGTGAGGATGAAGCTGAAGAGAGAAGGGTTTGCATTCTAACCATACAAAATGAAGAAGTGTGTGCTAAGCATACTAGAGCACATGAGTCTGAATATTTCTGCTACTATTGATTAGAATAAAGTTTGTAAGATGGCAAATGAGTTAGTGAATATAAAATAGCTCATAATAAATAAAAATAGTCATTATTAAAATAGATTTGTGCATCTGATGTCTAACCTTAGTTGATATCTTGATTGGTTCTGGAGTTGACTAAGCTGTTGTGCAGCTGGGCAGCTCTGTGAGAGCATTTCCAGGAAGGATTAACTGAAGGGTGCTCCTTCCCAGTGGTAGTATGGATATCAAGAGGTCCAAGGATAGAGCAACACTGGCTGCTTGCCTCTCTTTGGTTCTTACTGGCTAGTGTGTAATTATTTCTGTACCCGCTATCATAATCCTTCAGTGACACCAGAACCCAGATATTTTGGATGTTCCATCTTGAAGACCAGCAGCCGTTTAAAAATTCCCCAAGCTTTGATTGCCTAACTTGAACTGCCAAGACCCAGAGACACTGAGCAGCTACCGCTTCTCAGCCTTTCCAGTATCGTTAGGTTACTCTGTCCATCGTTAGGTTACTCTGTCTATATTATGAGCCAACTTAGTATATCTCCTTTAATCATTCAATTGGCAGAGTTACTGGACAGAACCCTAATAGGTAGCGTCTTAAAGCTTGTGATAACCCCCTATATTACATACTTTTTAGTATGATAAAATACCATCACCAAAAGTAATGTACAGAGGAAATTCTTATTTTGGCCTATAATTGCACCAAGTCTAAAATGTTGGGGGAGGCATGGGAGTGCAAGACCAGGAATGAGACAGATTCTTTGGTGGGTAGTCAGACAGGTATGAAGAGGGCATAGCTAGGTAAGAAAAGTGGCTAATTATCTGGCTTCTTTCCCATCCTTCTTACGTGAGCTTGACTGCTAAAAACAATGGCCCTGTAGGCTTGTTCTCCTGCCAGTAGGTGCCTGGCTAATAGACTGGCCCAACAAATTCAAAACAGGAACAGGATGTCTATACAATAACTTCAGACCAACTAGCCATCCCATCTCTCTTCAAACTGGCAAAGCGACCAATCCTAAATTGCCAGTCTGTATATTAGACCAGAGATCTGTAATGGCTCTGGCCTGGCAGGACCAGAGAAAGAGTGATTCTTCTAAGGGGAGTCCTACCACTTCATTGATATCAGTGGGAAGTGTCCAGTTGCTTTGAAGAGCCTGTGGCAGGGGAGCAGGGGTTAGCTAAGTCAGAGCTACCAGGCAGGAAGTAGGCCTGCTCAGCTTCCAGCAGCAAAAGCTTCAGGAGAGAGTCCTCTTCCCCAGAAAATGTCATAGCTCTTATGTGATGGATTCTCATACATTTATTCCTTCTGGATAGGGTCTTCTATACATTTTAGGGTGGGCTGGGGTCTGACAGCAGATGCTTTCTATTGGCTTGGTCAGAGATGTTAGGGATGCCTCATCTGCACGTGGTGGGGCTTGGGGTGCTGCCCCATGTGACTGACTGTCAGGATCCTCTCCATGGGATGTTGTTGCCACATGACAGGGACCTGGTTGGAGAGCAGGGAAGCACCTACCATCCTCTGGTATGTCGTTCTGGGGCTTCCAAACCTACTCAGCCTTACCAAGTTTCCTTGCACAGTCCATTACTCCCTCACTAAATTGTGGGAGAAAAACTCTTCAGAGACTTACAAAACCTCCAGAAGAGAAGTTTTGGCTTCCCAACCCTGCCCTCTGCTTTTTGCAGAGGGACTTTTCTTTGTGTGTCTGCTCCATATGTGTGTGTATGTTTTCTCACCTCCTTCCCCAGTAACATAAATACCTCTCTTCATCAGCTGATTCTGTTTGAACTGTTAGAGATTTCTCCGCTCTTACCTACAGCACATCTGATTTGCCTGCCTTCTAAATTCTTTATCTGGCAGAGGATTCCCATCAGGATCCCTAGACAGTAATGTGGCAGGAAGCTTAGTGATTACAGCCGAATTACCCACCTCCAGGAAGCAGAGAGAGAGAAAACAGGAAGTGAGGTGAGGCTGGGAACTCTCAAAGCCCAGTTCCAAAGATATAACCTCCTCCTGCAAGGCTGCACCACCTTCCCAAACAAGACTTTTACAGGGAGCCCACCCGAGATGACCACTCAGACAGCTTAGGGCCAATTAAAAGGCTCTATCCAAGCTGGATGGGACTACACTCCGGTTTTTTGAGTACAAGCGTAGCCCCAAGCCTTGAGAGTAATGGGGTTTTAAAAGCAAACAAACAAACAAATAAATAAATAAAACATCTGGGTATCTTGATTAGCAGCTGCAGAGAAAAGTTTTGCACAAACAAGTGGTTAGGTGGAGGAGAAGGTTTGTGTAAGCAGGCAGTTTAACTGAAGAAGCTAAGATTAGTTAGCTGGGACATCTTGATTCTGAGACAATAACCTTCAGTGTTATCCCACTCCTGGGATTCTCTCCTCTCCCCTCCCCTCCTCTCCCCTCCTCTCCTCTCCTCTCCTCTCCTCTC
>NW_022196911.1:88324247-88344161 GCF_008632895.1 Mastomys coucha
CCCCTCCCCTTCCTTGCCCTCCCATCTCTTTTTCTCTCCTCTCCTCTCCCTCTCTTCGCTCTCCCTTTCATCCCTCTCTGTTCCTTATAACAAAATGCTACCTTCTAAAACTCACCCTTCATGGCTCAGGAATTTCATTCCTTGAATTTGAAAGATAAAACCTTGAAATTCTGCTAGCTAGAGGTGGCTTTGGTTGTTGTTGAGTTTCCAGTTGCCTGAGGACCCCA
This sequence comes from Mastomys coucha, assembly GCF_008632895.1. NCBI lineage: Eukaryota > Metazoa > Chordata > Mammalia > Rodentia > Muridae > Mastomys > Mastomys coucha. The sequence goes on from NW_022196911.1 coordinate 88,324,475, forward strand.
GGTTCATTGCTCTTATAGACACCAGGATATTCCCACATCATTTTCATAACCCATTTACCCAGAACCCAAATTTACAAAACCATAGATGTTCAATAGAATTCTTTTTAAATTTCTTTATTAACCAGGCAATATCACAAAAATTAACTTTTGAAAACATCTTTCTTTGAAGGATTTGGTTAGTAAACATGAATAGAATATTTACTAAGTGAATGGCCATATGTTAATATCATATTAACTGTAGTAGTAGATGTTAGTGCCTAGGTTCTGAAAAAAACCTGACAGATTTCTTAGACTCAGCTTTGGCACTGTTGCAGTTTCGGTTGCAGTTCAACCTGCAATATCTGATCTCCAATTCTTCTGAGAGCACCTCCTCACAAGGACAGTTTCTGTCCAGTCTTTCCACATCCATTCCCCTGGTTTCCATATCAATCATTAAGATCCATTTGATGTGCATCTATAACATACAATTTGGGATTCAACTACTGGTTCCTAACTTGAGTTCCAACCTTGGCTTCCCTTGATGAAAGATTGGGACAGTTAATCCAAATAAAGCCTTACCTTCCAGAGTTCCTTTTGGTAAATGTTTTACCTCAAAAACAGAAAGAAAACTAGGAAAGTAAACTAGTAATGTTAATGGCTTCCACATCTATGCAGGACACACACATATATTCACAGAAGTATACTCCTTGCATACACACACACACACACACACACACACACATGCACGCTCGCATGTTGAATGAAAGAATGAGTAACTATGGCTGTGTTACCTCCCTCAGACTTCACTGCATTAAATGTTTTCATTTAAAAGCTGCTTCTGGGCTATGCTGGCGTGTTCACATGCTAGCTGAGCTGTAAAGCAAACTATTATGGATCTATAATAAGGTACTTTGTCAAAATGTTTAATCTTGGTGATATTTATTTTAAGTGGCATTATCAGATTTCCCCCGGAAGAATGGTGTTGGTAATTTTGTAATGGTAATAATATCAGAGGGAATACATTTAAATGTACACAGCATAATGGGTACGGTTTGGAAATGTAAAAATTTAAGTTGGCATGGTGAAAGACTTCTTTTTTCCTGGCCCTGAGAATGCCGGGGTCCTTTTCACACATGAAACTCAGTGTAAGAAATGATGCAGCTCAGCCTGGAGTGATCACATAAGTTACAGTCCAGTGCAATGCTGTGAAATCTTTGCTTTCTCAGTAAAGTGTATGAATAGTCAGATTCCAGAGGAACCCTTTCTAATTTAGAGCATCTATGTTAATGATTCTTGAATCTGTTGAAAGCACTAAAAGGCTTTCAACACGAATGCATACAACAAATAAAATTTGTGTTTAAATTGATATTATAAGGGATGTTGTGCTGTAAACCTTACCAGGGCAGTTTAGAAGTTGATGTAGAATATGACTCTAATGTCTTAAGTGACTAGAGTCCTTTGCAAATTTGCATCATTTCTCCTCCATGAACATCAGGCTCAGCAGGCTGTACACATGCCTTAAAGCTAGTGCTGCCTCAGCTCTCTTGTGTAGGAAAAGTGAAGCCCGATGAATTGAAGCTGTTAGAGAAACCACATCTCTGTGGTATCACAGGACAATTTCATTGTCTTGCCTCAGTGGGACAGGATGCACCTACTCCTATAGAGACTTGATATCCCAGAGAGGGGGTGTGCCCAGGACAGGGTACCTTCTCAGAGTCAGAGAGGAGGGGGGTTGGGAGAAGAACTCTGCCAGGGGGTACTGGGAAGGGGAGCAACATTTGGGATGTAAATAAATAAAATAATAAAATAATAATAATAATAATAATAATAATAATAATAATAATAATACTTTAAAAATAGAATGCTGCTTCTATTGTGAATGGATGTGAAGTTGAGAGCACATGGACTTCCTCTCGTGGTTCCAGTTTCTACATTCGGAGGGGTAGCAGTCTGAGAAAATTAAGAGCATGGGATTTGATGTAAGACTTCTGGCTTCTGGGATTTGAACCTCATGTGTTCTGCAAGCTAGGCATATGCAGCTTCCATGCCTCTGCTAGTCACCTGCTGTATGAGTTTAATAGTTTGCTATAGCAAACTACAGAGAGGATTAAACAACAGACATTAATTTCCTCAGAGATATAGATAAGAAAACAATGGCACTATGATATCCTCAGCTCTGGTCGCACTTGACCCCTTTCAGCTTACAGAAAGCCAGCCTACTGTTCTCTCATGTGTGCTTTCTTCTGTTAGATACACACTCGTGTTTAGATGTCCATTTTTTTTAAATCTAAATTATACCTTTTTCTTAAGAATATTTGAGTATTTGAGAAGCAACCTCATTTTCAGGCTTTAGAGAACCTGAAGGTTAGAATTTAAATGTATGCATTTTGTGGGACACAAATCGACCCGCGGAATTCAGTAAATTGAAAATAATAGACTATGTTTCATGATGAAGAATAAGTAAGTAAAAATATTTAGAGACTTAATAATTCAAAAGAAGGTTTCCTATGCCTGGCCCCAAGGCTTTTGTTAGATGGTCTACAGTTCTTGGGGAAAAAATTATCACCCAAGTGGCACACATGCTCATGCATATAAACATATATATATATGTACATACATATATATAATACTGTTATAGTACATATAATATATAAGTAAAAATATATGCTATATAGTTATAATAATATATGTATATATTTATATAATTTTTATATATAAAAATAAAATTGATCGTTTTTTCAGACATCCTGAGTGTATTTCTCCCTCCTCTTCTCCCTGTGTACTGTGGTTGCCTTCTCTTTCTTCTCCCTGTTAAGCCTCCATTGTATTTTTCTCATCACCCTCTTCCTAATATCTGTGTCCTCTTCTCCCCCTCTTTTGACCCTCAGTTATATCTTTTTAAGCTTTCTGTACATAGTCTAGGTTATATATTCCTATCTATATGATTCACAATTATAATCGACACATATTATAATCGAAACATGCAGTTCTTCTCTTTTTGGGTCTGAGTCACCTTACTCACTATAATTTTTTTGGTTCTGTCTTTTACCTGAAAATAGTCTGGATAGTCCATGGGACTCCTAAAACAGTATAGTCCATAGTCTCAAGTAACTACTAAAAAAAAATCATTGCCTCCCAAAACTTAAAAGGAAGATCCTGTTGTTGAAGACAACATGCACCTTGGACCAAGGACTTGGATGAACAGAGCTGGAACTGGCCTTAAAGTGTTCTCCCTAAGAACTATCTCTTAGTGACTGAAGGTTCTGTGCAAGATGTCAAGGGAGAAAATAAATCAATAGTCCTTCCTAAATGTAAAGCCTATGAAATCCAACAATGAACATCCTGGGAAGCTATCCACAACTGTGCAATAATAACACATTTCATGGCGGCAACCAACAGCTATGTATTTTTTCCCAGGTATGCTCAAAAAATGGAATCATTGCCTCATCCTCTAAATTTATTTAACGACCCACATTTGATGAAGCTATGAACCCCAGCTGAAAATCTACTACTGCCAAACCAGTATAAATTCTAATTACATTTTAAATACTTATTTACTTATTTTTTTAAATAACTTACAACTCATGGTTTTCAATTAGTATTATACAATATATTTGCATTTAAGAAAACTAAATTCCAAGTCCAATGAATTTAACCAAATTTGCATAGTCTATAAATGATAAAGCCAAGCCTACTGGATTAAAACACAATAGTTTTATTTCTGTATATATTAATATTTTTCTTTGCTTACTGAACCAATGAAGAGGAAATTACAAGCCACTAATTTTTTCCCCATAAAGTCAATCCAATTGGATTCCTGGAACTCTTTCCAAATGGACTTGTTTGTATACAATTGAACATTTTGTTTTCCAAGTCTCCCTCACTAAGTGATTTTAGCAAAATTTCCCACTACTATTTCATAAATTTATACTTGTATGATTACCTATCAACTTACCTCAGGAGACTGTAAATCATAAAAGAAAAAAGGTTGTACCTCATTCACTTTTATGTTCTGAAAGCTGACCAAAGTTTGCTTATTAAAGGGAATGAGCTACAATTGAAACTACACACATATGACCACAAAGTCTCTATAAATCCTTTGAACCTGTTGGTTTTTTAACATGACAGAGGGAGATTAGAGATTGTGTAATACCCTCATACTTGTTTAATATTTCTATTGATCCCAATGCAAACTGTGGTTAGCAGAAGGGTTTCACAAGTAATGTAGTAAAGAAATTTAGAGTAAGATAACTAACATATTCAAAACTTCTTTAGCAGAAATCTGTTTTATGTCAATTCACATTGATTTGTCAAGTTTGTGTTTAAGTGAGAAATAGGTTAGTCTACATGATCTCTGGCTGAAAATGTTATTCTTGTAACATTTTTTTAAAAATAATATTCTCTCATATAATATACATCCTGGCCACAGCCACCTCTCCCTCCACCTCTCACAGTTCCCCTCCCTCACCTTCCCTTTCCTCAAAACTACTGCACCTCCATGTCCCTTCAGAAAAAAGCAGTCTTCCCAATGATATCGACCAAACAGAGTATAACAAGATACTATAAGACTAGGAAGAAACCCTCATATAAAGGTTGTACTAAACAACTCAGAAAGAGTACAAGGGTCACAAGAGCAGGCAAAAGAATAAGAGACATCCCTTTTTCCCAAAACACCCCAAGATAAGCAAGTACAGTCTGTATGTGGAGGACTTAATACAATCACAGGAAGCCTCCATGATTGTCTCTGTGAGCTTCAGTCTCTGTCTCCTTCTGTCCATTCCTCCCCCACCTGGTCTCTCTTGTTTCTATCCCCACCCCACCCCAATTCCCCTGAAAACTTGATTCTATTTCCCAGTCTCATGGAGAACCATGTGTCCCCCTCCTTGTAACTTAGTCTTTCTGGATCTGTGTTGCCTCGCTCAGGATAATTTTTCCAGTTCCACCCCTTTGCCTGTAAATTTCATCATGTCATTATTTTTCTTGCTAAATAATGCTCCATTGTATAACTATACCACATTTATCATATTTTCTTTATCATTTCTTATACTGAGGGACATCTGGGTTATTTCTAGTTTCTATTATAAATAAAGTTTCTATAAACATAGTTAAGCAAGTGTCCTTATGGTAGAGTGGGATATTCTTCAGGTCTATGCCCAAGAGTAGTAGAGCTGATTCTTGTGATAGATCAATTACCAGTTTTCTGAGGAGCTGCTTTATTGACTTCTGTAGTAGTTGAACGAGTTTCCACTCCAACCAGCAATGTAGGAATGTTCCCTTTTTTCCACATCCTCACCAGCATGAGCTATCACTTCTGTTCATCTTAGCCATTCTGGCAGGTGTAAGATGGGAGGTCAAAGTGGTTTTGATTTGCATTTCTCTGATGTGTAAGGTTGTTGAAAATTTCTTTGAATATTTCTCAGTCATTTCGGATCTGCTATTGAGAATGTTCTGCATGGATCTGTACATTTTTTAATTGGATTTAATTTGCTGACGCCTGGTTTCTTAAGTTGTTTATATATTTTGGATGTTAGTCCTCTATCAAATGTGATATTGGCGAAAATCTTTTCCAGTTTCGTAGGCTGACATTTTGTCCTATTGATGATGCCCTTTATCTTACAGACACTTTTCAGATGTCTCATTCATTAATTATTAATCTGAGTGCCTGTGCGATCAGTGTTCTGTTTAGGAAGCTATATCCTGTGCCAATGCATTCCCTAGTTTTCCTTTTATCAGGTGCAGTGTGTCTCTTTTAATGTTGAGGTTGTTGATCTACTTGGACTTGAGTTTTGTGCCAGGTAATAAATATGGACCTATTTGTGTTCTTCTACATAAAGAGATCCAGTTAGCACAACAATATTTGTTGAAGATGGTTTCTTTTATCCATTTCGTATTTCTGGCTTCTTTACCAAAAGTCAGTTGTCTGTATGTGTGTGGAATTATGTCTGGATCTTCAATTCAATTCCATTGAATTTTTTTCATGTGACTACCATGTGATTTGTATTACTATAGCTCTGTTGTGCAGTTTGAAGTCAGAGTTGGTAATACCTCAGGAAGTTGTTTTATTGTTCATGGTTATTTTAGCTACCCTGGGTTTTTAATTTTTCCATATGAAATGGAGTATTGTTTTTTTCAAGGCCCGTAAAGAATTGTGTTGGAATTTTGATGGGGATTGCACTGAATCTTTAGATTGCTTTTGGTAAAAAGGTCACTTTTACTGTTAATTCTTTCAATCCATAAACATGGGAAATCTTTCTATCTTCTGATATCTTTTTCATTTTCTTTCATTGAAGACTAGAAGATTTTCTCATACAAGTCTTTCACTTGATTGTATAGAGTTACCCAAAGACATTTTTTATTGTTTGTTGCTATTATGAAGGGTGTTGTTTACCTCAACTCTTTCTTGTAACATTTTTTATCTTCTATAGGTCTGAGTCTACTTAACACAGAACTGATGTCATTTCTGGAGAAAACACTTTCTGAATTTTTTACTTAGAATAATCCCTTTCAATAAGAGTCAGTGAAACTCACTATTTATAGTTAAAGTGGTCCACTTATTTTCACAGATGTTGCTAAGTGTTAGTTATATAATTATTGAGAGTTCTGGGGGAAATATCCATTCCCCAGTTACTCCACGTAGCTCTTTAGTACCCAAAGTACCAGAAGATCACAAAGGTTTTGCTCAGATCCTATGAGTAGTACACTAACTTCTTTATAAGTAGAGAATGAATAATATAGTATAGTAGTGGTTGATACAGGAAAAGCGATACCTGGTTAATATGAAACACTGTCTTCAACAGATCCTGGCTTGTAAAGATACAGGTGATAAATGGATTCTAGTATCAATGTCAACAGGAACATCTCTCTTTTAGGAGATTTAAGGGTGTTGCTCCAGAAAGTTACTGTTCATTCTAACCATTAGCTTTTCTTTTCTAGTATCTACTCTTTAAAGGAGGTTTTTAATGGGAGTGGATTATCACCTTCCCTTTCCCCAGACTGTCCCAGCTACCTTCCCATGAACCCTTCACATATCCCTACCCAACTCTTATTTTGATATAATCTTTGACTTTATTATTACATACATATATATGTAGATATGTGTGTGCACAATTATATATAAATGCAGACTGCAGTGTCAGTATTAGTTGTTGTTATGTATACTGTTTCATGGCTGGGCAATCTGTACTGGAAAAACAGTAAAGGATTCTTCTCTGGGAAAGGCTAATTTTCCTTCTCCAACTAGTCGTTTCCACATGATCTAATTGAGCTGTTATTATGATTATATTCCTATGTCATTGGTTTTGTACAAATGTGGAAATTAATGAAGGAGAGGCTACCCTTTTTGCTGTTGTTTGAATATCTGGATGCTCTGAATTCTGTGTGTTGGAATTGCACTGTATTTGAGGCAAGGTCTCTCACTAGTCAGCAAGCTCCACAGATCCTCCTGTATCTTCTGTCTCAGCAGTCAGTCTCTAGGAATGTCCTGTTGTGTCAGCCTTTTTACTTAGGTGTTGGGGGCCAAAAGAACAGTCCACGTGCTTGTACAACAAATGATTTATGTACATAGAATCTTCCTGGCCCTGGATAACTACTGTTGATAGGGAGGAGTATGAGAAAAAACAAAGGCTGGAATATTGTGTGCACACATATGTGACAGCTTGGTAACTAATAGCGATGTTGGTGGAGAGAGAACCTCTGATTGTGGGCCACACTTTACAAAGTAAAAACTGAAAGCTGGTGGTGGGTTGAAGAACATGTTGTGTTCTTTGCAAACATCTATAGGGCTCTTTTGAGGTTTCATAAACTAGCATATTAGGTATTTTCATAACACAGAACTTAAGGACAGTATGATAATGGCCCTCAGTTTAATAAGATTCTAAAGCTCTTGTTTGAGTGTAGGAAACCATCATGTTTAAAATGTAATATCCATCCCATTTATGCAATCTCTTTTCCCTGAATGTTTGTACTTTCCAAGATGATATAATAAAAATTATAAGTTCAAATGGCATTTTCTCCATACATTTTTGATCATTTTTGTGAAATAAGGAGACAGAAAATGAAGATCTCTAACATTTATAAAGGGATAAATGGGGGTAGGTGCTTCACAACATAATCTATTTCCTTAAACCCCTCTACTTCAAGTAAAGGAAATTATATCTGTCCTATAAATTATAGAGTAGAGACTTGGAAATACTAAGTAACTTACTTGAATTTATTTAGCTCCTAAGACATTAGACAATTAGATCTGAGACAGTCTAATTTCACAATCTCTTACTTTATAACTATGCTTCATTTAGAGCATCATTATAAATAAGGTTTGTTAAAATAATCTACACACATCCCTTTTGTTTTGTTTTGTTTTTTTCTTTTTAGTAATAGTCATAAATATAAGTTGAAGGGTTAATGCCTAAAACCTTTAAGGTGAGCTGAGAATTTCTAGACAGAAAAGCTAACTCGGACTCATAACATGTGTAGGCAGTTAGGATCCAGGGAGCTCCTGGTAAGAGGATCAACCTGCTAGCCTTTGTTGCTATCTATCTACTTTGCGACTTTAGGGAAACTGACCTGTAGATAGAGTCTTCTATCTCCAAGGTGTGGGCCTGTGTACCAGAGGCTTTCCACCGAGATCTCTAGCCCAGCCTGGTGCAAGAGTTCCAGCGAAGGGAAGCAAGCACGACAGGGAAGTGAAATCCCTTCCACTGCTGCTGCAGTTGGCTTCACCTCCATCTCTGCTGTGCCTTCCAGGTCACTCAGTTACTCCACTCCACTAGGCTGATGAGAGGCGGGCTAACCAGTGAGGAGAGCAGCACAGCTTCAAGCTTCAAGGAGAACAGACTTCTCCCCAAGTGTTACAGCTCTTAGAACAAACGGCTCCAACAAGGGAGTAGTTCTCGCACAACTTTAATTCCCTGGATAGGATTTATATACAGTTTCGGGGTGATTCAGGGTTCAACAGCAGGTACTTTTCATTGGTTTGGACTGAGTGCTTGGGGAAACCTTATTTGCATGTAGGAAGGCTTGGTGTGTTGCTAATAAGTGACCAATATCACAGACCTCTCCTGCAGGAGCTCTGGGGCGCTGTGACTGCAACAGGAGCCAGGGGCCCAGGAGGCGTGGTTGGACACCTCCTGTCCCATGCAGGTGGAAATTACCACCCACTGCCTCTGGAGTTCCAGACCTCTTTCTCAACAGCACCAGGTTGCCTACACAGCCTACCGCCCCACACAAAGTCCTCCTGGCTGCCCCCTGTGCTGCTATGTGCAGTCTTCACTCCCTCAGAGACGGCTGCCCTTCATTGTTCTGATTAAAGGACAATCTTGGCCTGTTGAGATTGGTTTATTCATTCTCTCATTGCCACAGCTCCTTAATCAGTCTCAACCTGATACAAGTATATTGCTTCAGAGCTGTACATTTTACTCAAATAATAGTGAGACAAAGAGGTACAATCTGCAACCTCTGCCTGAGTTAACAATGTGAGAATTCATGACATTGGCAATGGAAACCTGGTTTACCTGTCATTCGGATTGAATGCAAAAACACCTGTAGTGTAAGAAAAGTAAATCACCCTTAGACTGCACATCATCAGGTGGTAAACTGTCTCTCCCTGGAGTGAACATTGAACATTTTCACTGCTAGGTGTAGTAAGTAAACTGGAAGTCATATCTACTTGGCATCAATCAGAAGAGAGCACTGGGAGTTTGGATAACAGTGAGATAGAATATAACATCAGTTGTGGCTGTTCTGTCTGAAAATTCAAAGGTGTCCTTTGTAAATGACTGCCATAGAGATTTGGCATAGACACTCTACACATCTATTGTAAAAAATTGCAAAACTTAAAGAACAGTCTTCCACTAAAGACACACTCTGATGTCAACAGTACTTCTCGGAGTCTCTGTGTGTGGATCATCTGAGAAGCTGGCTAGACTGTGACTTTGCATTTCTACAAAGCTTATCAATGCTGCCCGTAACACTGGACCATGCATCCACTTTTGAGCATGAGAGATCATGATCATCTTACACATTTATTTACCTGTAGTTCATTGCTATGAACAAATTATGAAAGTCTTTAAATGAAGACAACCCATCTTGTATGATCTTACTTTTAAAACATAGTTTTGAAGCTATCTTGAGATGATGTTGGCCACTTGTGAGCTAGGTGGGTCTTAAGACTTACGACTTAATTCACCTCTCCTTGTATTAGCTCAAAGTGTTTCAAGATGAATTCCCTCCATTTACATCTTTATTCTTGATAAACCATGCTCCTGACCCATCACACATACCCACGGTTTACTTGACATTACTCTCCATTCTCCCTTGTGACACCTTCTCTAGATGAGAACCCATTTACAAACTCATTTCCTTTGATTTTTTTTTCCTGGCAGACCAAAAGAATCTCTTACCAAACAGTTCAGAGAACAACAAAAGTGTGAGCAACAAACCCAGCTATTCATTTCTAGGGCTTCACAAATTATATATGAAGTCACAGAAAAATACCAGCAGCAGACATCAGTGGAGAGAGAACTTGCTACAATTTACAATGAAGCATGATGGATACAAGCCGGACCCATGTCTGCAGTACTCACCTCACCTCTCCCAAAAGACAGTAAGCAGCTTCAAAGAAGGGGCTATGGTATTTCACCTTAATACTTAGCACATGGCCTAGTAGGGAGGAGAAAGGAAAGATTTAATATTATTTCTATTAAATGATCCACAGAGAAATTAATGGTAACATTATGTCTAACGCTGACCCAGTGTGTTATCCAGAAAAAAAAAAGTATTAAAAACACAATGCAATAGAGCGCTTACACTGTCAGCTAAGGTGTTAGCTAGGGAAGTACTTTAAAACTTCGAAATATGTTCATGGAAACTATTTTACAAGCATTTGATACTAACAATATTACTAATAGTTCTTTACAAATAGGTGACTGATGTTATGATACATACTTGTAGAAATCTAGGTAAGGCATTGTTTACCTGTGGCAAATCACAGCTAAACTCTGTAGTGCTTATTAATTGAAATTCTACAACTAGAAACTGTAATTTCTTCTTCTTCTTTTTTTTTTTTTACTTGAGCATTTATGTTTCGTAGTTCCCTTTGCAGTAGAGGGAAGCATCACAGACATCACTGTATGTGTAGGCTGACTTTATGCCTCCTCTCTTAGATACTATCACTTTCTGTCTTAGTGTCCCATTTAGTTAATGCCCCCATTGAATCTCAAAGGTTTCCTCATTTAGATGTTAAATTGTATAGTCATCTTGCTCATTAGAGATATTTAGATTTGTCCATAGATAACTTAGTGTGAAGGAATGTGTTCCATCTTTTGTGAGAGTCTATGTGTCTGTCTAGGGCAGGAAGGGAAATCCTGAAGGGTATAGTGTAACTAGATAAAATGGGTGAGTTTAATGTAATTTTTTTATACTGGACAGACTAAGGAAGTACCACATGGAAAAATGGTTTTTAATAAAGACCGAATACACACATACCTGCATGGCTTTCTTTAATTCCAGACTGAGACTACACTGATAGTACACTGCTAAGGGAAGAGAGTAGCTAGTTATTTGAGATTGGTGAGAGGGGGTATTTATTCAGGAAGGCCAGGAAATCAATGTCTCTTCGATTTGCCATGAGAGTTGCTCAATTACTGATACAGATAATTGCAGCATTATTCTATTTCTGCAATTTGGAGAAGAGTCAAAACACAGAATGCTTGATTTCAAAGAAAAAATAAAGTCAAAGGTAGATGAAACTTATTCTTCTAGTAACTACGTCTCTAGTAAGAAAATCTACAACTCATTTTAACTGCAGGGAAGGAGGGGAAAGAAGACACCTATTGGGTGTGCATGGGTGCATACCTATAGTGTGTATGTGTGAACATGTATATGTGTTTAAGCCAGAGGTCAAGCTGAGGTGAGCATAAAGACCTGAGTTCAATTTCCTAGTCTCTCATGGTGGAAAGAGAGAGTCAATTCCTGAAAGTTATCCTATGATCTCCATCTGAGCACCATGGTGAATGCATGCATGTACTTAACACACACACACACACACACACATACACACACACACATGCACACACACACACACATGTAAGTAAGTAAGAGTCTACAGTAGAGCTCAAGAGGTTTTACAGAAATAGAGATGCAGGGAAGCTGAACAAATGCAAAATAACTCTCCGTGGGAATATGATGAGCTTTTTAGAGGTCTGCTGGTGCTGCTGGTGCTGCTATAATGTCAAAATGTAGGTCAGGGTGAGGAAGGAGGTATAAGGGTGGTTCCAGAAGCAAAGGATGGGACAAGGCTCAGATGAATGAATGTGTGGACAGATAGATGGAGATATGAAGCAGAGACAAGTACAGATGACATGTCAAAGAGGTCATGTCACCGGTGGGAAAATCCCAAGCTGAGATTTCTGGGCTGCTCAGAGAACACACTGTCAGGTTTAGAGGACACATCATGAAGCTGTTACTCAAAGTGTTTTGTGTCCTCTTTATAGGTTCAGATGAGTAAGTCGCACTCTTTCCCCAGTTTGATTTTTCTGATACATTACTTGGACTGATTTCATCAATAGGATTTAAAATGCCAATGTGCTTCTTCAGTTCCATTTTACCTTGACAATTTATGAGATGTCTTTCTCTTTGAACTTTTCATAGAGCTTACTAATAACTGTGTCCTACACAGCTGACACTGAACACATGGTACAGGGTCCTCTTCCATCCTTAAAAAATGTAGTCAAATGCAACTTGTAAAATGGAGTCTGCTGGAGCAAGGAGCGGGAGCCACTATTTTATTTTAATTTGTTGGTAGAGCCAAATGAGGCTGAACTTAAAAGCAATGGACTAAGTCATGTGGTGGAGGAAATTTCAAGACATCATAGCATCCAGACTGTGGAATGGTTACTGTGAATGACACAACCAGAGATGTGTCTCCCAGCTGAGTCCAAGTCAAATCAAGTTGACAATGAAGATTCACCATCACAAATCTATTCATTGTCAACTAGAAACCCATTCATGTTAATGCTCCAATCATAACCTTCCATTCCCATTTCTCAAGAGTAAAAAAGAAAACTAACTGAATGAAAGTATGTGGAACAGCTGCATGTTTTTTTTACTTTCTCTCTTTCCCGATTTGCTGAGTCATGAGGAATCCTGGCCATGTGGTCCTCCTACTGTAAGCATAACAAAATAATTATGTCATGCCTTCCCTTTCATGGTGAATCTTATTCTCTCAAACAATGAGCCAAAGTAAATTCTTCCCTCTATAGAAAAATAAGCAGGCAAGGCACATCACTGGGCTGAAAATCTGAATGAATTAGAAAACCCAGAATGAAAAATTTAGAATACAGAACAAAGGAATTGATAAACATGAAAGGAGGCTAAGAGGCTTAGAAGGCAGCGGAGGAAAAGAATGATGTGAATTAATCTTCATAAAATCCTGATAAAATAATTTAACAGGAGTATGCAAAGAGAAATTATGCGTGAATTTTCATCAGTGGAAGAAAGACATATATTCTCAGAAGGAACAAAAGAGGACTAATTTATAAGCAGTATAAATAACAGTAAGTGTATGCCTGGAACACACATAGAAATTATATAATATTCCAAAACGGAACTGGGTAGAAAATTAGAAACTGGAACCATTTTTTTAAATACAATATATTACACATAACAAAATAATTAGACAGTATCTTGACATATTTCATGGAATGAAATGTAGAGCTGGCAAGGTAGTGTACGTCTGTACTTCCTAGGGAGCTCAAGATTGGCTTGGAAACATGACTTCTGTCTCTAAACAATTGCTAAGGATGGTTTGATGTTGGGGAGCTTCCTTTGTATGGCCAAGGCCTTTGCTTAATCCCCAGATGCTTAAATAACAATCAACCTATCAGTGGCTAATAAATAGTTCACTCATGGGCAAATGAATAAGATTATCTGGTTTTTGTTTTTTGTTTTTTGTTTTTTTTAATCACACAATCTGTGTAGGTGTGTTATATTTCTTTGAGTAGGGAGTTAGGGTTTGTTTAATATGTGACCCATATTGCATGACAGTAGTCAGATTGCCTCCAACATCTAGAGACCTGGGATCTGGGTTGCTCTTTCTGTTTAGGGTCTGATACCTTTAGGTCCTGTTTTCCTGTCTGTATACAATGTCCAAGACTACCAATAGCTCTGGTTGTATTCAAAGCATAGCTCCACTGTTAGTACATCAGAGCATGGGGCTGCTATGCTTTGGAAATGCGGATGTCCTACCTTACAGGGTGCACAGGCTCAGGTAGTTAAAGTGTGGCTCTCTCAGTTCGTCTAAACTGGGGAATCATTCGTGTCTCAGTCTTCTGCATTAGGCTTCCCTGTTATTTGGTTTTGGAAGAAGAATTTGGAGAGTTAAGACAGTATTGATACTATATTTCATGCTATTATCTCATACGCCACATTTTGTCCACCCTTCATATGCAATATCCCTTGATAGATCTACATTTGATTGTAGTGGAATAATGCCAAGAAGAAAGAGAGCAGTCATCAATAAATATACTCTTTTCTATTGAACTTCCATAGCCATTTAGACTAGAAGGCTTGTCTGGTAAGTAGTTTAAGAAATATGACTCTGAATGTTTATGCAACTTGTTAATATTCTGAATTGGAACGTAGCAGAGACATCATAAGATATAATTCTGCATACTGGCTAAATGTGTATTTTTAATGACCTTGAGTCATCCAATACTGCTTTTTTTTCTAATTGATAAAAACAGGAATATGCAGCATGCCTTCTGCAGTACAAATACTGTTGGGACAGCTCTCTCCCCTAGAATCATTTTATTCCCTACTGAAACAATGCACAGGTGATATAGTTTGCTGCTGTTCAGGTTTATCATGGCTATTTCTCGATATTTTAAAAGCAATCTAGAATTGTGATGAGTAAGTCTGTTTTATGAGCATTATATTCTGAAGCATTTACAGGACGCAAGTGAAAAAGCTAATAATTACAGGGGCTGAGCTATGGCTTCTTGCATAGAATATTTGGAATATTTGCCTAGTGTGCAGAATGCCATGAGCCTGAGATGCAGACCCATACAAAATAAATAAGCCAGATGTAGTGCTACATGCCTGTAATTCTAGACCTGTGGAGTCAGGAGCAGAAGAATGGGGAGTTCAAGGTCATTCTTGAATATGTAGTCAGTTTAAAGGCAGCATGAAACCTGCCTCACAAATTTCTACTTCACAGGAAGACAGGTGTTAAATTTTGTGTCACTGTGATCTAACTACACGAGAAAAACAAATTGAGAGAAAAGCCTTCTTTCTGCTTTTGTTTTCACAAGATTTTAGCCCATAGCAGTGTGGAGGCTTGATGGTATGCCCCAGTCCATGGTTGCAGGAACATGTGGCAAAGGCTCAGATGGTAGAAGATGAAGCAGACAGCCCAGCAGGAAGTATAGTATATTCCATGGTCTAACTCTAGCGTCTCTCTTCCTCCAAGGAGACTGAAGCTCAAAAAACTCACACAGGCTCTCAAAATACCAAGCTTGGGAACAGATACTCAGAGCATGAGCTGCAGTGGATATTTCATATTCAAAGCATCACAATACATGCTGCTGGGATGTCTGTGGCCCAAGGCTATGAGGCTATAAGAAACATACACTCTGCAGCATGAATGAGAAAATGGATGTGAAATTCTTGATTCCCACAGTTTATATATACTGTCACAATACTGATCAGTAGTAATTGTCAAGTGACTACTTCATATATTGAAATACAGTATCTTACTACATATGTATGTCCATTAATAACATATGCCTTTTCTTAAAGAAGTAATTTAGATACCTAGCCTTCTTCCCATTTAATATATTTCACCTTTAAAAGTATTTTGACTTATTCTGTTTTCCAACAATCTGCAAAATATAAGATCTTGAAGCATAGGGAAGATGTCTCTGTGGTTGGGTGTTTGCTGCTCAAGCATGAGGCCCAGAATTTAAAACCTGAGCTCTCATGTGAAAGGCTCAGTAAGGAGTCCTTGTCCTCTCAGGCTTCCTGAGGACTCCCGGCCCCCTGGGTCTTCTGCAAGACTCCCTGATCTCTGCCTAGTGTTTAGCTGTGAGTCCTTGCTTCTACTTCTATTAGCTGCTGGATAAAGACAGCTACGCTGGGCTCCTGTCTTCAAGCATAGCAAAGTATTGTTAATAGGGGTTGACCTTCTCCCATTGGATGGGCCTTATGTTGGGCCAGTCATTGGTTGGCCATTCCCTCAATCTCTGCTTCATCATTATCCATGGACATCTTGTAAGCAGGACAAATTTTGAGTCTAAGGTTTTGTGGGTGAGTAGATGTCTTCCCTCCCTCCATTGGAATTCCTGCTGGCTACAGGAGATGGCCACTTCACTCTTCTTATTATGTAGGTGCTGGGACTCTCAGCTTAGGATCAACCCCATATACTCCAGAGATCCTTGCCCATCCCAGGTCTCCAGCTAGCCCCAGAGATAGCACCCCCAACACTAATTTCAGTTTTCTCTCCCTGCCCTCTCATCCATCCTTTCCACAAGAGTACCTACAGAGTCAAATAATCTGGACTCATAGGGGCTCAGAGAGACTACAGAACCAACAAAAGAGCATGCATGGGCTGGATCTTAGCCTATGACATATTTGTAGCAGAAGTGCAGATTGGTCTTCATATGGGTCCCCTAACAATTGGAGCTGAGGCTGTCTCTGACCCTTGCTGTCTGCCTTTGAATCCCTTTCCCCGCTAGACTGCTTCGTCTGGCCTTAGTGGGCGAAGATGTACTTAGTCCTCCTGAGACTTGATGTCAAGGGTGGGTTTTACCCATGGGGGGAGGAGATAATGGGAGAAGAGGCTTGTGAGGGTGGGGAAGAGGGAGGGTGGCTATGTTGGGGACTTAAAGTAAGTGAATAAATTAATGAAAACACACACATACACAAACAAACAAAAACAAAAAGCTGAGCACAGCCATGCGGACTTGTGACTCCAGCTCTGGGTACATAGCTCAATATACCCCAGGGGATTCCTAACCAGCCAATTTAGCCATGAAAGAGTGAGATCCAGGTTCAGAGAGAGATTGTGTCTCACTAGAATAATATTGAATACAGTAGAAAAGAGCACCAAACACTTCTCTGCTCTATGCAAGCTCATATGTGCACGCACAAAGCACATATAAACACACTAAATAAGAAAATAAATGAAGTATAAAAGGTCCTGCATGTAAAATGTATAATCCACAGACATTTTAAAAATTAGCTAGTATGGTTGTAGATCTCACTCAAATTTATATGAGTAGCAAATACATATTTTGCTAAAAAAAAATTGCTATTGATTCTTAAAATCGGGAATCAAGTTTTGACTCCTGATCTCTACTGAAGAGTAGTAATTTGGATCCAATAATAGCTGATATTTATACAGTAACGTACTGTCACTTAGCCAAAGAGGATATAATAATCTTTGTAACATCTAACAGTGTTTTTTTTTGTCTTGTAGTTCAATATTTTATTAATTCAGTTGAACTGAATAAATAATCCTAGGACTCACTGTGCATTGAAATGTCACCATGGATAAGAAATAATAAAGTAGTTACCCTCAGCAAAACTTTAAGAGATTGTAGTCTAGGACAATGTGCACATTCAAAAGCAACTTCAAAGCAGTATGATGTATTGCATAGGAGACACACATAAAAGAAAATATTCATCCTGTGTGAGGGTGAGAATCCAATAAAAGTTCTGTGGAAGATCAGTAGGAATTAGAAAGTATGTCAGGTAGACTGTGGGTTTTGAATATAGTAGTGTGAACAATAGCAGAGGCTCAACAAAATACCCTGTTCTGATTTAAGTAATTCAATACTTGTGGCATATGACATGCAAGGTAGACTGTTAGGTGTCAAGATTATAGAGGCCACCTGTCATCCTGTCATTGTGAAGAGCTAATAAAAGATTCTATGCAGAGAAGTAACACTGTCAAAAGCATGGGTTAGGTATACCATCTTGGTGCTTAGCTCAGGGGTTCAGTGGAATGCATAGGCTCTTAAGAAAATAGCTTTGTGAGAAAAATAAAAATTATTAAATACTAGAAATTTCATAGGTTTATTTATAACACATTGTGGTTTGCCTCTATGATTTATTGAATCAACTTACTATTCTCAGAATAGACTCACTGAATGTACAATAATAGTTATCCAAAATTTTGTCAATTGCTTTAAGTTCTCACAGCCAGTAAAGTCTTCATGCACATGCAAATATTTGATAAGCTAAAGCCAATGAGGGGGTTAGGCAATGTCAACACAGAAAAAAAGTGAAATAGTAAAAGTCTGTGGATCAGATCATTGTGGAAGCCAGGCTGAATAATTCAGTTTCCTGGCTCAGTGTTTTCTCAGTCTTTTTTAAAAGCATAAATTATTAATCTTCTCCTGCTTTTCCAGCTAGACATCACCATATGGATACAAATGTCTACATATAAAAATATTTTCTGAATGAATAAGGCTTGGAAAGTAATAGATTTTTTTCTATAATCCAATCTTTAACACAAGTTTGCAAGCAATTAGTCAAGTGACTAGTCTTAGATGAAGAATATGTGATACAAAATAGAATGCAGAAGAGGAAAGGCATGAGTTAATTAGCTTGGTTTAACAAATCCATAATGTGCACACATGTATCACACTGCTTTACATTATGACTATATATGTATGTATTTATATATAGGTATATGAATTGAAATTATAAAAGATTAAAAGTAAATTTAATTTTAAGAATATAAATAAAGAATACAGACCCACCAAGAACTAGCTTTTTTCCCTCTGTTGTATTTATAGGAGCTCTATTGGCAGAACTCAATGTAATAAGATGTTAATATCACATGTTAAGATTTATATGAAAAGTGTAGTCTAAAATATATAAATGAGATGATGTTTTAGCACAATTAATGTTACAAATACCACTTTTGTCATCATAGAAAAGAATGGCTAGCTCTCCTTTCCTGGATTATATCTCTGTTTCCCTTGATACAACGTAAATAACATTTATCAGTCAGTTGTGAAACTCTGGTGAAGTTAATTCACGATGATTTGGGGTCTGTCACCTATATTCTTAGTCCATTAACAGACAAACCATCTAACACAGTACTTCATATCCTTATATCCCCTATTATTAAGATTAATTCAGTAATCTCTGGGGACCTTGATGTCATTCGAATTGCCACCATGGAAATAGGGTATATGACCTGGTGAATACCTTCCTGAATTTTATATAAAGAAATGCTCCACTTGGAATTAATCATTATCTTCTGAAGATCTCATTGTTCAAGGCATTATTGATAAATGTCCTAAAACAGTAATAAGACTGAATCTGTCCCTTAGGTATGCTGAAAATATTAGGCAACCACTCTACTATTGACTTAGAACCCTTGCACTATTATTGTTTTTGAGAGAAAGAGAGACAGAGACAGAGAGAGAAAGACAGAGAAAGACAGACATAGGACAGACATAGACAGAAATACAGAAAGACAGAGACAAAAAGAAACAGAGAAACATAGACAGAAGCTAACCATATGGTCATATGCCCCAGACAGGCCTCTAATATTTTTTTTTCCTATCTTAGTTTGTCAAGTGCTAAGAATACAAAGACATAAAACCATGCCAGGCTTATGCATGTGTGTCTGCGACTGCGTGTTTATTTCTCTCTCTCTCTCTCTCTGTGTGTGTGTGTGTGTGTATGTGTGTGTGTGTGT
>NW_022196911.1:88344171-88347936 GCF_008632895.1 Mastomys coucha
GAGAGAGAGAGAGAGAGAGAGAGAGAGAGAAACAGACAGACAGACAGACAGACAGACAGTCAGAGAGGAGAGAAATGTAGTTTTAAACTGTCTCAAAGGACTAATATTGTAATCAAATATCAATAAATAGTTTATTTTGAAAGTTCACTATAAATTACTCATATGAAAATGGGACAATCAGTGTCATTTTCCATGAAATGCATAGATATATAGACAGACTAATAGATGATAGGTAGGTAGATAGATTAAAAGATGGATAAATAATAAATAGATTGATAGATAGAGAGCTGATACATTGATAGTTGACAGACAGGTAGATTGATAGAAGATAGAGGATGAATGATGGATGATAGATAGATAGATAGATAGATAGATAGATAGATAGATAGATTAATAGATAGATAGATGATAGGTAGTTTAGGCAGATTAGACAGAGAGATAGATGATAGATCAATAGATAGGTGATAGATGATAGATAGATAGATAGATACATAGATAGCTGATAGACAAAGGATAGATAGATAGATGATAGATAGATACAGATAGAAGATAAATAGATAAACAATGATTAGATAGATTGACAGAAGACATATAGATGATAGATAGATAGATAGATAGATAGATAGATAGATAGATAGATAGAGATAGAGAGATAGATAGAGAGATATTAAGAGATTATAGACAAATAGATATATAGGGATAGCTATATGATATAGACATAGACATAGACATAGATATAGATGAACTATACTTTGTCATTTGGTGTTGGGTAAGAAAATGAGTAACAATGGGAGAAAATGAAAAGAATTGACATAAAGGAAGACTATAACAGATGCAAGAGCATTGAACTCTCAGCTTGCCAGGAAGGGTAAAGGGAAACGGAGATGTACAAAAGTAAAGTGTTGCTAATTATTATTTTGCAGTGTGAAAAATAACCTAAACAATGTACTATTAAAAGAGAGTAAGGAACATGTAGACTTAGTTTGCAAACAATGTAAGCATGCTTAAGTGAAAGTAAGTTGAGGAAGCAAGAAAGGAGAACAGTGGCTGGGTAGAGAAGCTATAATTAAAATGTCATTGTATGAGTCAAGGTCTTATTTTTAATTTGATTGTTATTTGTGATTTTTTTACAGTAGTGTACAATTAATACAGGTAAATGTGCCCATCTTTCTGTATTTGTATCTTGACCATATTTATATCAGCATTGAAGGTTTGAATTTGTTCCATAAGGAGATTGTATGGAATAAATAAATGATGGCCAGGTAGACTGACAGAAAACTATTAAAATTTCAAAAAATATTGTGTTGATATGGCTAATACACCAAGGCTTCTTGTTTCCCAAGATATATAGATGATAGATAGATAGAAAGATAGATAGATAGATAGATAGATAGATAGATAGATAGATAGATTGATAGATAGATAGATAGATAGATAGATAGATAGATAGATAGATAGATAGATAGATAGATAGATAGATATAGAGAGATAGATAGGAATATGGTATAGATTTAAGTATAGATGACCTGTACTTTGTCATTTGGTATTCTACCAAGATGTTCTCTTTTCTGTCCAAAATATAACTATCTGCACAAGAGTTTTTTGTTTGTTTGTTTGGTTTTTGTTTTTGTTTTTTGAGACAGGGTTTCTCTCTATAGCCCTGGCTGTCCTGGAACTCACTCTGTAGACCAGGCTGTCCTCGAACTCGGAAATCCACCTTCCCTCTGCCTCCCAAGTACTGGGATTAAAGGCATGCGCCACCACCGCCCGGCTTATCTGAACAAGAGTTAAGGGATGTTTTCAGTGGATATAAAGAGAAAAAACTGATCCAAGAACAGTTAGTGAAATATAAAATCAATAGAACTTGAAGCCTGACTAAATACTGCTGCTCAAAGAGATTTAACATGGTCTATGTCTTTTAGTTTTCAACTACATATTATAGTGCAACATGGTGATCTTCCTAATAATACAAAACGGAGCTTCCGATATTTTGCTGACTAAATGAATACAACCTTTCATTTTCTGTCTAAGTCACTAAGTATAAAGAATGACCTTTGACATATTGCTCTGTCATGGGATGTTGACAGCCTTCTACTCTCCATAAACAAATTTATTTTGAGCACCATTTTTCTTTTGAATGTGTTCTGCCACAGTCTCCTCCAATAAAATGTTTTTGAACCAGGAAAAAAAAAACAATTTTACGTTGAAAATCATTAAAATTTCAAAAACTATTGTGTTGATATGGTTAATACACCAAGGTTGCTTGTTTCCCAAATGTGATTACAGGTATCCATTTACAAAATAGAGAAGCTCAGATGTTAATCCACCTAAATTCAGAGACCAACCCCCTTCTCTGGGCAATACAAGATTCAAAAAAAAAAAAATGCTAAAGGTATAGTGATAGAAATGAGAAGCACTCATACAGGGGGTTGTGTTTGTTTTCCCAGCCTAGTCATTAAATAAGACCACTCATTAGATAAAAACAAATCTAATTGAATTAATTGTTCTTATTTTTACACAAATCACACTTGAATGAAAAACTTATTTAGAACAAAAACTGTGACTTTTCTATTTTGACATCATTTAAAATCATTTTCTGATACTTTAAAAGAATCTATCATGAAAAGAATATATAAGGAATGTTCTACAGTCTTTCCAGAGTTTGAATATACATATGCAATATATGACATGTATTTTTATAGAAAACTTGTATCCACTGATTAGGAGGTCTACATTGTTTTATCCTCTCAATATCTGACAACCAATTTACTCTTTTGTGAATTTGATAATTTTAGATGTTTTATATCAGAGGGGTTGCATATTATTTGTGTCTGTGCCTGGCTAGTTTAATGTATTGACTACAATGTCAAGAGTCTACGCTGATCTTGCATGTCTTGGCGTTTTCCTATTTAAAGACTGAGAAGCTAGTCTAGAGATATGGCTTAGCAGTTTTGAGTACTTGCAGTACAAGTCTGAAGATCTTAATTAAAAACCCCAGTACCATGTAAAATGTATAGAGCACATGTGCTTTTAACTCCAGTACTGTGACAGGGAGAAGGGACCATGGGGCTGTCTGAGGCATGCTGGTGAACAGCCTAACTCACGTTCCTCAAGAGATTCTGTCACAAGAAATTAAGGTACAAAATGATAGAGCATGACACCCAATGCCATTCTCTGACCTTTGCAAGTGTGAACAGGTGTGTATCACACAGACATCACATTTTTAAGTATGTTCACCTTTGATAGATACTTAAACAATTATCAATAACGCTTCAATGAACATGGAAGTACTCTTGTATTTGCAGTATTTTAATTTCAATTATTTTGTGTAAATATGCAGAAATGGATTGATGACTCATAAGATGGTAGTAATAATAATTGGTCGACACTCCCACAGCATTTGACAGGGATGTCTTTTTGCAAAGGTTTCCATCCACTGTATATGTTGCCTTTCACTATGTTGCTCATTGGTTTTCTGTATGGGGATTCTCCAGCTCAAGGGGGTCTCCTGTTTTGAATATCATATTTTATTGCTTGTGCTCTCTTATCTATGAAATCATGGCTATCACCAATGATTGTCCTTTGTTTCCTTCTAGGAGTTTTATATTTATAGCTTTAGCTCTTTAATCTCATTCAAGTTGATTTGTGCATACAGCAGAAAACAGCCTCAAGTTTTGTGTGTAGTTAAGTTTCCAAGGGTTCCTTCTTAAGGCATCCTTCCTTCATTGTGCTGTTAGAAACCTAGTGAGACATCAGTTTTCTCTG
>NW_022196911.1:88347946-88369211 GCF_008632895.1 Mastomys coucha
GGACCTTTCTTGCCTTGTTCTTCAAATTTAGGGCTAAAGCTTTCAGTTTTTTCCATGTTGGATAGGATGTTATCAGCAGGGTTTTCATTTATAGCCCTGATTATATTTAACAATATGTTGAGAGTTTTATTATAAGACCTTGAACTGCATAACATGCTTTTCCTCATCTACTAGGGTGGCTGTGTAGTATTATATTTTAATCTCTCAATGAGGTTAACTGAATTTCATGGTGAGCCATCATGAACCCCATTTAATAAATCCCAGTAGGTCTATGATCCTTTTAATGTGCTGCTAAATTCAGCTTCCTAGTGTAACTGTTAACACATGCTCATTGCAAGTGACAACTTGGAAAGGTCAAGGACTGGTGAACAAGTTGTTGAAGCAAGGGCGAGCAAAACATTCTGAAATCCAACAAATTAGAAAGAACAGAGGCTGCTATCTCCATCAAAGACCATGTTGCCTCAGAGATGCAATCACATGGTTTATATAGGATGTGGAGAATGGAGTATCAGATCATCAGATAATATAGGTATACATGGCAGGTTGCTCATTTTTCTAAAGGATAGGCTTCTGTTATGTATAGGTCACTGGATATTCTGGGTCTTGTAAATCTAAAGAAGTTTTATTGGATTAGAAAGTAGCATATCTCATATAATTTTAGTTGCTTTACCTAGGAATGGTTCTGCAGTTATACAAAGGCGAGGGTTCCCTGGCAGATGAGTGAAGATGGGGAAAGCTTTTGTCACAGGCCTGGGGCCGTATTGAAGGCAGCTGTTACTGGCAAGGTAGTGAAATCCAACTTTTACCAGATAATTGTAACATGCTCTGTTTTTGATTCAGGAGAGTCATCTGCATAAGCAAAGAGGAACCAACCTGCTTTGCTTCATGACCTGGGAATCCTTCCCATATTCAATCATCAAATCCAGACACTATTGTGGATGCCAGCAAGTGCTGACTGACAGGAGCCTGATATACCTGTCTCCTGAGAGGCTCTGACAGTACACAACTAATACAGAAGTAGAGGCTCACAGCCATCCATTGGACTAAGTACAGGGTCCCCAATGAAGGAGCTAGAGAAAGGACCCAAGGAGCTGAAGGGTTTGCAGCCCCTTAGGACGAACAACAATATGAACTATCTAGTACCCTCAGAGCTCCCAGGGACTAAACCACCAACCGAAGAGTAAACATGATGGGACTAATGGCTCCAGCAGCATATGTATAGCAGAGACCGGTCTAGTCGGCCATCAAATATAGGAGAGTCCTTTGGCCCTGTGAAAGTTCTATGCCTTGTGTAGGGTAATGCCAGGGTCAGGAAGTAGGAGAGGGTGGGTTGGTGAGCAAGGAGAGGGGAGAGGGAATAGAGTTTTTTTGTTGTTTATTTTATTTTATTTATTTTTTTCTTTTTTTAAGAGGGGAAACTGGGAAAGAAGATATCATATGACAGGTAAATAAAGAAAATGTCTAATAAAAAAAGAATGGAAATGATTCTGAATTTTGGAATGATGAAAGACTGTGATAAATCATTGAACTCTGTGTGTAGTAATAGCTGTGTCAGTGTGAATGTGTATTGATTTCTCAGAATGTATGTTATGTTTATAAAAAGGTAAAACAAATTAAACTTACTGAAATTAGTCTATACATAGTCTAGAGATATATAATTGTCTTTTTAATAAAAGTTAGTAGTTTAAATAGTTTGTTAATACCTTGTAAACATTGTAATTTTTATTTTTAGAGAACCAAATAAATAAAAGTAAGTTTTACTTTCATGATGTTTTATATGGACATTTAAACAAATACAACTGATTATACATATTCTAATTCAGGAGTCATACATTTTTACCCAAATCTGATATAGGGTGTTTTTAGTTTGACCATAACAGAGTCAAATAAAGGAAACTGTATGTTGTTTTCTGCCTGATAAACAAACTAGAACACACATGTTTTTAACTTACCTAGAGATTAAGGGTATACAATTTTCAAATCAAAACCCTAAGTATACCAGAGCCACAAAGACCAGAGATGCATAAATCAGTGACAATTACTAAAAAGGTGCGCAGAAGAATTTCTGATACTCACTCTAGTAATTAAAGGAGCCTCACACACACATCCACTTGGAATAGGAAAACTGCAAGTGCTAAATTATGAAGCATTGGCTATAGTCCTGTTTTTAATAAGTAGACTAAGATGAAGTTCCAC
The DNA here is from genome assembly GCF_008632895.1 of Mastomys coucha. Lineage (NCBI taxonomy): Eukaryota > Metazoa > Chordata > Mammalia > Rodentia > Muridae > Mastomys > Mastomys coucha. Next base: position 88,350,143 of record NW_022196911.1, read on the forward strand.
TTACATGTTTCTAGAAATGGCAGAAAAACAATGTTCACTGTCTCTCTAAAGTTCCTGGAAATCATTTTCTGAATTATATCAACATACATTTCCGGAGCAATATAACTTAGTGTATACTCTGAAGAAACAGACACTAAGAAACTTACGTAAAATATGCACACAAGCTATAACAAAATGAAGCAGGCAGTACAATCCAAGGGGGAAGAGGGCAAGGCTTATAAGAACTTGTATAATTACTATAATTAAGTGTCTCACTGGCATGCTGCATCATACTTTATAAGAACATTTGTTTCTGCAAATTTTCATGTCTGTGCTAACTTCAATGGCAAACTTCCTATAATCAGTTACATGAGAAAGCTGACTTCTTCCTATAATGTAAACAAGAAAGCAAGGATTTATGAATGAATAATTCCTCTTATTATTATTAAACAAATTAACATCATGAGCCTGTGGTTGATTGGGTGGAGCCTGTTTGCAGGATAACCACTTCACTTCTTTGTATCCCCAACAGTGTATAAATTCATTAATGCATACCACAACTAGGCAAATGGTTTAAAGTTCTGAAGAGTTGATGTTACATGGGTTAAAGGTCTGACTGACTGTGAAGACTCTGCCAGCTCTCCCATTGTACTCCCACAGCAGCTGTAGTCCATACATCAACTGACAAGCATGCCTGTGTCCCAAGAACTAAGTTTCAAAAGTAGGCTATACTGACTTTGGCTCCTGGGTCAGCAGTTAAGTAATTCCTATCCAATATTGCAATAGAGTTAGCCTTCAATCATGTATCCTACAGCTGCTGATTATGAACATAAATGTGAATAAAATGATGAATCTGAGTGAACTAATAACTTTTGGACATACTAAGAACCTAAATTTGTTTACCATTCTCATTTATGATGAAAACTTTGACTAATCTGATATACATTAGGATTTTTAAGTTATGTATATGTGTGTATTATATATATAATATATATAATAAAGTTACAAGGGAGTTGAACAACTATCTATAGAATAAAATCAATGTGTATAAGTCATATGAATATACCAGCTTTCCAAAGTTAATTTTCCTAAAAATGATGTCCTTCCATGGTTGTTTAAAGCTAATTATGGGAGAGGCTGGCACTTTAACTTAGGGATACTATACCATTTTAAATAACATCGTGTCTTCCCCATGCCTACTTCCCTCTGAAGTTTATATTACAGACTAAGGAACAGTTATGAGAGAGATTTTCTTTTTTTTGAGTTCTTAGTGAGAATTTTCCACATAAGGAAACTGATCAGAGCTGCTAATGTTTCTCCTTAGGGTTTATAGTTTGGCTTCTCTCAGAAGTAAACACAGAGAAAACACAAACATGCCGTAAAGCAGGAACTGGACACTTCCCATAGCATTTCTTTCCTGAAAGCCACACATTACTTGTAATTTTTTCTTGCCATTACATTCTGGTTAAACAAAATCTAGAAATAATGCTTCTAGTAAAAAAATTAGTAGCCTTTATTCGGTAAATTGGGTCTAACCATTGAAATGCAAATGAGTAGTCTCTAGCAGAATTTCAGTAGCAAACGTCTTTAAAGAAGTTTCAAATGGTGAATAAAATACAAGCTCACCTTAAAACTCCTATACTTCAATTGCTTTATATTTTAAAACTGAGTTATGATTAACAGTGTGTAATAGATCACTTCAGAAAACCTGGTAACACTGGTCATGTGGCTTCCCTATGTATCAGTTCTCCAATAATCACCCCCAATTCCAGATGATAACTTTTGTAAGGATTATTCTTCTCATGGGGGGTAGTCCTCCTTTACAGTTAAGGATGGTTAGTCTTTATGGAATTCATAAGCACACCCATTAATCTATGTTCCTCTCCACAGTACTCATTCATTCTCTCATACATAATTTATAGTGTTGTTAAGAATCTATTGACTGATATGCCTTCATACAATTGAAGGTTTATAGTATTGATGCCTAGGAATTCAGAATCCTTAGAGTAACAGTAAAGAACAAAGTTAATGCACTAGAAAATTTTACAAGAAATATATATCACTTCTGCTCAACCAGTGTTAGGAAGATTTGTCTTTTAGCAAGTCCTTTCTTATAAAATAATTATTGAAGCCCAGAGTATGTTTTCTAGAAATAACTTTTATAATATAAAATTAGCCTTTATATATATTAGTTATCTCCACCCCACCCCCATCTTTGCATTTCTTTAATGTATTAGGGTTTCCTTTCCTTATGAGTTTTATTTGTTGGTTTGCTTGTTGGTTTTAGATAAGGTTTCATTATATGGTTCTGGGTAGCCTGGCACTCCTTCTCTAGATCAGGCTGGACTTTAACAAACAGATGTACATGCCTCTTCTTCCCAAACCATAAGTTAAACGCTCATGCCACCTCACTCAGACCTTGAAGCCTCAATATCTATATGACCAGATTACCCTAAGCTAAATGCATCATTTGAGAGCCTTCTCTCTAATCTACAAATTTTATTAACAAAATCACACCAAAAGACACAGTTTTCTTGTGATGTCATAACTAGCTTTCAACCGGATGCTCTGAGAGCCCTATCTACTCAGCATTCCACTGATACAACTGAGTCTGTTTCGAGAAAATTGGCAGACCTGATCACCTCTCTTACCTGTCCTGCTCTGTGTTAACTTCTCTGAAGAATATAGAGGTGGAATAAATAAAGAAAGTGGTCTTTGCCCTTAGGAATACAAGAACATTACTGTAAAGACATGCTACAAGTCAAATGGGACATGTAGAGGAATCACCTGATAACAGACAGACATGTTGAGGATGAAACATGATAGACCTAAAAAAATACTGTTAATCCAGAGGTGGAGATAGTGCAATCAGAACATCAAAGGTAATAAAGTTTAAAGCCTAATGGTTTCTTGAGTTTAAGAGCTGATTCTAATCTTTATAACCTCCAATTTCCTGTAATTAAATCATTCCATTTTCTCATGGATCCTGAGAAATGTTTGATAATGCAAAATTAAGAAGGCACATTAACCTCATGACTTTAAAAAAGTTCCAAGAGTATTCTGTCACCACTAGTGAGTAATCATACTGTAACAGATAAATATTGCTATCACATCTATTTTTCTTTTATTTTTTGAGATTATAGTATAGCTATATCATTTTCCCTCCCTTATTTTCCTCCAAACTCTCCCATATACCACTCTCTTTCAAATTTGACTTCTTTTATTCATTAATTATTGTTAAATATGCATATGTATGTATATTTCTAAATACATAAACATACTTTGCCCAATCTGTATATTACCTGTATGTATGTTTTCAGGACTGACCGTTTGGTATTGGATAACTAATTGGTGAGTTCTTCACTGGGGCAGTTTATTTTTCTCACTCTCAGTATTCCTTGGATGTCTTTAGTTCTTTCTGTAAGAGCTTCATGAGCTTAATTTACTCACTTTAGCATGTATACTGGTGTTGCCTTTGTTCAGGTCATTTTTAGACAGGCATGGTGGTGAGATTTCAAGCTTGCAGCTTCTGGCATTGCTTGACAAAGTCACAATCTAAATATCCCTCAAACAATAAATGCAATTTCTTTCTCTTCTTTTTGTTTGTTTCTTTGTTTGTTTTTCCTTTCCATTTCTTTTTCCTTTTTAAAGTTTTCACCCAAATTGAGAGGTATATGGCTGTCTTAATTAGGGTTACTGTCAGGGTGATGAAACATCCTGACTAAAACGACTTGGAGAGAAATAATTTATTATTTACTTAACACTTTCACATCATTGTTCATCATCAAAGGAGTCAGGACAGAAACTCAAAAAGGGCAGGAGCTTTGTGGCAGGAACCGAAGCAGAGGCCATGGAGGGGTATTGTGTGCTTCCTCACCATTGCTCGTTCAGCCTGCCTTTTCATAGAAACCAAACCACCAGCTCAAGGATAGAACCACCTATAATGGGCTGGGACCTTTTCCATCAATCACGAATGAAGAAAATTCCATATAATTAGATCTTATAGACGCGTTCTCTCAATTGACGTTCCCTCCTTGCAGATAACTCTAGTTTGTGTCAAGTTGACATAAAACTTAGCCAGCCCAGTGGCATACCTAATTTTAATATTCCTAAATGATCAGTTATTTCAGAGCAAAACCATAGAATGAGCATTTTACTCTTTCAAACCTGCCACACTTATAACTGTGCTTAATTCCTTAAAATTTTTACATATATATGAAATTATATATTCTAAATATGTAAATCCAACCATCCAGTCTATATAAAAAGTTATTTGTATGTACATGGTTTCAGGGCTAACTGCTTGGCATTGGATAGTCAAATGGTAAGCGCATTGCTTGTTAAAGTTGTTTCTTTAATTAACTGTAGTTTTTGTCTAGGGTTGGGGCCCCGTAGAATTCCCCCATTCCATGTTAAGACATCTGTTCTTGTTGTCCTGATTTGGGTCTTGTTTAGGAATCCATGCTCTGAGACTTCATGCATGTATCTTCCCTGATATTTTTAGAGGATACGTTCACACACATGCTTCCTTTTCCTCTGGCTCCTATGCTCTTTCTAGACCCTCTTCTGTAATGTTTCTTGAGCTGTAGGTGCAAGAGTTGTACGTTGTTGAGCAAGTCTTAAACCAAAATAAAGAGCTTTTGTCTCTTGCTAAGCTATACATGTAATAATACACCCTAAAATTTATTGTGTCATAGGTTTCACGCATGACTAGGATTGTTGGTTACTTCTATGCTTAGTAACATTTCATGGTATGTTTCGGTACAATTAAAACTAGTCCTCAAATAGAGACTTTCAGGTTAAATCCAGCTCAAATTCTCTGGGTCTATTGTCCTGTGTACATGGTGTCTTCAGCAAGAGAAACTTACTTTAATCTGTTGGAGGCAATCAAAGAACAATAGCCTATAATATTTTGGGAGGTTCTTGGACTTCCTTTCCAATGACCAAAAAGAGGGCTTCTCATGACTGGTGTTGGGTATTTTGTTTTATGTCTATGACTCTTGCTGGGAAATATTGTCAGCCCAGGTGGGAATTTTTCATTTAAACTATATATGTGTACACATAGATTTATATGTAATAAATGTAGTTTTAGGTAAATTGATAATATTATGATTCCTTGAGAAATATTTAGACACCCTAACATTAATTTTCACTCCTCCCTTCTGTATTAAGCTTATTCCCACCCCCTAAAATAAATATTTCCCTTCTTCAGATCAATTGAATTCTGCTATTCCTCTTTTTAAAGCTTCCTACTGTTACACTCTATTAACATATCTACAGTATGTGGTTACTCCAGGTTGTATACTCCGTCTTTAGATTTGGAGTTCAGAATCACAGATGAGAATCACCATGAAACATTTGTCTTTCTGTGACTGGTTTTCTTCTCCCAATATAAGCTTTTGTAGTTTCATGAACTTATCAGCAAATATTATGATGTCATGTTCCTTACAGCTGAATAATGTTCTGTAATATACATCCATTGTCTCTTTGCCTGTTGATGGACATTTGTGTTCTTTCCATTTCCCAGCTATTGTGAATAGAACAGCAGTGAACATGGCTGAGCAAGTGTCTGTGAAGTAGGATCTTTCATCCTTTGGGCATTCTGTTAAGGAGAAACTGGATCATAATACACATTTATTTTTAGCTTTTTGCAACTTCTCCACGATGATTTCTGAGATATCTCTTTACCACTTTTATTTCCTCTTTTCAGAACATTCAGTTAAGGTCTGTTGCCCAGTTTTGGAGTAATCCTTTAAGTTTTTTGAGTTTTTAGTTCTTTGTGTCTTCTGGATGTATACCTTTTGTCAGTTAAGAGTTGGCAACTATTCTTTCCTATTCTGTCTATTTCTGCTTCACTTGATCAATTATATCTTTAGCTGTATAAAAGCTTTCTTCTACATTTTTTCCAGCCTTTGTTATCCATTGTTTTGTTGATCTTAAGCATTTTAACTGGAGTAAAATGAAATCTCAAAATTGTTTCAATTTGTATTTCCCTATTAGGCTATAGTTCTCTCTCTCTCTCTCTCTCTCTCTCTCTCTCTCTCTCTCTCTTCTCTCATTGTTGTGTCTTTAACTGATTTGGGTATTAAAATGATAAATAAATTAAATATAACTGTGGTGCACTTGTTCTACAGAACTACAACATATAACAGTAATAATCAAAACAATAGAGAGACTTAGTATTCAAATGTTGACATGTAACTTAAAAAAATAAATAAAAGTATGATAAGCAGAGTTTTAGGAGGAAATAAACATATATAATCAACCAAAGGGTATAGTAATTAGAGACTAAAATTTCAGGAAGTGCTGATAATAAGCTGATCATATCCTTGAATGGCTACAGAGAACAGCGTTTCAGTGGAACATGAAAACATAGTCCTGGGCTAACCTTCATTGTGCATGTCCTTTTCTATACAGAAGAAAGAAAAACAGAGGCATGTTTTATGGTCTTCTCTCTCTCCTCTCTCTCTCTCTCTCTCTCTCTCTCTCTGTCTCTCTCTCTGTCTCTCACTCTGTCTCTCTGTCTCCCTGTCTCTGTCTGTGTATGTGTGTGTGTGTTTTACAGGTATTTGTATATATTCCTGTGTATAAACATGTATATGTAGGAGTATATGATATGTATCTGCCTCTGGAAACTAAAGTTCCACATGATGATGTCTTTTTAAATCATGTGTCATCTTACTTCATGACACAGCATCTTTTCACTAAATCTGGAACTTTTGATTTCAGCTAGACTGGCTGGATAGCTCTAGGAATCTGTCACCTTTATCAACCTACTTCAACACTGCCTTACCTGAATTTGATGTCAGTGCTGGAGATCCAAACCTCATGATTGTAAGTCAAGGTATTTCCACTGAGTCAGATCCCCACTCTGACTTCATGATATAGCATAAAAAACAAGAGTCTGAGAACAGGAATAACATAGGTGATGGGCAGGTGTCCTGTATATATGGACCTTTCAGGAATGTGAGCATCCTGTGCAAACAAAAGATGGGAATGTATAAATAGGTGCCATGTGGGTCCTGTCAGAATTTAAGATTTAGCAAGCTGACTCTTGCATTTCCAGAGTGATACTGAGTAGACAGGCCAGATTTACTTATAAAATTAGACATAAATTACTTCACTTTCATTTTTTCCTATGTAAAAGAAAATTAACACCAATTGTTTAGCCTACCACTCTGAAAACTGAAAATAAGGGGTTTCAGCTGTCATGAGAAAATAATACATGTGATCCTCAGAATGGATTAATTTGGATGATGGATACATTTTGGAAGAAAATTTAAAAGAAATTGCATACATATGTTTATATATAACATAATATATGTTTATAATATGTTTATAACATAAAAGAGTCTGGAAGTGTGTGAGTAATTTACAATATGTTTATATATGTACACTCACGTATATTTAATGAAAACAAAGTCACAGATACACTGACCATCTCAGAATTTTAGGTTATTTAACTCAGACATAAAGATGCTTCATCACTGACTTTGAAACACAGTTGAGAGACCTCCTCAGTCTCCAGTACGAATGAGACTAATGCGATTACTCCTCCTCTGCTTCTTTTCATCCTAAGGTTGTGCTCCCTCTTGCTCTAATTATTACCAATATACTCAAAATATTATTTATATGTGCCATGGCTCACAGGAAACAGCTAATATCCAATATTTCTCACAGAGCTATATCATTTTCCAGCAGAGAAGACAATGAACCATACACATGACAGTTCCAAAGACCATAATGAAAACAGAAGCCAAGGAGGTACAAGAGTAAAAAGTTCTAGTACGGGCTGCCATGTAAGCATTAGCAGTGAAAACTACAATGTACTTCTCAGTTTAGATGCCACAGACAAAATCAAAAACAAAATCAAAAACAAAATAGAACTAAATGAAACAAACAAACAAAAGGATGAAAAGAATTTTAGAATTCCCTTTGACCCAGTAATTGTTCTGTTAACTGACAAGGCAAAGAAGGATTTCAAGGGGAGTGCGTAGCTGCATCTGAATTTCAACTACACTAGGAGGGAAGCAGTGGTCTAGAGCAATGCTTGTGACTGACAGAACTTTGATGTGACAGCAGGGTTGACACCCCCCCTTCCAAACAAGGTCCCCTGAGATGGTTCATCAACCCCAGTGCTCTGACACTGTAACTTGCCAGAGAGCTGACTTGCCCACTCAGCCTGGCTTCTGCTGACTTAGTTCTGCCATGGTTGTATTTTTGGAGGGAGGAATTAGGAAAGGTCCTGCTCTCTACTCCTCTGGGTGCAGGCTCCCAGCTGCTTTACCTCTCAAACAGAAGAGCATCGTTCATTTTGTGCCTTGCCTCTAAGCCTGGCAGGCAGCAGTAATGTCTCTTTTGCTCTGTTCCTTCACTTGCCACCAGTGTTCACGAATTTTAATTAAAACATATTGAAGAGCCAGCAATGGTTAAATCTAAATGATAGCTACAAAAATAAATGAATGATTCCTCAGAATCCTGACCTCAAATCTGCTAGTTAAGCTGTGACCAAACATTTTCAAAGAAGTAGAAATAAAAGCAACAAGAGGTGAAGAGCTGCATGAATGCACACACACACACACACAAGGACACACAAATTCATAGCAGCATACATACATGCACAAACACAAACACCCATACTCACACATGACCATATATGCACACTCACACACACATGGGAACTTGCTCACACACATATGCACCCACATACATACAAGCACACATATAAACTCATACATACATGCACACACATGCATGCACACACACACACACACACTCACACACACACACACATACACTATATGAACCTGGAACTGACAGTGAACCAAGGGCAAGATATTAGAAACAAACACAAAAGAAAATCATGCATTTTTGTTTTGTTTGTTATGTTTTGCATCATTTATACTGTACCAACAAACATGCATAAAATATTTAGGAAGTATTTTAATGGATAAAAGCATAGTTTCGAAGCAAGAAGGTCAGAGCACTGGTTCTAGTCCCAGCAACAACAACGACAAAACGTTTCTAAGTTACACTTCTGTGACTCATGTTTTTAAAAAACTAACCTAACCTAACCTAACCTAAACTAAATTGAAGTTAGAAATAGGAATCCTTACTTCAAACCACTTTTGGAGTAAGCTCACAAAAGAAAATCATTCATTTTTGTTTTGTTTGTTTTGGTTTGTTTTTGCATGTGTTACTGAATATAAAGTGTCACACATATAATTTAGCTAAAAGAGCTTTTCATATTACTTCAGAATTTCTCTTAAAGCTTGAATCAGAAATAATCAATAATAAATATCATGTTTATTGATTAAATAAATACATTAAACATACTCAGGTCATACTAAAAAACAATAATAAAGAAAATCCTTGAAAACATGGGTCGCAACATTGATCCAAAGTCTAGAAGAAAAAGTAGAAGGGAGATGTAGGGAAGGATTCACTTGAACAGGAAGAGGATGGGGCCCACTCTCACTCAGAACCACATGAGAATTCACATAGAAAAAAATCTTAAAGATGGGATGATTTTTATGTAACACCGTCTCTCTCTACAACTGCACACCTGAGAGTTCATATGACAGTAAAGGGATGTATTGAAATGGAATGAACCTTAAATGTAGGCCAATTAATCAGAGAGTAATAAGTAAGGTAGGTGCTTGTCAATTGGAGTTAGCTCAGGCCAGGTATCTGGCTGGAGTAGATAGATGACGGGGCACTACAAGGAGATGGGACAGCAGAAGAGAGCAGCCCAGACCTTTACTCAGAGTGAGGATGTTCAGTGTGTCCTTTATACCAAGCAGCCTTGCTTATCTCTTAGAAAAGACAGCTCTAAGAGCCACTTCTAAGGAAGAAGCCACAGCACAGAGGGGATAGTGATAGGTCCAGTGCTTATGAGGGGATGCACTATAATATTGATATGATGTTTTAGAGAGAATATTAGGTGAAGGATGACAGACCTAGTGGGGAGATTGTAGGATGAGTTGGTTTAAAATCTCTGGAAAGAGACTCTGACTAGTGAACCATGAGGCTAATAGACATGGTGGCTAAGAAGTTTTCTACCAGAGATGTTTCCTCTAATCTCCCTGAATCTAATGATACTTAATTAGGAGGTAAGAAGCAAAGATGGAACAATCTATTTTAGTATTTTAGTTCTCTTTCTCACTACAGACACTCAAGTCATTGATTCAGTTTGAGCAGAAGAGACTATACGTATCTACACACACACACACACACACACACACACATACACACACACACAGATTCATGGAATAAACAATACTAACAGACCAGAGAAAGAATAGGACAGCTCATGTTTGAAGATAGTGATAATAAGTGAAATCTCCCCTGATCCCAAGATCAATTCCATCATTGTATATTTAAACATACAGGTGTATAATCTATGTACCTACCTACCAATTTATTTAGTGGGAAGGAATTCTATAGATGCAGATTTGTAGATTTACTACAGAGCCCATTAAATGTTTTGACAGTCCTTTTTACCTGTGTCTTCTAGCTGTACCCTAGCTTCCACTGGGAAGCAGATAAATGTTCAGCATAGACTCTTTCTGTCTGTAGAGCTTGTGTAGGTTGGATATCATCTAGCTTGGGTACTAAGAGTATCTCACATATTTCTTATAGTCTTGCTCATAATAATTATTCAGTAGGAGACTTATGTACCAAGCAATACATTCACTAGCCAATACAATTGTTTTCTGATAATCTAGAAACAACCTATGTCTAATATACTTGCAGGTGATGGGTTATTATCATGAAAATGGTGAACATTTATTTGTTAGAGCATAAAGATTGAATGACCATGATTATAACAAAAAGCTAGAAATACAAAAAGAAATTGAAAGAAGAAATTATTGGTAATGGGTGGAGTCCATCACACTGACTCAAGTTATTTTTGTAATTTGGGTTACATAACTGATGTGTTACTTCTAATTTTAGAAGGGTTTAATGCAGTATTTTCCTATTTATGATGTATATTTATAAATATATAATGTATCTTCCCATTAATAATATGTAATTATTTTTTTCCATTACAATATATTTGTCCTTCCATTTATAATAGCTATGTATAACATATGTGTATAAATATACTTATATATTTGTATATATATTCTCAAAATGGTTGAGAGGCTCTAGATAAGTGTTGATAGTTGTAAAGAAGGAAATTAGGCAGTTGTAGACCTGTAAGTAAAATAGATACGTTGATCTTAAATTGATCACAGCCTGATTCCTCAGCCATTTTAAGGAATATCTTTTATCTGTCACAATAAAGCATATATGCATGGCTATTTCAAAAGCTGTGGTCTCCTTGCATATCCATTAAAGTCATAAACCCATGGATTCTGCTTTAGAATTCAAAGGGAAGAGTTGTTTGGAGATGATAATAATTTTTAGTGTATAAGAAAAGTCAAAGTTAGAGTTGTTAAATATTTAACATATTACAGCATTGAACTTGGCCCAACAGTTGAATCAGAATCAGATTTCCTAACACTTAAGGATGGTTTTGATATTTATAAAACATAAAATAAATAACAGATACAGAATATCCTTAAAATCTGCTTCTTTTTGTCTGATAAACAGCAGCTGCTGATGGGGGAGGAAAGGACCACATGCGAGAAATGAAGGAAGCATCCAACAATTCTATCAAGCTGAGCGTGAAGTTTCTAAGCCCTTCATACCATTGGGGCTAAATTTGGAAAATAAAATTCCCTACCTGCTTCTTCATGCTCACTGATTTGAAAATATAAAATAAAACGAAAAAAATATTTCAAATTCAACATATCCGTTTAGGTCCCCCATTATCTAATTAATAGCTACTATTTAAAGAACCCTGAATTTTTACCAGGTAATGCTCTAATTACTTTGTGTGTGTGAGAGCTCATTTATTAAACTAACTTTGATGTAGTAATGTTGATTCTGAAACTTGACTAAATCCAGGTATCACATAGCTTGCTTAGGTCAGTTGAATTTAACAGTGAGTCATAGCCAGAATATGCTGACCAATTGAAAATCTAAATTTTGCATTTTTTCTACTACCTCTACATTCTTCTTTAAAAATATATGACTATGTGTGTGCTTTTAATTCTAACTGGCTGGCACCTTTTATATATTGGTTTTTATTATGAACTATGATAGATAAGGAATTAGCCTGATAGCTCAGTGGGTAAAGGCATTAGCCACCAAGCTTGACAACCTGCGATTATCATTAAAGTCACAGAGTAGAAGAAGGGTGTTGACTTCCCAAAGTCATACAATTTGTCTCTGATCTAATCACATGTACTTTGGAATTCACATTGTCTCTATCTATCTATCTATCTATCTATCTATCTATCTATCTATCTCTCTATCTATCTATTTATCTTTTATCTATCTAATTATCTTATTTTATCTATCATCTATGATCATTATCATTCTATCTATCATCTATACTATATTATCTATGTATCTTTTAATGATTTATCTATCTATCAATCTATCTATCCATATTTAACTATCTCCCTATGTATTATTTATTTATCATCTTTCATTCTTTCCCACATTGACAGAAATAAATAAACAAACTTAATAAATTTAACATAGAATAGTAGAAAATACATTATCCTTAACTGATTTAGGTTTATCTCATTAATATTTTCATAGTTATTACTTTATAAGTATTTTAATAATTATAAAAGTATAAAATGTCTGAATGAGTCAATTAATTTAACTCATGGCCTTTCTCATGGCAACATCTTTAAGGTTTTGCAGTTATAAGGCAATAGTTTAACAATAAACATATTTGTTCTAAAAGTCTTTTTTTTTTTAAATTTTAGTTAATTTCTCCAGCAGATATACCCAGACGGAATACTGGTTTGATTTGTGTCCTGAAAAAATATTTTTTAAAATTTTTCTTGATTTATGCTTTCACAATCTGTTGTTTACCTTTTTATTGTCTCAAGGAAAATATAATTTCTAGTCATCCATAAGATCTTTTAAATAGATATCTAAAATAATGCTAATTTGAATACTTCTTCTCCAAGACTAGGGTTGCTAAACTTTGCCAGATCTTTGGAATTATTACTGAGCATGCCAAATCAATACAATGCAAAATAAAAAGCAGTAAAAATGAACATTGTCATTCAAAACTCTTCAATTTGTTTTCTTTTGTATGTTTGGTATGTTGGTTGGTTTGGTTTGTTTGTTTGTTTGGGATTCTTTTGGCCTGGTTTGGCTCTCAAATAAAATCTCACCATGTAGCTGTTTGAAATTGATGCTTCGAAATTGCTTATGTAGACCCAGCTGGCTTTGAACACATAGAGGTCTACCTGCTTTTGCTTCTTGAGTGCTGGGATTAAAAGTGTGTACTACCAAGCTTGCCAAAACCCAAATGTTCATAACTAGAGCTTTCCCCTTTTAATTCACTTAATACAGAGTCACAATAAAACAAAATAAAATGTGCACACTCCAGGTTCTGGCTATTATAAATAAGGCTGCTATGAACATGGTGTAGCATGTGTCCTTGTTACATGTTGCAATACTCAAGATTAAGATTAAGATTACATGTTGCAGTACTTAAGATTAAGAATTGATAAATGGTACTTCATGAAACTGAAATGTTTCTGAAAGGCAAAGGACACTGTCAATAGGACAAATTGTCAACCTACAGATTAGGAAAAATTTTTACTAAACCCACATGTAATAGAGGGCTAATATACAAAATATATAAAGAACTCAAGGTGCTAACCTCCAAAACACCAAATAACCCAATCAAAAATGGGCTATAGAACTAAACAGAATTCACAACAGAGGAATCTCAAATGATTCAGAGGCACTAAAAGAAATGTTCAAAGTCCTTAGTGATCAGGAAAATACAAATCCAAACGACCCTGAGATTCCACCTTATACCAATCAGAATGGCTAAGATCAAAAACTCAGGTGACAGCACAGTAGGCTGAAGGACCTTGAGAGACAGCCTGGTTCCTGGTGGAGCAAAGGCTAGAAACCCTGGTGACCTTGAATGGACAGAAAGAGCTTTTGTCCCTCTCCTAGTCACCCAGCTCCCATCACATAGCTACAGGACTCCATAGATTTGTGGCCATCAGTTACATAGGTGCAGAAACCCAAGCCCCTTCTACAGGTAGAGGATATGACCTGTGGTCATGTAGCCTCAAACTAGATCTCCATTTTAATGAGGCACCCAAAGTCTTGAAGACTTAGCCAATAAAATCTCCTTCCCAGACACTCCTCCCTACAAAAGGTATTTAACCTCAGGTCTGCCCTGAGAAGTGGGGTAATGTTTTACTCATCCACTTTCCCTCATGACAATAAATGCCTTAAAACCATGGACAGCCTCTTTTCATCAGGATCCATCATGGGGAGCAATAGAGAAGGCTTTCTCCTCAAGAGTCATAGCTGTCTAATCTCCCATAGAAGGCCTCTCCATGCTCCCAGCCATGGCCACCATCAAGACCAAGCTCAAACCTGCTGCCACCTATAAGCCAAGTACTATCTCCAAGGGATCCAGTCAGAGCTCTCTCCTCTTTTCCCCCTCCACCCTGGGCTAGAACCTACCTGTAGGTCCATACTCTGTTCTCAGCTCTTCCATGGCTCACAGAGGCACCTGGGTGCCCAGGAGCCAGAGAACCAGTCTCCCTGCAGGCCCGGGGACCCCTGAGCCAGCCCCTGAAGTCCCTGGGAACTCAGACTTCACTCCTCCCCTCCACTCCCAGCAGTGTCCATTGGCTTCCCCATAGCCAGACACCTGACTGGCAACAGTGTAGGATAAACGCAGTCCACTTCACCAGTCCTGGCTCCCCAGTGGCCATGCCCTGTGGTGGAGCAGTTGCTGGATCCCACCAACTCTACAGTTGTTGAGAATGTTGAGAAAGAGTAACACTCTGCCATTGCTGGTGGGATTGCAAACAGGTAAAACAATGCTGAAAGTCAAGCTGGAGGTTCCTCAGAAAATTAGAAATTCTAGCAGAAGACCACTCTTAAACATACAACCAAAAAATGCTTCACCATGCCACAGGAGTACATGTTCCACTATGTTCATAGCTGACTTATCTGTGATATCCAGAAGCTGGAAACAACCCAGATGTCCCACAACAGAAGAATGGATACAGAAAATGTATTCCATTTACACATTTGAATACTATTCAGCTATTAAGAATGAGGGTATCATGAGGTTTACATGCAAATGGATGGAACTAGAAAATACCATCATAAGTGAGGTAACACAGACACAGAAGGACATGCATGGAATGTACTCACTAATAAGTGGATATTAGCCAAAAAGTAGAGAATACCCAGGATACAATCCACAGAACTCAGTAAGGTTAACAAGCTGAAGGTCACAAGTGGGGATGCTTCAGTTCCACTTGGGAGAGAGAAGAAAGCAATCACAGGTGGCAGAGGGAGGGAGAAACCTGGGTAGGAGAAGGGAAAAGGGGAATATGATCAAGTATTGGGGTGGAGGAAACAGGACTGAAGCCTGAAGGCTAGCAGAATCAAGATGTAGGAGGTAGAGGGTAGGGACTCTAGATTGTACCACAGACCACTGAAGGTGAGAGATTCTCAGGATTCAAAGGGAGGGACCATAGATGAAATGCCCAACAGTGGGGAGAGGGAACTTGTAGAGTCCATCTCTAGTTGAAGTACAGGTCATCAAGTGGAGGGATAGGGTTGCCATCCCACAGTCAGAAACTCTGATCCAGATTTGTTACTATCTAAAAGAACTGCAGGAAGAAAAATGGAGAAGAACCTTAGGGAAAGGAGGTCTAGTGACAGGTCCTGATTGGGACCCATCTCAAGGGGAGGCTCCAAAGCCTGACACTATTACTGATGCTATACTGTGATTACAGGCAGGAGCCTAGCATGCCTGCCCCCTGAGAGAGGCCCAACAAGCAGCTGACCAAGACAGATGCAGACACTTACACACAACTAATGGACTGAAGTCTTGGACCCCTGTGATTGAATTAGAGAATGGCTAGAAGAAATTGAGGAGTCCAGAGACCCCATAGGAAAACCAGCATTCGCAACTAACCTGGACCCCTGAGATCTCTCAGATTCTGAGACACCAACCAAGCAGCATACATGAGCTGGTCCATTGCCCTGGACATATACTGTAGAGGACTGCCTGGTTTGGCCTCAGTGAGAAAGATACACCTAACTCTAGAGAGACTTGAGGCTCCTGGGTGTGGGGAAGTTTAGTACCATGGGTTGGGGTAGGGAGGTGGCAGGTGGGTGTTTGGGTTGGGGTGGGGGTATGGGGACATCCTCTTGGAGATGGGTGAGTAGGTATGTCATGAGGAACTGTGGGAGGGTGGCCTGGGACGGAGATAATGATTGGGCTATAAAACAAGATTAAAGTTAATTTTTTAAAAAAGGGATTACTATATATATAAAAAAAAAGCCCCTACAACATGTGTCTTGTCACTAATCACTGGGACTTCAGAGAATGGACCTGATCAGAGTCCATTCTAGTCAGTATTTAATTAAAGCTTACTTCAAATTTGGCAAAAAAAAGTAACAATACCACATGTATAGGTTCATTTAAAAAATATTCTACAAATATGTTAACTTTTATAGTGACAGACTATAAAACTGTGATACTCAGAAAAATGGATGAAGGGAAAATACATTACAAAAGGACAAAAACATTTTGAACTCATGAATATTTCACTTGAATTATATTCAAAATATATTATATGGAAAAGTTTTTTAAACATTTTTTTAAGTACCCACACCACAAGGATACCCATAACCCTACCAATCTACTTCCTTTCTCTATGAATCTGCCTATATGACTATTTCATATAAATGGAATTATATATTAGGTGACCTTATATGTCTGGTTTCTTTTACTTAGCATAAGTTTTCATAGTTGTTCATATTACACTGTGTATAGCTTCATCTCTTTCTAGCTAAATAATTGGGCACTACTTTGGCACATCACGTATTTATCTGTCTACCTATGAATATATATTTGTTTCTACTTTATACCTATAATAAAATGCATTTATTATAAATACTTGTTTACCATATATAAATTTCCAACCTTATAAAATTCTGTTTGGAATGTGCAATTTATTGTATGTTGCTTCCTTCAACAAGCTTCAAAACTAATTTACATTGTGACAAGTATTACATATTACTCATGACAGTCCCTTAATCATTCACTAAATTCTAATGTAATACAAGTATTACATTTTAACTGAAGTGATAGCATTAAGATAAATAGAAATCATAAGACTAAAGCAAGGAATAGATCATACTTAAAATCAGTAATATGTAGGGAATAGACACAAATCAGAAGTATTTGTTGAAGATATCAACCATCTTTCAGAAACTGGACTGCCATCCTTGCCAGCATCACAGAGTCTTTATTTAGAAAAAAGAAGCAAATAGGTTTGTTCCTTTTCACCAAAGTTAAAACCTAATGAAAGGCTGTTGTGTTCTACTGTGCTGGACACTACACAGAAGGGGCAGGGAAACCAAGAAACAGATCCAATGACAGTCACCATCCAAGCTGTTCTGATTTTCATCTATAAAAGGTATTTGAGGTTTGATTTTATATATTGTCATCAGTGTCTTTTCTTTGTATGTTTGTTCACATTACAAATATTCACAAATAAAAGTGAAACCATCTTATTTATGTACTTGTATTTATGAGCAACTATGGCCATGAGAATTCACTGAAACTCAGTTTTCTCATCTGAAGAGATGTGAGCATCCTGGTCATGAATTTGTATAATTTTGTAAAGATGTAAAGATTAGAACTAAAAGTTTGAATGTCTCAGGCTACTTTATTATAGACTTTCTGATCATGGGACATATTTTATATTTTATTATATCATAATATAATAAAGATATAGTGTTTAAAAATAATAAATAATTTCAAGTAATCTATAAATTTGTATATAATAAAGATTTCAAATACATTTTTAAAACCAAGATTCAGTGTTAATATCATTGAATTGAATAGATTAATTGATGAAATACTGAGAGTTCTGATAGATAATTGAAAATATCAGAACAGTCAATAAATTTAGTTGTTTCATTTGAACTTTTTGAAGATAGCATCACTCTATGCTACCTAGACTACTGGAAGTTGGTGGGTTGCTCATGCAGTTCCTGAAATACTGATCTTGTGGCAACATCCAGAGTGATGGGATTGCAGATTTGTGTTATCAGGCCCGGAAATTTTACCTGTTTGAACACTAGAGAGGCAGATAAGTGTACAGATAAAGAAAAGTTTTCAAATTATACCTAACAAAACTAGAATTTCATAGATGCTATCTGTGTGTAGTACAACCTCACAATTACAAATATTAAAATAGTTGAGCAAAAGTTTTTAAAAAATCAAATTTCCATCTCATCTACTGTGTACAAGATTGAGTTCTAAAAGAAGCATCAAATATTGTTAAAATCAACATTATATATTTTGATATTTCCAGCTCTTCACAAATGCAGCCAGGTGTATATGCCACATGCATGTTTTGCTTGAAAGATAAAAAAGAAAACAACAATATTTAATAAGCATTCTTAGTCAAGAGCCATTTAAAAAGGGGATGAAATAGCTGGAAAAAGTATTTGCAATAGAATGTTGAATCAAACATAGCAGACCTGAATATACAGAATTCATGAAACCTGTATAAAGAGATACACATCACAAACAGAGGGAAAGGGGAGATTTAAATACTCAAATAAAAATAAAATATGACCAATAATGTGTGTACACACAAATTTATATAATAATCAACCTTACTTTCAAGTAGATAGAAAGGTTTAAGAGAATATTTTCTGAGAGTGCATACCGTGTTTGTTCTTTTGTGATTGGGTTACCTCACTCAGGATGATATTCTCCAGATCCATCCATTTCCCTAAGAATTTCATAAATTTATTGTTTTTAATAGCTGAGTAGTACTCCATTGTGTAGATGTACCACAATTTCTGTATCCACTCCTCTGTTGAGGGACATCTGGGTTGTTTCCAGGTTCTGGCTATTATGGTTATTAGCCCAGAATGGTTATTAGCCCAGAAGTCTGGAATACAGGAAGAACAACCCACATTCCACAAGGAACTCAAGAAG
>NW_022196911.1:88369562-88369780 GCF_008632895.1 Mastomys coucha
GTGCCCCAGTGTAGGGGAATGCCAGGGCCAGAAAGTGGGAGAGGGCAGGGTGGCAGGCATGGGGAAGGCAGAGGCAACAGGGGTTTGTTTTTGTTGTTTTTGTTTGTTTCTTTATTTTTTGGAGGGGAAACTGGAAATGGAGAAATTTGCATGTAAATAAAGAAAATATCTAAAGAAAAAAAAAAGATAATATTTTCTGTTTTTTTTTTTTTTTTTTT
>NW_022196911.1:88369847-88378415 GCF_008632895.1 Mastomys coucha
TTTTTTTCGAGACAGGGTTTCTCTGTATATCCCTGACTGTCCTGGAACTCACTCTGTAGAGCAGGCTGGCTTCAAACTCAGAAATCCACCTGTCTCTGCCTCCCAAGTGCTGGGATTAAAGTCGTGTGCCACCACCACCCGTCTAAGACAATATTTCAACTGTGTCTTTTACCCAAATGACATATGTTTGGTGATCCATGAGAGAGGCAATAGGTTAAGGACTCTCACACATTGTAATTCAAAGATCTAATAATCTGAATTATAAATTATCTCAAACCATCTTCCTTAAGCCCTTTAAATAATGCTTCCTCTTCTGAAATTTATATAGAAAACTGTTTAGTACAAGACAAATCTCATGAAATAATGGCAAAAATTCAGATTACTAGTGGGTAGAAAATAGCAAGTTGAAATAGCAGAAATAACATACCATTCTGATAGGCATCAATCAAAATGATGCCTAAAATACATATAATGAAAGGAAAAAATGTTAATTTGCATTAACAAATAAAAAAATCCTATGAGACTTAGTCCAGAGTTTGATTTCAGCTTTTTAAAATATTGGAAAATATTTGATAAATTAAAAATATGGTTGCTTTCTAGCTAGTGTTTTCGATGAGTTGCACACAGTTTTGTGTTTTGCATTATGCAAATTTATACAATAAACATTTATTAATACTATGAACATTATAGAACCTATAAAAGTTCCCTTCCTAGAAAGAAAATATTTGTTTAACATTCTTCTGGCCTCTTACTCTGTTTACTGGCTGGATTACAGAAGATAGTCTGTTTTTAATTTAATGTAATAAAAATGCACATGCCTTGGGGTATTTCATTTTATGATTTCCACCCATGGGGGCATTATCTCCTTGTTAAGTGTCTTGCCTTAGAACAGTCAGCAAATATGGTGAGAAATGCCATCCCTGAGTGCACAGAATGTGAGCTCTGAAAATCTCTGCTGGGCGGAAAGGCTGGCTTGGGGAATTCTCCAGTTAGATCTCTGGACTGAGTCAAGCATGCAATGGGAGGCTTCCACAATGAGTCCTAGCAGTCTGAGCCCTCACTATGTTTTCTCAGAAGAACTTCCCACTGTCAGAGTTTGCATAGCAGAGGATTAAAAGCATAAAACGGATGTGTGTGATTAGCATGTCTGGCTGCCTGAGTGCTGGCTGTGCAGAAGAGCAACTGTGCCAGGAAACTCCTCAGAACTTGAACTCCAGTTTTCTCATGAAAAGATGTGAGCATGCTGGTCATGAATTTACATTATTTTGTCAAAAAATCAATACTAAAGTTTTAAGTGTGCCATTATTTCTACTACGTTATATGGTGGAAGTTAGGAGCATATGACAGCTTTCAGTAAGCCGAAAACTGCTTTATAGTGTGCATTATTTTTACTAAAGGCACAGCAGGTTGCTGGGGTTCAGAATCATGCTAAACTTCTGCTTTGGTGTGTGTGTGTGTGCACGCATGTGCACGTGTGGTGTGTGTGTGTAAGAGAGAGAGGAGGGGAAGGAGAGAGAGAAGGAGGGAGGAAGAGAGAGAGAATTCATGAGACTGTTTCCTACCGCAACATAAGGAGAACATCTCATGACTTTAAAGCCGTTTGTTGTTGATATCATTAAAATAGGCCATTATTCTTTCTTTTTTTAAACTTTACAGTTTAATAGATCTCCTGAGACTTTTCTCAATTAGCCATCACATCAGTAGTTTAGACATTTCTAAATATGTTTGCTAAACAAATTTGAGAATGGCAGAAAAATGGCATTGCCCCAGGCAAACCCTTTCCCTGATGTTTCCTCGGTGGTGATGTTCTCTTATTTAAATCAGTGGCTCTTTGCTTAAATGCTATTCTTCATATCTTTTTAAAGATGTGAAGAAAGATTTTAGAAATATATTGAGTAGGTCTGGAGGTATGACTCAGTGGATCAGTGTTTGCCGTGAAGCATGAGGACCTAATTCTCATCCCTAGCTCCAATACAAGAAGCTGTGCATGGTCACGCCCACTCCCTGTATACTTGATAGTGTTGAAAATCAAGACACTGATGGAACTTCCGGGCCATCCGTCCAGCTCTCCAGGTTCAGTGGGACATTCTTTCTCAAAGATATAAATTGGCAAGTGATATACAAAGAAGCCTAATATCCTCCTCTTGTTTACACACACACACACACACACACACACACACACACACACACAGAGAGAGAGAGAGAGAGAGAGAGAGAGAGAGAGAGAGAGAGACAGACAGACAGACAGACAGACAGACAGACAGAGAGACAAAGACAGAGATTAAAAGTACTATAAAAGGCTATAATACAAAAAAGAAACTCCTGTGTGTATGTGTGTTACCAAAGGAATAGATTCATACAAAATTCCAGCAAAATACAGATTAGCTTCTTATGACTCCTTCCATTGTCCACTTTGTGCTAAATGACTAGCACTATTTGTCATAGAATAAACCTCCTGGTCACACTTGATGGTTGTATCAGCTTACTATATATTACTATATACGTCTTATTAAAACATTCATAGTTTTCAACTTTCTATTGCGTGTGCACCAACATGAGAGTCAACCCGTCCCCAAACCTGAAGTACAGAGTCTCATCATGTTAGTGAGCACCACTATGGTGGGAGTCTCATGTTAGTGAGCACCCCTATGGTGGGAGTCTCATGTTAGTGAGCACCCCTATGGTGGGAGTCTCATGTTAGTGAGCACCCCTATGGTGGGAATGATTTCTCTTGATATATGCTGGATACAGCTCAGAGAAGGGCAGGCATCTGAATCCCATCACTTTTATCCCAGTCATGGTGTTTTAAGCATGTAACTTCAGTCCTCACGAAAGTGAAACAGGAGGATTGCTGTGAGTTTGATGACAGCCTGGGCTGCATAGTGAATTCTAGCCCATGCTAAGCTACAGAAGGTCATTTTCATTCATTTACACATTTACTCATTCATGCTGATGTGTTGTGGCTACACCAGACATTGACTGTGCACACTTGGTAATATAAGGGAGAACTTACGTAAGCACTCAAGTTGTGGGCTCCAAGTCTCATTTGAGATGGACTGGGACTCATTCCACTCAGAGTTTTGTCCATTTGAATAAATGGAAAAGTGACAAGAAAGAACATGTAAAAATCAAATGTAAGAAACTGCTACAGAGCTTATGCATTAGAGATATAGTATATGTATTAGAGTAGTATCTATACATTAAATACATGGTAATTAATACAGATACAAATCCTAAAATCAATCCATTAAAATCCTTTGTACTTTTCATCAGCCAGTTAGGAGTGAACCTGATCCAGTTGGAGGTAAACCTGTCTGCTAATGATTGAAACAGCAGTGAAGAAAATTTTTCCTGATCTTGGCTCCGGTAACTGTTTATAAAGAACCTCCTCAAAATCTCTGTGCTCTAACTGGCCTGAAGGATCTCTGTTGATTTTTATCTTTCATACAAACCACAACACTGTTCAGAGGCTTACAGGGCTACT
This sequence comes from Mastomys coucha, assembly GCF_008632895.1. NCBI lineage: Eukaryota > Metazoa > Chordata > Mammalia > Rodentia > Muridae > Mastomys > Mastomys coucha. Next base: position 88,373,332 of record NW_022196911.1, read on the forward strand.
AAGACTGAAAAGAGCCTGGTGCGTGCATATATGAACAAGGGCAGTCCTTTGAAAGGCAGGATGTCTAATCTTGCTTCGGAGACATGTTCTCGGATATGTATTGTTTGATACAGAACTTAGTGTGGAAACAGGAATTTCAAAAGAGAAACCTATCATATTATAGTTTATAAATTAGAACTCTTTAGTTTAATGTCCATTTTTAAATGCTCCTTCCTTTTCTTCAATATTGTAAAGGTTAAAATAAAAGGCTCTGTATGCTGTTCATTTAAATGTCAAGGCCAAGAAGACAATGAATATTAGAAAAATTGGGGGACTAGAGGACTGCCAGCTAACATCTATGTACTCCCTATAAGTGTTTCTGTCACAGTTTCTTCTGTCTTCAGAGCACTGTAACTTGGAAAGAGTCACAGTGTCTCTGTCTAAATTTTCACTGTCTCTGCGCTTTTAAACTAGGCAAAAGCAATTTCCAAGTCACAAGCTTTATTCTGTTTTATACTATTGTTCACAATTTTAACAGCTCATATGAAATGCCAAGCCACCACTAATTGAAAATTGATTTTGGAAACAATTAAAGAGCCACCTCAGTAATGAAGAACATATGGAAACGTCCCATCAACTACATTCCTCCCTGGTGGAAGTCTCTATGAAATTTCTCTGCTTGTGGCTCATAGACTCACACACAGCTATGCCACAACCTGATGAAGAAAAATGTGCAAGTATAGCTGTCAATCATAGGACAACCATGAAGACTCCAGTTCCATGCTTACCCTTGTTAAATGAAAGGCTAGGACAAATATAATATATTCAAGATATGAGCAGAGGAAAACACTTAGCTATGTCATATACCACCTCCCCCCACTCCTAGTCCTATGTATTGTATGATTCTTGAGCATTAGATGAATGATGTAGATGCCAATTCTAATATATCAGCCTCATCACTATGATATATTTGAAAGATGAATGAAAGATTATGACTAGATAGACTCCACTCTATACAAGTGTAGCTCATTCTGATTTCAATGCCAACTTTTGGTTGGCTATGTTGTCATCTGGGATAATCGTGCTCCCCACAAGAGCCAAAGGCCACCGTCAAAACACCACATAGTCCTGGGCATATATCCCGAAGATGCTCCAACATGTAATAAGGACACATGTTCCACGATGTTCATAGCAGCCGTATTTATAATAGCCAGAAACTGAAAACATCCTAGATGCCCCTCAACAGAGGAATGGATACAAAAAATGTGGTACATCTACACAATGGAGTACTACTCAACTATTAAAAACAATGAATATATGAAAGTTTTAGGGAAATGGATGGATCTGGAGAATATCATCCTGAGTGAGGTAACCCAATCACAAAGGAACACATATGGTATGCACTCTCTGATAAGTGGATATTAGCCCAGTAGATTGGAATATACAAAGTACAATCCACAAACCACAAGAAACTCAAGAAGGAAGACCAAAATGTGGATATTTCATTCCTTTTTAAAAGGGGGAACAAAATACCCCTGGAAGGAGTTGCAGAGACAAAGTATGGAGCAAAGGCTGAAAGAAGGACAATCCAGAGACTGCTCCACCTGGGAATCCTTCTCATATTCAATCATCAAATCCAGACACTATTGTGGATGCCAGTAAGTGCTGGCTGACAGGACTATCATATAGCTCTCTCCTGAGAGGCTCTGACATTACCTGACTAATACAGTAGAGGCTCACAGCCATCCATTGGGCTGAGTACAGGGTCCCCAATGAAGGAGCTAGAGAAAAGACCCAAGGAGCTAAAGGGTTTGCAGCCCCTTAGGACAAACAACAATATGAACTAACTAGTACCCTCAGAGCTCCCAGGGACTAAAACTCCAACCAAAGAGTACACATGGTAGAACTCATGGCTCCAGCAGCATATGTATAGCAGAGTATGGCCAAGTTGGTCATGAATGGGAGGAGAGGCCCTTGGCACTGTGAAGGCTCTATGCCCCAATGTAGGGAAATGCCAGGGCCAGGAAGCAGGAGAGGATGGGTTGGTGAGCAGGGGGAGTGGGGAGGGAACAGGGTTTTTTTAAATTTTATTTATTTTTTATTTATTTATTTTTTTTGGAGGGGAAACTGGGAAAGGACATATCATATGACATGTAAATAAAGAAAATATCTAATTTAAAAAAAACACGGAAGCAAAATCCTCTCTTTTGAGTTATAAGCCAGGGTTGTCTAAGGGACTCCTGAAACATGCAGCCTGTTAATGTCCTTGTTTATTCCTTGAAGTGAAGGTAAGTCCCTATAGCTGCAGATATCATGAACTTCAGTAACAAGGCCCAGAGGCTCCTGAGCTGGAACTGATCTGAATATTTCCTTCCTGAGTACTAGCTGTCATGACAACAGAAGGTACCATCTAAGCTTCCAAAAGAGAGAGGCAACCTACAGCCGCATGTAGCATTGATTCCCGTGAACTACACCAAGGACCAGGATAGCACAATAACCCTATATATGTAGTAGTGGCACACATACATGGTGGGATCCAACAGCTTTCAAATTGGACTGAAGACCCACTCAATAAGAGAGAGAACATTCCTGGTACTGGAAACCCATTGAAATCATGGTTAAGATTTGTGAATCTACAACCACTAATTTACTAAGCTGGCAAAATTCCTAACCATCCTTAAATGTTCATCCTTATGCCCACAAATGATTGTAGTCTTCATCATTTATCAAGGGTATTTCTCTTTGCCACAGACAGAGACCACTACAGAAAGCTACAACCAATGACGATGCATGGCTATAGAGCCAGGTCTCAAAGTCTTTATCTAAAAAAAAAAAAAAATCACTCCCACACCTAAGGCTAAGAGAACATTGTAAAAGAGGGTGTCTAAAGATTCCAAGAGCCATGTTATCAGACTGCTGTGAATTGTGTCTCTTAGCAACCTCACAAGTAATACCTGTAAAGTCTCACCAACATGACCACCCAAACATGAGCTGAACAAGGAGGACAAAAACAAATACGTCAAACTGCACGAGGGGTTAAAGCCCATTAGTTCCTAATCCTCCAGAAAGAACAAGAGGCAAAGGAGTAAAGCTGGAAATAGGAGATGTGGCTCTTCTAATGGAAATGCACACCAACATTTGTCCAATGCCAAGTGCTAAGCCCTGAAAACAAACATACAAGTAACATCATATGGACTCAACTAGTTGTACTTGGGAATATAAATATATAAGTACATATATCCCTGCAATAACAGTTGATCAAAAAAGAGGCCATGAATTTGAAGAAGAGTAGGGAGAGGAAAAAATGAAAACCTCCTAGATACTGGGCATCTGTGACATTGCCCTTGGATTGATAAATATATAATATAATCTAAAGAAAACAGGTATGTTTTCTTGCACTTGTTTCTCAGCTGTGATATGCAGCAGAGTATTTGAGAATCTAGATAGGCCATGGATGTGATGGGCACTTGATGATGAAAAGTACCAGTGTTTCCATCATGGTATGGGTATAAAGAACCAATTACTAATGTAGACAGTATCTTTTGAAAATCTCTGATACCCTAAAAATGAATCTGTTTCCCCTTTCACTGCCTGCAGCAACATCTAAGGGGACATAGATAATGTATAAATAATCTCTTTCCACGTGTACTTCCCTTGATTTATTTCTGATAGTTCTAAATGAGATGGCTTCTCTCATTGTGGTAAGATAAAAAAAAATGAGACTTTGGCTTGGCTTGAAGCTTCCTCTCAATGGCTTAAAGGAGCAGCTCTAGCCAGAGATGTATCTGCAGAAAAAGTCAAGGCTAACGTATATATGTTACATTAAACAGCTTTAATTTTGATAATGTTGACTTTTGAACCATTACATTCCCACCATATTACCCCAGTCAGCTTCCTCAGGAGCTAGAAGTTTAAGAACCTGAGATTATGACTGAATTTTTCTATTATTTACTCTTCTTTACTAAGCTTCATCACAGTTGGTTAGTGGGTATATTCTCATGGAGGAGGAGTTTCATGCAATTCCTATCCTGTGCTATGTTTAGCTTGAGTTGGAAGAGATTCCTGAAGGTTTTGTTGCTCTCCACTGGTCAAGACAGCTTGAGAGAGGTATGTAAGTGCCACCGAAGCCATATGATTATCTGATTTGAGTATATGACTGCTTTAAGTTGGTAATGAACAATGAAAATAAAATGTTTTGATGCATTCTGGTATAGAAAAGGCTTGGCTCATGACTGATGCCTTAAAAGAAAGCAGTGCTTTCAATATGCAATACTTATAAAATACATATTGATTTCAGTGTACAAGAAGATAAAACAAAAATCAAAACCTGGTTAGGAACTGAATATATAGACTGCAAAGGTGACTCAGTGGTAAAGAACACATGTTACTCATCTAGAAGACCTGGGTTCAATTTCCAGCATCCTCATGGGTGTTCAAAACATCAATAACTCCATTTCTAGTAAATCAAACGCCCTTTTACTGACTTCAGTGACCACCCAGCACAGACATGATACATCCACATATATGCAGACAAAACACTTGTACTCATGGATAAAAAGAAAACAAATTTTCAAAGAATTATATATGCATATGCATTAGTCATGCTCACCTCTGTTCCTTCACATTCTGAATCGGCAAAGTAGGAGTGTCTAGGAAAAGTGATAATAAGTTGTGCAAATCACAGACCTGTAAATGGTTGGAGTCCATATAAAATCTCAGCGTCCCCTGGCAAATCACTTACAGCCTCAAACATTGTGCTGATTTGCATCTTTTTTTCACTTTTGGTGAAATAGACTTAGAAAAAGCAATGTTCTGTAAGCACTAAGATCATCTCCCCAGTTCAATTAAAGGATGCATGAAAATCACACGTAATCAAAGGGTTTTGCTGAAACTAAATCACTATTATAGTGAGAAAATTGATAATGGATTATTATTTCTGAGTCTTAGTCCAAGGGCTCTTATTTATTAAGTATAAAGAACTATATGGATTGCCTGTTAGAGACACAGGGAGGAGCTCATTGTGCTTACTCTTTTTTATTTATTTATTTATTTATTTATTTATTTATTTATTTATTTTTGATTTTTTGGTTTTTCTTTTTTTTTTT
>NW_022196911.1:88390429-88433809 GCF_008632895.1 Mastomys coucha
ACTCGGAAGCTGAGAGGATCATGTCCCTGCTGCCCTGCGTCTCCCCTGGGAGTCGTGGGGCCTGTCGATTTTTTGGTTTTTCAAGACAAGGTTTTTCTGTATATCCCTGACTGTTCTGGAACTCACTCTGTAGACCAGGTTGTCCTAGAACTCAGAAATCTGCCTGCCTCTGCCTCCCAAGTGCTGGGATTAAAGGCCTACGCCACCACTGCCTGGCTGTACTTACTCTTGAAGGTGCTTTTTGGGGGTAAATTAAAGTCCGATGCACAGAGCACCTAAATAAGACATCTATTTAGAAGGCATTTTCAAGGCATGTTAGGACAAAGGTTTTTGTTTTCTTATGCTATTTTCTTACATGCATACATGTGTGCTCATGGGCACAGGCACACACACACACACACACACACACACACACACATACACACACACACCCTTTATTCTATCTTCTAGCAGCACAAAGAGGATACAGTATGTTTGATGAAGAGTCAAAATAATTAGTCCCTCCTGCTCATGGCAAACAGTGAGAAATTTGGGGCCTTAAAATAGGCTGATACCATCAGAAAAGAAATGGATAATAAAAATGTACAAGTGAAGAGGTTGCAGTCCAGGAATCCCAGATATGTAAGTCTAACATTGCCTCTTGCTTTTACCGGATGCTCATGTGCATTCACGAAGGGGTAACTGAGAGTAAAGTTTGGGCAGTTGCAGCTGGGTAAGTAGATAAAAAAAGCTCTAAGTTAAGGGCTCCAGTGGTTTTCAGTAAATAATTCCAAGTTTGTGATCCATGAGTAAAGGTAATAACAAGACAAGGAATTGAAGTTCAGACAAAGCACAGAAGATCTGAGATTGGTGATGCATCAAGAATGCAGGCATGGGGAAGTGGGAGGCAACAGGGGTTTGTTTTTGTTGTTTTTGTTTGTTTCTTTGTTTTTTGGAGGGGAAACTGGGAATGGAGAAATTTACATGTAAATAAATAAAATATCTAAAAGAAAAAAAAAAAGAGCACCGACTGCTCTTCCAGAGGTCCTGAATTCAACTCCCAGCAACCACATGGTGGCTCACAACTGTCTGATGCCCTCTTCTGGTGTGTCCGAAGAGATCAATGCTGTACTCATATACATAAAATAAGTAAACCTTTTTTTAAAAAAGAAAAAAAAAGAATGCCAGTTATAATTATAGAGAATACAGTGGGATTTCTTGAGTGCTGAGAATATATTAGCTCTCGTTCCAAGAGTTACTGACTTCATAATCATTCTCTATTTGAGGGTTTGGTTTATTTAGGAATAAAAATATGTTTAAAATATTTATGTATTTGTTTACTTCATTTGTGGTACTGGACATCAAACCTAGGGCATTTTGGGTGTCAGACTTACATTCTTCATTGAGCTACATTAACGACTATCAATATTTATTTCTAAATACTCCACAACACAGTCTCTTCAGTATAAAGCTCCTTCACCATTCAGCCCCATAAGCAGAATTTATCCTATTGTGTCTGATAGTCATGTGAATTTGATTTCCCTTTTCTTTAACTTGTTTTTTATGGATGGGCTGATCTTCATCCAAGAGAAGGATTCTGTTCTGCTTTCTAAGCACAGGTGTCTTCAGCTATCTTTGATATGTCTGTTTGCTCAATTCCTTTCAGTTGTAATTCTGTCGTGGCTATTTTCCAACATACTTTTCTGTCTAGGAATCTATGTATTAACAATTAGTGTGTTACACCTGCCCTATCTGTCAAATCAGATTCATTGTTTTCATAATAGGAATCTATCAACAGGCCATCCAGGAATCACACTTTGTAGTTCTTTTCTTCTTCTTCTTCTTCTTCTTCTTCTTCTTCTTCTTCTTATTATTATTATTATTATTATTATTATTATTATTCACAAATTCTTCACTAAGCAGCAGGGCTACATCTAGTATCTGTAGGATGTTGCAGCCTTGGGGGAAAAAGGAGATAGAAATCAATGCTTGTTTGTTCAATAACGGCTAAAGAGAAGAGAACACGTTTGCAAACAGCAGGTGGGGCTTTCAATTTGGAAAGCAATCAGAGCATCAGTTGTGTTCCTTGAAGGGCAGAGCACAGAGACAGATACCAGTGCAAAGGAGAAGACAGAAAAGATGCTCTTCTTTATTTTTTTGTATCTGCACATTCACAAAGACATTTTTGTTGTTCCCACTTATACTCTGATCCTTAAAGATTAAGCAGCATGCAGTGAGGCTGTGCTTTCATTCTTGGGGATTTACTTGGTCTTATTTCTGCTTCTTTATATGTCTTGGAACAGATTTTTTAATTGAATTTAAAATAGGGAATGACTAATTTAAAAATATAAGCATAGGCTAATGACCAAAATCCAAATTAGTTCATTTAACTTTTATAGAGATTGTAGTGTGAGTCAGGGACTATGGTGGACATTCAAGTCACAGGGATATTTAAATGTTGAAGGATGCCAGTGGTTCACTGTTGGAAACTCAGCTTGCCTTAAGATTAAATCCCAGAAGAGCATAATCACAATTCGTCCCATATAGAATGTTAGGAATTCCCTACATTTCTAAGCTTTCTTGGAATAGACAAATGGGACTTCATGAAATTGCAAAGCTTCTCGAAGGCAAAGGATACTGTCAATAGAATAAAAAGGCAACCAACAAATTAGAAAGTGATCTTTACCAATCCTATATATCTGATAGAGGGCTAATATCCAATATACACAAAGAACTCAAGAAGTTAGACTCCAGAGAAACAAATAACCCTATTAAAAATGGGGTACAGAGCTAAACAAAGAATTCTCAACTGATGAATACTGAACGGCTGAGAAGCACCTAGAGAAATGTTCAACATCATTAGTCATCAGGGAAATGCAAATCAAAACAACCCTGAGATTCTACCTCACACCAGTCAGAATGGCTAGGATAAAAATCTCAGGTGGAGAAACCTTCATTGCTGGTGGGACTGCAAGGTGGTACAACCACTCTGGAAATCAGATTGGTGGTTCCTCCAGACATTGGACATAGTATTACTGGAAGACCCAGCTATACCATTCCTGGGTATATACCCAGAAGATGCTCCAACATGTAATAAGGACACATGCTCCATTATGTTCATAGGAGCCTTATTTATAATAGCCAGAAACTGGAAACAACCCAGATGTCCCTCAACAGAGGAATAAATACAGAAAATATGGTATATCTACACAATGGAGTACTACTTAGCTATTAAAAACAATGAATTTATGAAATTCTTGGGAAAGTGGATGAATCTGGAGAATATCATCCTGAGTGAGGTAACTCAATCACAAAAGAACACACAGGGTATGCATTCTCTGATAAGTGGATACTAGCCCAGAAGATTGGAATACACAAAGTACAAACCACAAACCACAAGAAACTCAAGAAGAAGAAAGACCAAAGTGGATATTTCATTCCTTCTTAAAGCGGGGAACAAAATGCCCATGGAAGGAGTTGTAGAGACTAACTATGGAGTAGAGACTAAAGGAAGGACAATTCAGAAAATGTTCCACCTGAGAATCCTTCCCATATTCAGTCATCAAATCTAGACGCTATTGTGCATGCCAGCAAGTGCTGGATATAGCTAGAAGCCTGATATAGCTGTCTCCTGTGAGGTTATGACAGTGCCCAACTAGTACAGAAGTAAAGGCTCACAGCCATCCATTGGACTAAGTACAGGGTCCCCAATGAAGGAGCTAGAGAAAGGACCCAAGGAGCTGAAGGGTTTGCAGCCCCTTAGGACAAACAACAATATGAACTAACTAGTACCCTCAGAGCTCCCAGGGACTAAAACTCCAACCAAAGAGTACGCATGGTAGAACTCATGGCTCCAGCAGCATATGTATAGCAGAGTATGGCCAAGTTGGTCATCAATGGGAGGAGAGGCCCTTGGCACTGTGAAGGTTCTATGCCCCAATGTAGGGAAATGCCAGGGCCAGTATGCAGGAGGTGGTGGAGTGGTGAGCGGGGTGTGGGGGGGAAACAAAGGTTTGTTTTAGTTTAGTTTAGTTTAGTTTACTTTTGTTTTGTTTTGTTTTGTTTTGTTTTTGGAGGGGAACCTTGTAAATAAAGAAAACATCTAATAAAAAAAAGTTTATCTGTTAAACAAGGCACTTGGAAACAAAATAATTAGAATAAACTGTATTTAGCACTGAATTTAGTATTGCTTTTCATCATACACATAGAATGGCCACACTCCTTTGAAGACAAGAGCTTACCCCAGTGAAGGGAATGTGGGAGTGAGTGACTTTTGTGTTTTCTCACAGTTTTCATAACTGCAGCAAAGTATGTGAAAGATAAAAGCATGACTTGAAGATTGATTCATATCCTGAAGAAACATGACAATGTGATATTTAACATTTTTTGCCAAAGGCAGTTTTGATATTTTTATGGTTACAACAAATAAACTCAATAATTTAACCCAAGTGCACAGATATTATCTCCTATTGCTTCTGTATGTGACCAGAAGGCTAGCATGGCCTGGCTAATATGTGTTAACAATGCTTATTCTTAAGTCCACTTTCCCATTTTTATTTGTACTTTTAGTACTATAGACAGAAGTGATGTCCAATACATCTACATAACAAATGCCTTATGTGTATTATATAAATATGATATCCAAATATTCAAACTCTTGAACTTTTAGATATTACCTCTCTATATATATTATCATATTTTCATTGAAACTTCTACTTTTTTGTCTACAGGAGCTTTAAATGTGCTTTTCTTATCAGCAAAAGGGTAAACAGGTTCGAAACTACAAATCCAGAAGTCCTCTAGTAAACCTCAAGATTGTAATAACAAAGCCATCATAACATCTGAATTCAGTCTTGAACCAACAAAAATATATACCAGTAGCTTCTATTCCTACATGCTTGTGACAAGCACTAAACCTAAAATATAAACATTTAAATGAAAATGGCATTTCTACATATTATTTCTTTTTGTAGGATTTCTTGTGAATTTTACACAATCAGCAAATTGCATTGTACATCAGAGTATTTCTGCACTGTATTTAGTAAAAGAAGGATCTATGCACTTTTTATTGCCGGCATAAATTTTATCCATGAATTAGTGCAAATTATCAAAGACCTATGCAGAACATGGTTGAGTTGCTTTGGATGAAATAAATACACTTGGCACTATGACTTTTTCCTACACATTTATTTAAGAGAGGTACAAGGAGATTGTGTAGCTTGTCTAGCATTCCATGCAGAAAACAATCGATACATCTAAATGGACTAACGGACCATCTGATGAAGGGATTGCTGACAGCAGAAAATAGTTCCAAAAAGAAGCAAGACAGAACAATGCATTCTTGGACGTAGAGAGGAAAGCAGGAAAAGAGTGTTAGCAATGGAATGAGACATGCAGCTTTGAGAGAGGGTCTGTCCTACAGGATCCCAGGTCCTGACAGCTGAGATAAAGGTGAGTAAACACTCTAACCTACCTCTACCTTTCTCCATCTTCTCTCCCCATTCCAGGGAATAAAGGAACCCAGAGGAGACATTCCAAGAGGCCTGCTTCTAAAGCTATATGATAGACAAACACATGTGGGGTGCACATTTTATTCTTGGTAATAGACATTGCGAAACCTCTTCACTGGGATATCATCCCATCATCTTTATGAAAGCCCTTTGTGGGTATTTTCCCACAAACTTTGTTACCAGAATAACTCTGCTTACTTTGTGTTTCTCTGTGTTTAGTAGTCACTGGGAGCTAGTTAACAAGCCATATTTTCTTTCAGCTTTGGCTTACAGAAAACCTCAGATTAACTGTGTACTTTATGTCCAACAAAATACACAGAACCTTGTGGCATGAAACAGGCATAGACCTTATCCTTGCGTCTTGTTTTAATTGCTCAGATTCAATTTCCCCTAATTTGTCACTTGTTTTGATATGACATATATTTTATATGAGCTACCTGAAATTCTGTTTTGATAATAGCAATGTAGTATGTCATTTTCCCCAGGTTATCATTGAAAGATACAATATGGCTTAGTGAAAAAAAAAAAGTTTTCTTACAGTTATATATACTAGAAGCTGGAAGCAAGGGTGCTAGAATGCCTACATTCCAATAATATATCTTTTGCAAAATGTTGGGCAACTTCCTTCTTTCTGTCCTTTTATGGTTGTCCCCAATCAAATGGATTGTACCTTTTGCTCTACCCAGATTGGAAGTATGATAGATGAGAATCTCTCTTAGTGCTTAAAGTTCCCAGCCTCTAAGTGTCCAATGCAGAGCCAGAGGCTTAGAGCTGAAAACTTGAAGATCTGGGGACTATTGTTTCCAGTATTAAGTGTTTTCTTGCTCTGAGATTTTATCAGTAGCATCGGACACATGGCAGCTATTGCAATCATAGGCTTCCAGCAACTATGAGTAGTGATAGCAGATAAGAACAAATAGAACCAGCTACTATGTGAGAACTGGGTCTTAGAGGTCAGGATGCTCTATATTTGTAGTGATACAACTTTCAGATTTGCAGTTATGGGCCTGGAGACTCAGCAGCTTCCTGGAAGTTTTCCTGCTTTCATCAAAGGAACTTAAAACAGGATACGCTAAGTTTGATAGAAGAGAGAGTGAAGAATAGCCTTGAACACACAGGGACAGGAGACAACTTCTGGAGCATCAATAGCTCAAGCACTAAAATAAACAATTATTGGGACCTCATCAAACTGAAAAGCTTCTGTGAGACAAAGGACACTGTCAAAAGTACAAAGCAGTAGTGTTCAGAAGTGGAAAAGATCCTCAACAGGCCTACAACCAACAGAGGGTTAAAATCCGAAATATGTGAATAACTCAAGAAATTAGACAACAATAAATCAAACTATCCAATTAAAACATGGGGTACTAAGCTAAACAGAGAATTCTCAACAGAGGAATTTCTAATGGCCAAGATGCACTTAAAGAAATGTCCAAAGTCCTTAGTCATCAGGGAAATGCAAACACAAATGGCCTTGATATTCTGTCTTACATCTGTCAAAATGGCAAAGATCAAAAACTCAAATGACAGTTCATGTTGGTAAGGATATGGAGCAAGAGAAACATTCCTCTATTACTGGTGAGAGTACAAACTTGTATGAGCACTATGGAAATCAATCGGCTGGTTTCTCAGAAAGTTGAGAATAGTTCTATTTTTAGACCCAGCTATATCACTCCTAGGAATATACCCAAAAGATACTCTACCATACCAGAAGGACACTTGATCAACTATGTTCATAGCAGCCTTATTTGTAAAAGAAATCAGAAATAACCCAGATGTCCTTCAACCGAAAAATGAATGAAAAAAATGTGGTACATTTACACAATGAAACATCACCCAACTATTAAAAAGAAGGACATCATTAAATTTGCATACAAATGGATGGAACTAGAAAATGTAATCCTGAATGAGGTAACCCAGAATCAGAAAAAAACATATGGAATGTATTCACTTATAAGTGGATATTAGCCATAAAGTATAGGATAACAATGCTACAATCCACAGATCCTAAGAAGGTAAGTAACAGGAAGAAACCAAGGGAGGATGCTTGAATCTCACTCAGAAGGGGAAATAAAATAGACATTGGAAGTGGATGGAAAGAGGGAAGTGAATGAGAATAGAGATAGTGAGAGGAATGGGAGCAGGTATCAGGAATGGAGAGAAGAGAGAAGGCCAGGAGAGAGAAAAGAAACTGGTTGGGGGCAGTTCTGGCACAAACTGAGACACAGGATAGGGGGACTCCTGCAAGGCTAGGGAGTTGACCCTAGCTGAGACTTCTAGTAGTCAGGGATATAGACCCTGCAGTGGTTACCACCTGTACCTTGATGGAACTTCCATTGAAGGTATAGGGACCACAACCAATACACTGACAAAATCTTTGACCCAAAATTTTTCTCTGCCTACAAGATGTCCAGGGATGCTGGCTGGGCTGGGGTCCAGAGCAGACCTTGGGCACAAGCTCTGCAGCCAGTCCCACAACACACAGGGAAAGCCCCACTCCCAGGTGATCTAACAAGCCCAGGATCACAGGATCCCAGAATCACAGGATCACAGAGGCAGCTTGACTCTGAGGAGTTCTGACAGAACCAGGATCACAGGAAGGACAGGCTCCAGTCAGATTTAGCAAGGGCAGGTAGCACTAGAGTTAACCCGATAGTGGGGGGCAAGCATAAGAAAATAAACAACACAAACCAAGGTCACTTGCCATCATCAGAACCCAATTCTCCCAAATTAGCAAGTCCTGGACACACCATCACACCCAAAAAGCAAGATTCAGATCTAAAGTCACTTATCATGATGATGATACAGGACTTTAAGAAAGACATAAATAGGGCTGGAGCAATGGCTCAGCTGTTAAAGGGTAGGCTCACAACCAAAAATATAAGAAAGACATAAATAGCACTCTCAAAGAAATGCAGGGGAACACAGGAAAAGAGCCAGGAGCTCTTAAAGAGGAAACACAAAAATTCCTTAAAGAACTACAGGAAAACACAATCAAACAGGTGAAGGAAATGAGCAAAACCATCCAGAATCTAAAAATGGAAATAGAAACAATAAGAAATAAGAAAGAGAGACAACCCTGGAGATACAAAACCTAGGAAAGAAATCAGGAGCCATAGATGCAAGCATCACCAATAGAATACAAGAGATAGAAGAGAGAATCTCAGGGGCAGAAGACACCTTAGAAAACATTGACACATCAGTCAAAGAAAATGCAAAAAGCAAAAGCAAAAAGCTCCTAACCCAAAACATCCAAGAAATCCAGGACACAAGGAAAAGACCAAACCTAAGGATAATAGGTATAGAAGAGAGTGAAGACTCCTAAGGTAATGGGCCAGTAAATATCTTCAACAAAATTATAGAAGAAAACTTCCCTAACCTAAAGAAGGAGATGCCCATGAACATACAAGAAGCCTACAGAACTCCAAATAGATTGGACCAGAAAAGAAATTCCTCCCATCACATAATAATAAAAACACCAAATGCACTAAACAAAGAAAGAATTTTAAAAGCAGTAAGGGAAAAAAGACAAGTAATATATAAAGGCAGGCCTATCAGAATTACAGCAGATTTCTCACCAGAGACTATGAAATCTAGAAGATCCTGGGCAGATGTCATACAGACCCTACAAGAACACAAAGCCAGCCCAGGCTACTATACCCAGCAAAACTCTCAATTACCATAGATGGAGAAAACAAGATATTCCATGACAGAACAAAATTTACACAATATCTTTCCACAAATCCAGCCCTTAAAAGGATAATAGATGGAAAACATCAACATAAGGAGCAAAACTACACCCAAGAAGAAGCAAGAAGGTAATCTTTCAACAAATCCACACAAACCTAATTCCACCTTTTACAACAAAAACAACAGGAAGTGACAATTACTTTTTCTTAATATATTAAGTTGAAAATTAATATTACCAACATATCCTAATCATTTGAAATCCAATAATATGAGGAATTGGAAATTTGTTGATTATCATCCAATGGCCTCTCTAATTTGGTAATTGGAGAAATAGGTCCAACATTGTACAATCTATATACACTCTCAGCTTGTTTGTTTGTGACAGTGTCTGGCTGTGTACAACATAAGGGTCTTAAAATCTTGCTTCTCCTATCTCAGCCTATTAGTAGTATTGCTTATTTTATGTTTTTACACTACACTATGGTTTTCAGAACAGCTTATATATTTCAAAAGTATTTATATACCCAAAAGAAACATAGACGATTAACTAGGGAGGTGACTTGTAAGAGAACAAGAAAGTGAGACTGAATGTTTTTCTTGACATTTGTAACTCTATTGAGTTTGAAGAAGAGGACTTTATAAGTTACTCTTTCTCTGAGATAAATGCTTTTCCAAATTATCACAGCTAATGAACGAAATTCTTACCCTCACCTAATGTCTGTGCCACCCTCCAAGCAAAACCATTGTCCACTGAAACAGTTGGCAAATGACTTTATGGATAGACCATGTTAATACCTACACCATTTCTTAAATGAATGTAACCTGTTCTTATTTTGGGCTTGTACCACAGTAAGAGCCAAGATTTTAAACTCTACTAAATACAAAATAAACAAAAAGACTTTATATATTCATGTTCATTTAAGAAAATACTAGTAGTGATATATTATTTTTTTGTATACAGTTAATATGTTTGGAGTTATTTAAAATTTATATTGAGAAAAATGTGTTTTCACTATTGCTGTAGATAAGCATCTACATAAGACTGTTAAATTGTTTTTTTATATCAAACATCTTTTATAAGACTTATTTTTATTGTTATAATATTTTATAAATGTTAAGGAATATGACAAAAAGATATTGTAGGTATTGAAGGGGGGTCTCTGGGAGGAGCGGTGGTACAAAAGGGAAACAAGAATGTGATTCAATTCTATTTAATTAAAATATGTTTTTAAATGTTAACAATTCAGATAAATTGAAATCATGTAACTTTTCTCATCATAATACAATAAAAGTTTTTTTTTTTTTTTAAAGATGTCCAGGATTAAAGATGGAGCAGAGATTAAAGGAATGTCATCTAATGAATGGTCCAACTTGAGACTCACCTTATGGCAGAGAGCCAACACATGACACTTTTCTTTTAAATTGGATATTATCTTTATTTACATTTCAAGTGTTATCCCCTTTCCTAGTTTTCCCCCCTCCTGGAAACCTGCTATCCTATCCTCCTTCCCCCAGCTTCTATGAGGGTGCGCCACATCCACCCACCCACTTACCCACTCACTCCCAGCTCCCCACACTGTATTCTTCTACATTGGGACATTTATCAAACTTTCATAGGACCAAGGACCTCTCCTCCTATTGATGCCTGACAAGGCCATCCTCTGCTACAGATGCAGCTAGAGCCATGTGTACTCCTTGGTTGATGGCTTAGTCCCTGGGAGCTCTGTGGAGTCTGGTTGGTTGACATTGTTGTTCTTCCTATGGGGATGCAAACCCCTTCAACTCCTTCAATACTTTCTCTAACTCCTCTGTTGGGGACCTTGCTCTCAGACCAATGACTATGAGCATCTGCTTCTGTATTTGTAAGGCTCTGGCAAGGCTTCTCAGGAGACAGAGATATCAGGCTCCTTTCAGCATATGCACTTCTTGGCATCCACAAAAGTGTCTGGGTTTGGTAACTGTATATGGGATGAATTCCCCATATGGGCCAGTCTCTGAATGGCCTTTCCTGCAGTCTCTGCTTTACACTTTATCTCCATATTTGCTCCTGTGAGTATTTTGGTCTTCCTTCTTCTTGAGCTTCATGTGGTCTGTGAATTGTATCTTGGTATTTGACAAAGGAGTTAAAACCATCCAGTGGAAAAAAGACAGCATCTTTAACAAATGGTGCTGGTTCAACTGGCCTTCAGTATGTAGAAAAATGCAAATCAACCCATTCTTATCACCTTGTACAAAGCTCAAGTCTAAGTGGATCAAGGACCTCCATATAAAACCAGATAAACTGAAATTTATAGAGGAGAAGAGCCTTGAACACATGAACACAGAGGAAAATTTCCCAAACAGAACATGAATGGCTTATGCTCTAAGATCAAGAATGGACAAATGAGACCTCATAAAATCGCAAAGTTTCCATAGGGCAAAGGACACTGTCAATAGGACAAAATGGTAACCAACAGATTGGAAAAAGATCTTTACCAATCCTACACACAATAGAGGGTTAATATCCCATATATACAAAGAACTCAAGAATTTAGACTCCTGAGAATCAAGTAACTCTGTCAAAACATGGGATACAGACCTAAACAAAGAATTCTCAACTGAGGATTACTGAATGGCTGAGAAGCACTTAAAGAAATGGTCAACCTTCTTAGCCATCAGGGAAATGCAAATCAAAACAACACTGACATTCCACCTCACACCAGTCAGAATGGCTAAGATCAAAAACGCAGATGACAGCAGATGCTGGCAAGAATGTAGAGAAAGAGTAGCATTCCTCCACTGCTGGTGGGATGGGAAGGTGGTACAACCAGTTTGGTTGTTCCTTAGAAAATTGGACATAGTAATACCTGAGGACCCAGCTATATCACTCCAGAGCATATTACATGCTCCAGCATTTAATAAAGAAACATGCTCCACTATTTTCATAGCAGCTGTATTTATAGTAGCCAGAAGCTGGAAAGAATCCATATATCCCTCAACAGAGGAATGGATACAGAAAATGTGGTACATTTGCACAATGGAGGACTACTCAACTACTAAAAACAATGACTCTATGAAATTCTTAGACAAATGAATGGAACTAGAAAATATCATCCTGAGTGAGGTAACCCAATCACAAAAGAACACAAATGGTATGCATTCACTGTGAAGTGGATATTAGCCCAAAAGCTCCAAACACCTGACACTTTTAAAGATACACTGCTATGCTTGTAGACAAGAGCCTAGTACACCAGTCCTCTGAGAGGCTTCACACAGGAGCTAGTCGAAACAGATACAGAGACCCAGAGCCAAAAATAGGAAGATCTCAGGAGTCTTGTGAAAGACTAGGGGGAAGGGCTGAAAGATAGGGGAGAAAGATTGAGGGAGCTAGAGGGTCAAGGACACCACAAGAAGACCCACAGACTAAACTAACCTGGGTCCATGGTAGATCACTGAGACTGAACCAACCAAAGGACGTGCATGGGATGAACTGAGGCCCCCTACACATATTTAGTAGATGTGCAGCTTGGTCTTCATGTGGGTTCCATAACAATTGGAGCAGGGGCTCTCTGACGTTGTTGCCTGCTGCCTTGCCTGGCATTGGTAAGAGAGGATGCATTTAGTCCTTCTGGTATTTGATGTGCTAGGATGGACTGACACCCCTGGTGGGGCACAGCTTCTCTGAGGAAAAGGGGAGGGGGAAGGGTGAAGAGGCTATAAGGGTAGAACTGGGAAAAGAGGATTGGAGGGAGGCTATGATCAGGATGTAAAGTGAATAAATAAATTAATGAAAAATAGAGTAAGAATCAAAAACAAAACAAAACAAAACAAAGCAAAACAAAACAAAATGTGTCCAGTTTGTTGTATTTAGCTCTGAAGAACCTCCATGATTCGCTAGACTCATGCTTCTATCACCCATGGTGGAAATACTGTGCAGCTCTTAAAACTTCCTTCATTGTTGCATCTATTATAACTACACCCTTTGCCTTAGATATGATCCTGATGTTGTTGGCAGCTCAGTCTACTCAACTAATAATGAAGATCACAAACAAGTGCAAATGGAACACAAAGAACCATGTTCATGTATTTAGTATTACAACATCAAGGAACAGCATAGGAAGACATATCATAGTTGAGTCTAAAATGGAGCTGCAAAGCATACTTATTAGCCAGAAGTGTTCTGTAGTAAGGGCATTAGCACCAGTCACCCCAACCACAAAACAGTCATTTATGTACACAAATGACTGTGTTTATATTGATCTCATAAGCTTCTGTTGCATCACTAGGGTCTTCCACTGTCCTGAGTGAGACTAGCTCCAGGGTAATCAGAATCAGCTACTGTTCACCAGAAAGACGTGTCTGATACAGGGTGCCACTTTCCAAGGCCTGTAGAGGTTTGCCACAGTGGTGGTGACTAGTAAACATCTTTAGATGTGGTCTTAACTGCTGAAATGTCTTCAGAGAAAAGCAGCCAGATTCAAGGATGGCACTCATCCATTTCTCAATAAATGAGTTGTCTGACTGATTATTTCCCATCCAAGTATGAAGAAAGGGGCTGTCAAATATCTCTAACAATTGTAATCATTCATACAAAGCATTAAGAGTGTTTACAATAAAGATTTAGCTAAAGATCAAAATAGAATTAGCAACTCTAATAGGATTTAACACTGTTTACTAGTATTTAGCAATGTTTAACAGGGCTTAACTCCCGCCCCAGTGCTTCAGCATAAGCAGAGTCCCTCTAATCATCACATAGGAAATTGGGAAGAGCAATCACCAGTTCTCTAGTGTCTTAGAAAGGTGCTAATCCCCTGGGAAATGCCTCTATTTGTGATTTCATCTGATGACTATTACCCCAAAGAGCCTGTTGTCAAATACCACCATATTAAGGTACAGGGCTTTAACATACACCTTTTATATTATGTTTTAAGTTTAGATACAGAAGATGGAAAATATCTCACCAATTTTAGAAGAAATATAAAAGATGGAAACCAAAATGTAATAACTCAGAGATTCTGAGATGTCCATGGTAAATCCAAGATATCCTACACACTGTTAACAAGAAGCTCATAGGAAGAGACAAAGGGACATCTATACAAACAGATATTTCATGAAGAGTTTCTCTTGGTAGGTGTAGAAAAATTGACCACTACCATCACCAAAGTAATTTGAGATCCCAACTTTTAAACTTAAACACTTTGATTTTCAAGTTTCTAGAAAAGCAGACAATAACATCTTGACATTAAAATAGTGGAAATTTCTTATAAGTCAGAAAATGATAATCATGAACTAAGCATGAACAGACTTTATAGTCAAACTCTGAATTTTTAGTGGGGCTGCTTCAAAAGTCTAGTTACAATTAAATGTATTGGTAGCAAATATTTAGAATTAACATGCAACAATCATATTCTTTGCAAAACAAGATATGAGTGCTCAAAAATCATATAAGATAACATACATGGTTATCAGTCACCAGTGAAATGCAAAGGAAATCCATCTTGAGATGCTACTTGAAACCCATGAATGGCCCAAGAGAAATCTTGACTACATTAAATGATGGACAAAATATAAAGTACCTAGAATTGTTCAGAGTTGGTGAAAGTGTAGAATGCTTCAATGGTTTGGAAAAGGCTTAACAGGGTCTTTAGCATTTAAGCATTTTACTATATTACAGTTCTATTATGGATAGTTCAATAGGTCTATGCATTCAGTCAAGAGAGATGTCAAGGCTTACTCCCCTAAAAATAATAAATAAACTTGCCTTTCAAAACCTTAAGAAATTAATGAGTGAAATATGGATAAACCATATCCACAAGCAAAGGAAGAAATAAATATCTCATGATAGACTGATATAATTTAATAGATTATTACTCAAAATAAAAGGAAAAGCTACTGGAACATCAGAATGAAAATGTTACCTTTTTTGTTAGTGTGCAGATGTGGAATACCTTGAAACATCCATGTGTTAAAGTTTTAGCCCTTGAATTGACAGATTAGAGATGTGAAATCATTAAGACATGGCCCTAGCAGAGAGACTTCATGTCATTCTGGCCATGCCCTTAAGAGCTATAGTGGCTTCTATTCCTTTGTGGGTTTTTTTTCTGTTTTTGTTGTTTTTGTTTTTGTTTTGCTTTGTTCTGTTCTGTTATGGTGGCTGTTGTTACTGACTAGAGTTGTTCTATCCACTACACATCCTTCCCATGATGAGATGCCACTGCAAAGGCCCAAAGGCAGTGAGCCACTTGACTACAAAATTTCCAAAAATTGGAGTCAAATTAAATCTTTTCTCTTTGCATTTGATTATCTTGGGCATTTTATTAAAATAATGGAAAGCTGAGAAAGATGATCTTAAACAAACCGCAATTTTATGTGCAAATTCTTGCATGGACATATGATCCACTGTTGAGAAGATTTAGAATCATTAAAACAAGTCTGCATTGGATGTATTAATTATTTGTGCCCAAGTTTCTGTCAGAGATTATGTAATGGAGCAATGATTTATACTATTCATGCTTACAGAAGTTTCAGTAGTCGACAAGGGACTGATGGGACAGCTCCCATCAGGGTAGGCAGAAAGATGAAAATAGGGATATATGAAGGATCCAGAAAACAGAACAGCCTTCAAGGTCAGACCTGCAATGTTCTAAGTATTCCCACCATACTCCACTTGCTCTTTTACATTCCTTGCATATAATAGTACCATGCACAACTCTCAGGATCATTTCATTTAGAGATCTTGTGATTTTGTAACTTCTCAAAAGCTCACTGGCTGGAATCCAAGTGTCCAATATATGAATCTGAGAGGGACATTTTGTATTCAAGCCATAAGGATGAGAGATACCAAATTAGTGAGCATTTATGGTCAGGCATGTGGGGCAGCTCAAGTAAAGAAGCATCAATCATCATTTTAGGAATATGAAAATATTTGAAACTATGATTGATTTGATAGTAAGATGAGATGTGCATTTGTAAAAGCTTCATGAAGTCTGTTCTGAATATAAATATTTTTTTATGGATAAATGGAATAGGAAGTATCAGACATGTTCCAAATATGGTAATGTGAACACATGATCCAGGCTAATCAGGAGCCTGAGTGTGATGATAAAGTATTTGAAGCCACCCTGGACTACATAGAGAATGGGAAGCCTATACAGCTGCATACCAACAGGCTACATCTTTCAGGACTGAAGAAAAGAATGAGCTGAAACTAGAAAGTCGTGGTAAGAATCTTGAATTTATATATACCAAGCTAAAATTTTCAGCTCTCTGTCAATACTCTCATACCTCTCTGTGCCTTAAGAAACATATGCAGAACGTTTTGGAGGTCAATGCATTTTCAATCATTTTATAAAACAACACACTGAAATGAGTCTCAGAGAACATTGCAGAAGATGGAGGAGACAGGAGGTAAAACCCAAAAGATTAAGAGAGGGGATATAAAATGCCGTCTTCTGAGCATGACATAGCCAATTGCTTTCATAAGCAACTGCAAAAGTCTGCACTGTGTCATCAAAAAAAATATAAGCTTCTCAGTAGCCAGACATGTATAGAGAAGGGGACTCAGGTCCCTACCCCTCACTGCTAAAAGACTTAAAGAGAGAAGCCATTGTCTTCAAATCTGTACCCACTGTGACCCTCACCAGGCTCCAATGAATGGTTCTAATCTCGTGGTCACATAGATGAAGCTAGTTAAAATAAATGGGTCACAAAACAAAATCCAAAGCCAGAAATCTGGCAAAGGGACTGGTAGGGAGGAGGGAGGGTGGTAAGAATGGGAGAGGGGTTCTATAGGGTTGAAGACAGAATATCAGAATGCAACATATAAATGCATGAAGTTATTAAAGAAATAACTTGAGTAATAAAAATAACTATGAAAACATACATGGAGTAGCTATTCTGCAATGTCTCTGAGGGATATTTCTCAAAAAGAAATAAAAGAATACTCAGTAACATCTACTAATTTGTCTAATAGGTTTTTGAAGACTCCAAAATGATTTTACAAACAACTAAAATATTAGGTAGGCTAAGAGACAATGTCATTGTCACAATAGCTGATATTGAAATAAGTATAATGTCTGAGATAAGGTACATGAAAGATTGAGTCTTTTTAATATACAAGGTGCATGAAAGATATAAAATTGAGTAATTCATGAATATGTAAAATGCCATATTAATATAAAATTGATGGAGATTCTCGTTTAAATACTAAAACTTTTCACTCCCATTTGAATTCTTAAGAAGAGCTGACTTCCAAAAAGCTGTTAAAATATTTCAAAAACAGCCAAAGGCCATGAACAAAGAGACAATGAATCAAAATCCTTTGGGTATTTTTATCAGAAATAAGCAAATGTATCCTGAGGATAAATAACTACCTTACCTGGATACCTAGGTGTTTCCTCGTTAAACTTTCTAAGTAAATGGAATTTGAATGCTATCCTTTGGTGAAATGTGACCTACACAGTTATTTGCTTTTTAGATAGAGAAGGAAAATCTTTTGCCAACAATGATGATGCCCACAGAAAAGCCCAAGCATGAGACCAGGCCTCATTACTTAAAGAAGGTAGTCACATCATTCCCTTCCTTTTTCAACTTAGCTGCTCATGTAAATATAGGGGGAATCATAGCTGCTTCCAACAGTGAAGTATGACCTGCCAGGTACACAGAAACCCCCTAAGACAAAGAAACTCAGAAAGTATTTATTATCATTATTATTATTATTATTATTATTATTATTATTATTATTATTATTATTGTTAGGAAGCGGTTGCAAATATTTTTGCATATTACCTGATATTTGGGACAAGTTACTGTGTGTTGCTCATTATACTAGCTATTATTTAAATTTTTACCTTAATAATACTTTATTTAATCTTACCATTATCAATTATGCTCAGAACAACAAATATAGTCAATGAGCGACCAAACAAGCATAAAATAAAAAGGAAAAAGAAAAGCAAAAGCAAAATTATCGAGTTCCTTGACTGTTTTCAGAGTAAATCAGCACCTTTCCAAACATTTAATTATAGCCTCTGAGTTTGACAAACAGCGGAAAGTGAAATGAAAACAGAGACATTTTGTGTGGTAGAAGAGAAAACATCTCATGCAAAATGGTCCCAATTAACCAGGAAAGATAATGGAATAGAGAAACCTTTTTTATGTATAGCAGAGGATGGCCAAGTTGGTCATCAATGGGAGGAGAGGCCTTTGGCCCTGTGAAGGTTCTATGCCCCAGTGTAGGGGAATGCCAGGGTCAGTAAGCATGAGGGGATGGGGTGATGAGCACAGGGAGGGGGGAAGGAACAGGGGTTTGTTTGTTGTAGGTTTTTTTTTTTTTTGGAGGGGAACCTGGGAAAGGAGATATTGTAAATAAAGAAAACATCTAATAAAAAATCGATAACACTGTTGGAAAAGTGGGTACAGCTCATGTTACAGTCAGAAAATGGACAGAGCAAATAAATGAGTATCTATGTAGGAGGTTAAGAAAACAGGTTGCGACTTACCAAAGAAAGAGTATATCCTCATCTGGACATCCAGCACAATAGATTCCCTAACATGTGGAGTGAAATGTCATAAGGGCCATCAGAATATTGATAAGAGCACTAAAAGGCACAAGGAAGAAAAAATACTGGGGCCATAAAAGCATATGGTGGTTTGTGATACCAGCTAGACTAGCTTTGATTGCCAACTTTGCCTGTGAATCCTTGTGTTTTATCTGTTTGTCAACCAGTTCTTACAACCTACATGGCTCACTCAGCAGTAATTGCTGGCACATATAGGCATTGATGCACATAATCATTTTTAACTGTAAGAACACCCTATTTATTATTCTCAGATGTCTGTGCATTTGAAAATTTGAAATAATTGCTCTTGAAGAATGTCTTCCTTAAATTAAGGGGAAGAGATAAAGAGACATTGCTTGTATTGTCTATATTATGTCAGACAAGTTGGGTGAGGAGAGCCTCTGTATTTGAAAGCAAAGAAGAGGAGGTAAAGATTAATGGGCCAAAGCTAATTAAAGAAGTAATTGCTTCTGGGGGTGGGGATGTGCCTGAGGAAGGAAGGTAACTGTCCTAGAGGCTAAAAATATCATAGCTTGAAAAGATAATCTTGTACAAATGAGAAGTAAGTAGGACAATAAAAGGCCAAACATATTAAAATTCACTCTGTTTATTAGAAAAATAAATTGTATTCTGGAGCTCAATAAAAACCTAATTGTGGT
Organism: Mastomys coucha; assembly: GCF_008632895.1. Lineage (NCBI taxonomy): Eukaryota > Metazoa > Chordata > Mammalia > Rodentia > Muridae > Mastomys > Mastomys coucha. The sequence goes on from NW_022196911.1 coordinate 88,409,804, forward strand.
TGATTTTGGCTGGACTTCACCATTGTTGTAGCTATTGTTACTTACTAATTGCTCTCCAGGGTCCAGACATCTCTGTACAGCTTGGGGTATCTGGGATCCTAAATTTCCTGGAGCAGTAATTGGGTAGAGAGTTTTTAGCAAATAATTTGAAAATGTACAAACCGCTAATGAAACCTGTGTTTTTATTCAAGATCAGACTGTACAAACTAATTAAGACATCAGGTTTCTTTGCTTTGGGGTAGAATTATAGGAACCCACAGTGGGGAAAGTGGATACTTCAGATATCTGGGTAATATGCCACCTCAATATAAAGAAGAAATGGGGGGTTAGGTATTCCCCAGATGGTGCAGATGGGTAGCTAAGGATTTTCTAAACCTGAGACGTGTTCATGACTGGAAAAACAAAGAGAGTGCTTATAAACAAAAACATTTCTAAAACCCTTTAATCTTGCCCCATAGTTTGTAGCTCAAATCCTTCTAGCCACTTGCAAACCTTTTGGTCTCTCTCGTTCCATGAATACCTTACTGTGCACTACTTATTAAGAGAGATCTAATAAAGGATGATTGAACGGTAATATTTCTGATAAAGCAAACATTAAGACAATTGCTTTGTTAGGTGCTATTTTTCTTCTAGATCATGTGAACTGCTTTGCTGGCATCCATTACAGCACCTAATCGTTCACTGGGCACTGGCTGTGCCTTTCCAGGCTTTGAAGTGGGTTTATAAAGCTCAGCAAACAGTAACGGAAGCTTCCAAGCACTTCTTGACAAATGATAAGAAAATCTCCATTGTTTTTCTCCAAGGTGTAACGTGAGTAAAGTTCTAAGTTATTGGACTTTCTATTTCTTCCTGCAGCTGATTGGGCACACACATCAAAAATTTCTCTCTTCAAAAATCAAAACAAATAAAGAAAGAAACTAAAACAAAACAAAAGATACATTAAGACAAAAAAAACCCCACCATGTCACAAAACAAAACAAAACAAAAAGTGAACAGACACACATACACACAAAAGCATGCAAGCACGTCCCTTTTTGTTAGTCAACTACTCTTGGTAATAGTGTCTGCCCTGGAATATTCTTGATATGTACGTACTGATACTCAATTGGAGACAACTGTTTTTCCTTTTCCCAGTAGATACCAATTACAAATAGTTTCTTGGTTTTGCTTTAATTTGTTTTGATATTTTGTTGATTTTTGAGAAAGAGAGAGCGAGAAGAGGGAGGAAGAGAGAGAGAGAGAGAGAGAGAGAAAGAGAGAGAGAGAGAGAGAGAGAGTGAGAGACAGAGACTGAAGAGTGTGACAGAGAGAGAAAGAGGGAGAGAGAGAGAATATGAAGTGGGTGGGTAGGGATATGGGGAGGAGTTGAGAATGTATATTAGTCTTGGTTCTCAGGAGGAACAGAACTTAATATAATATATATATGTGTGTGTGTGTATGTGTGTGTATATATATATATACATATATATAGAGAGAAAGAGAGAATATAATATATATGTATACATACATATGTATAATATATAATAGAGAGAAAATATATAGAATATATTTTATATAAAGAATATATTTATAGAAAAGATATATATGAAGGAGATTTATTTATTAGAATGGCTTACAGGCTGTGGTCCAGTAAGTCTACCAACAGAAGGTCCAATAAGCTAGCAGCTGTTCAGTCTAAACGTACATAGACTAGATGTCTCAGCTAGTCTTCTGTATACACCAGCATCTTCAAGAAGTAGGCTCTAGTGCCAGCAAAGGACTATTCTTGTCAGCAAGTGTGAGAATAAGCAGGGAAAGAGAGAGTTAGCGTCTTTCCTCCATGTCCTTTCTATTGGCTGCCATCTGAAAGTGTGGTCCAGACAGTGAGTCTTCCTACTTCAAATGGTTTAATTAAAAGAAACAAAAAAACACAATCCCCCACAGGTGTACTGAGGCAGAGGGTGGGTTTAATTCATTCCAGATGTAATTAAGTTGATATCCAAGAATATCCATCACAGAAAGTCAAAGCCTATGAACAAAATATATTGCATTAAAAATCATAAAAATACATTAAAAAATAAAATAGCCTAAGGAATTTTTTTAATGAAGGACTGAGTATTTTTCTTTTTTATCTTTTTTTTAGTTAATCATTCCATTTGTTTACATCTCAAATGATACCCCTCCACAAACCTCCCATTCCACATCTGCCATCCTTCCCCTCTCCTTTGCCTCTGTGAGGGTGCTCCCCTCTCACTCACCCTCTCCTGCCCCATTGCCCCACCATCCCCCTATGCTGGGGCATTAAACATCTACAGGACCAAGCCAACCCCCACTGATATCAGACAAGGCCATCTTCAGCTACGTATGTATCTGGAGCCATGGATCCCTCCATGTACACTCCTTTGTTGGTGGTGTAGTCTGTGGGAGCACTGAGTGGTCTGGAGAGCCTACATTGTTCTTCCTATGAGGTTGCAATCCCCCTCTACTCCTCCACTTCTGCCAGTTTCCCTACCAGGGCCCCCAAACTCAGTCTGATAGTTGGCTCCCAGCATTCCCACCTGCATTGGTCAGTTGCTGGCAGAAACTCCCAAGGAACAGCCATACCAGGTTCCTGTCAGCAAGTGCCCCTTGGCAACAGTGTAGGGGTTTGGTGTCTGCAGACAGGATAGATCCCCAGGTGGGGCAGTCCATGGATGGCTCTTCCTTCAGTCTCTGCTCCATTTTTTTTGTCCATGTCTTTCCTTTGGACAGGAACATTTCTGACTTAAAAACACTCCTCCATTGCTGATGGAACTGCAAGCTGGTACAACCACTCTGGAAATCAATCTGGCAGTTGCTGAGAAAACTGTAAATAGTTCCACCTGAAGAGCCAGCTATACCACTGCTGGGCATATACCCAGAAGATGTTTCAACATATAACAAGAACACATGCTCCAGATGTCCCTCAACAGAAGAATGGACACAGAAAATGGGGTACATTTACACAACGGAGTACTACTCTGCTATTAAAAACAATGACTTCATGAAATTAGCAGGCAAATGGATAGAACTAGAAAAATATCATCCTGAGTGAGGTAACCCAGACACAAAACAACACACATGGTATGCACTCACTGATAAGTGGATATTAGCCCCAAATCTCACAATGCCTGCAATTTAACCTTCAGATCATATGGAGCTTAGGAGTAAGGAAGATCAGTGTGTGGATGCTTTAGTCTAAGAATTTTTAAAAATACTGTTTTTCAAGTTTCAGGGATCATTGAGGTAGATAAGAAAAAAGTCTTTTCTGGATACAGTAGACATTAACTCCTAGAAGATGTGACAGCATTTGTAAGCTCAAGACACACAAAAGCTCAACAGCCATAAAGGATTTGGCCATGAAGTTCCACCCCAGCTGACATGCTACTGGCAATTGATAACTTCTAGAAAAGAGAGAACTAATTTTCTTTAAAGATTTGGTCTCTGATAGGTAGATCATGCCCTAGTGGAAGGCAATACACCTAAGACTGTATGGGTGGCACACGGTGCTGGTGATGGGTTGGGGGAGAGGATATGTTGCTTTATGGGTAGTGAAGACAGGAACATGGGTCAGGGATGACTTCAGGAAGGGGTGTGAATAAGAGCAAAATGCACTGAACTAAGTTACTGAAGAACTTAATAAAGTAAAATGAAGTTTACTTAATAAAGTAAAAAGAAATTTTCATCCTTAGAACAAAATGTTTAAACTTAAACCTATATTTTCCCCTTCCTACAATGTTATCACCATGGGAACATAGTGGGGGAAGGTTAAAAAAAAAACAAGACTAACATCAATGACTGCATGATACAAAGGACAAAAGCTTACAAACTTTCAAAATTTCAATGGCATCGTCTATTTCAAGATGTATCATCCTTGGTTTTTGTTCAGTGTTTAAGCTCATGATGATGTTGCTGGAACCCATAGCCACTGGATCTGAAATGTATGTCATGTGACATCTTCTAGTCTGTGACTCCTATTCAGAGGTTTCAGTCCGTAGATTATTAAGGTGATATCCACTAGTTCATCTTTCGTTATTCCGTTGAGCTCCTCTACCAGCTCACTGAGACTGGCTTTCTGCTCTCTTCCTGTTAAGTCTTCTTGTTCTTCCTTTTCCTATTTGTTCCTCTGCTCATCCTGCCAGATCCCATCTTTTCCTTTCCTCTCAATAACAAGGCACCGCCAAGTTCACACTAAGATTTTTCTTTGTTATTTGCTGTTTTCGCACATCATTTTTTTTCCAAGAGAGGGAGAGTTTTGTTTTGTTTAACTAAAATCCTCCAGTGCTTCTCCTTTGAGGAGGAAAAATAATTCTGAAAGCACGCCTCCACTCAAAACTTGCAGCTCAGCTTTAGCTCAAATTGCAAACTTTTGCACCTAGTCATAAATTTGTAAAACTCAGTTCCTCAGTCATCAAAACAGAGAACCCCAGGTGGCCCTCAGCAGTGAAAAAATCTGGGCCAGCAAGTGAGAAGCTAAAAATGTCCCAGCTTATGTCTGGAGCAGTTCCAATGGTTGAGAGTCATATAGGGATGCTTTTCAAGCCCTTCTTCATCTGCTACCCTGGCTTCTCACAGGAAACTCTGAGAAAGAACATATAGAGGGAAACAAGGGAAATGACGCACACTTCAGCAGCAAAAATGTCCGTGTTCAGAAACAGATGCAGTTGAACACATGCCTTGGACTTGGGGGTTCATGGGACATTTCCTCTTAAGTGTATTTTTAATATTTGTACAAGACTATAATGTGGTTTGATCAAATATGAGCCTAATAGAAAAGTGTCCCAACTTGGCTCTACATCTTGCTAAAACTTCTGCTACAGCTTTCTTCTGTTGAACTGAAAAACTGATGGATATCCTGTTAGCTACCCAACTCTATCATTAAAAGACTATATAAGGGAGCTTATATAAGCATAAAATAATTAAAAATACTAGAGATAAACAAGATATCCTAAATTTGGTTATGAAGTATTTTGTAAAGAATAGTTTAGAAACATTCAGCTCTTATATGTAGGTCTTTTTATTTATTTTTATTTTTTGGAGGAGAGGAAAAGAACATGTCAAGGTCATTTGTAGGCATCAGGCAGAACTTGAATTTACATATTTAGGATAAGATGAGAAACTATTGACATTTGAGACTATGGCAAAAGATACACAAGGCAGAAGAAAGCCACGTGTATTCTTATAAGGCTACCAGAAAGATGGATGCAGGAGACCGAGGAGTTTCAACTTGATCTAACACAAATAGGTAATCTATTGATCTCTTAATGACTGCTTGACTGTTCTCCATGAAACAACACTAGGTCAGAGACTAAGATCACATATTTAGAACAAATGTAACTTCTGCATTCTGAACATTCATAAGAAACATTCAGTTTTAAATTATTTTTTCAAAAAATAAATCTGCTAGAGCCCCACTAGTTTTAGCAATTGCATACTAAGTTTCCTAGCCCATTTCAGACTGAATATTCAGTATTTCTAGAAAACATTATCTATATAATTATACTGCCTATATACATTTTTTGAGATAATCAAATGAAAAATAAAACAAGAGAGGAAATATAGATAATAATAACTGTCTTCCAATGACCTCTTTCTCTAAGATATTAATAGCACTAGCTATTAATTACAATATCCTTTAAACTGTTATAAAACTATAAACCTAATAGGTAATAAATGTACTATAGCCTGAAATGTTGAAATGAATAACTTCTCCAAATAGAGGTGTTTCTATTAAAAATATAAATAATAAAAAGTATTATTTCCTGTAGGGCCTTTACCTACTTTGGAAGTTTGTTTATATTTTCATTTATATCTTCTTTTCATAAGAATACATGAGTCTAACATAGGAGTCATCAACTCATATGCAAAAATGACACTATACATACTTCAAACTTAAATTTACAGCATTCCATGTTCAATTATGAATATAAGACAGCTATTGATATTTTTTAAATCATTACTTTTACCAAACATTGCAGTTTTCTCATGTTTTCAGCAACTTATTTTTACTCATTTATTGAACTTAACTAATTTCAGACAAGCAGGAATCTGGAGGCTCTTGTCTTTTCATTAATTACTTCTTAACTTGGTAACTAAAGCTAAGTGGATAACTGGAACATAACTTGAGAGACACAGCACATTAATTTTATTTCATGTTGCCTTCTGAGATGCCTACAACTCCCTAAAGAAGTTCTAGTTCTCATTTCCAAGATAGAGTGTGTAGAGGCTATATTAATACAATAAACATATGCTCCGGGACACTTCCTGTGAAATTGCTATAACATGAAATTGCTTATCTAGAGCAGGATGTATGGGAACCATAAATGTGTGTGCTTGTGTATTAATGATATGTCCACATAGAGCAGGAGTGTTTTGTGTATGTCAACAACATGTGCCTGTGAAACAGGAGTAATTATGCCTTTGTGTGTGTGTGCATATGTTTGTGTGTGTGTGTATTAGTGACATATGCATGTTGTGGAGTAATTGTGTATATTTGTGCATGTGTTTGTGTTTAGTATGTTTGTTTGTGTGTGTGTTTGTGTGCATGTAGAGGAATAACTGTGTGTGTGTTATTGACATATTTATGCACATGTAGAACAGATTAATTTTGTATGTATGTGTGTACATATGAATGACATGCATATACAGTAATTGTGTCTGTTAAAGTGGGAATAGCTGTGTATATGTATTAATAACATGCATGTAAGCAGTACATATTTTGAGTTTATAAATATTTGATAAAATTCTCTGAAGTGTGAAATCAGAATTTTCTCTTCACAGAACCACATATTTCTCTGAAGTCTACAGAATTACAATAAAATCCCAAAACATGTAAACCATCTTGGCAAGAGAAGAATATCTATACCTTACTGGTTTTGAATAAGAATGTTTTGTGAAGAAGTCTGTTTATTGTAGCTCATGCCTATGTCTACAGTACAGGTAAAAAGGCCATTTAGAGAGGGACATTTTAAAAACAAAATGAATGTTTGTACTTGTGTGGAAACTATTGTAACAAAGAAATGTATTTAACTACAGGATGCTGTTTGTTACCACAGAATACAAATGCCCTTTCCTATTCTAAGTGCACATTTAAATCCACATAAAAAGAGCACTTTATTTTGCCAAGGACCCTGAGTGGGATAATGCAAACTGGCTGAAATACACTATTGCCTGTAATCCAAGCTTCAAAATCCATCAGAATCAGTAAAGCTAAGTGGATGCATCAGCTGTGTACTGCCTTCCTTCAAATATATAATTTTCAGTGTGTTAGGGTCTGAGCAAACTATACAAAGTTTCTCATTTATTGAATATTTTATCACTTGATATAGAAACAATTTATCATAAAGAGTATGAATTAGGATGCACAGACTCTGAAGGACTGGGAAGGATATTTTATATCTTACATTCCATAGGCTAAAGGCTAAACTATTAAGAAAATCTTTCCCAATATGAGAGGAATTCTGTTTAATTGTCAAGACTGAAAAGAAATAAACATTTATTCAAAGTAAAAATGTACATTTAAAAATAATCTTTCTTTCTCTTAAAAGTATTTTTCTTGCATTTAAATTTATCTCTTGCTTTCAGGCCCACCTCCTTCAGCAGAAACCCAAGCTATTTCGATCCTCTCATTTCCCAGCCATTTGTCATATTCCAATTCAATCCCTGCTTCAAACCTACTGCTATTTAGAAGAAGCCCTTTTGATTTTCCAGGGCTTCTCTGGTTTTAATGGGATTCAACTTAAGCCTGGGTTTTAAAAACTGATATATGGGTGCCTTCACCAATGCTTCACTTAATGGTAAGAACTTACAGCCAGAAGATGAGAGAGAAATGAAGCAGAACTTGCGATTTAACACATAGATTCATCCAAGAAGCACACATCGCTATCTCTGCCCGAGTTGCTGCCCTTCAGTGTATGGAATTATATTCTATCCATAGAGCATCCTTCAGGGTGGGGCTGTCTCTACATAGCATATATATTCATCAACATCTCCATCTCTGCTGAAACTGAGCTCTATCTCCAAACTGCATTTTTCCTCTGTGAAATTTGCAGACCTGCCAAAGGTCAATAGTTTTAATGATGAGGCAATGCTTTGAGGAATGCTAACTTTTCAACACTTACTGTTGATTATAATCTATTTTACTGTATTCAGTGAGTGTGTATATAGATTCATACCTATATGGAAGTACTGAAAATCTAAGGAAGATATAGGGGTTGTCCTTTGTGTGCCACAAAACAAAACAAAACAAAAGAAAACAAAGGAGGTGAAAAACAATGCTTATTTCATCTTAACTTAATAAATTTTAAACTAAAATATAATTACATCATTTCCCATCTTCCCTTTCTGTCACTAACCCCTACCAAGTTATCCCTGTCTCAATCTGAAACTGATGACATTTTTTTACTATTTTTTAAACATGTGTGTGTGTGTGTGTGTGTGTGTGTGTGTGTATGTGTGCATGTGTGCCTATGAGTTAGTTGAATGTATCTTTGTTATTTGTATGTATAAGATTTCAGACCTGATCACTTTGTATTAGATGACTAATTATGGGTCTCATCAATGGGAGAGAGACAAAGTCTCCCTCTCTCAAGAGTCATTAGTTGTTTGTCTAGGGTGAGACTCCATAAGATTTTCTACCCTTCTGTGTTAGCATATCTACTGACATTGTCATTGTTCAGGCCTTGTTTAATAAGTCATTTTTAAGACACACTTTCATGGCAGACTACTTGGGTCTCAAGATTTTGCAATCTTTCATCCCTCCATTCCCTCATGTTTCGTAATCTTTACTGTGGAAGTTGTGTTGAAGATGAATCAACTGGTGGTAGGATACCAATGATCCCTTTACATCTTTCTTAGTGCTTTATAGAGAATTAAATTTTTATGGCCTTCCTTCTTTTTTCACTTATGTTCAGTTAAACTCTTTATTTAGTGTCTTCTCTTGTGTCAGGTTGAGAAAATTTTCACAAGTTCAAAAATAATATTGAGAATTTCAGTTAGGGTGACAGCCGTTTATCTAGGCTATGCCAATACAAATGAACTATAGTAGGAAGATACATGTTGCATGTATGTGTATATACATATATATATGTATACATATTTATTATATGGGATATTTAGCTTGTATATATGTGTGTTATATAATACACACATATATATGTACATGTATATGTACATATATACTTGTGTATATGTACATATACATGTACATATATATGTATATACACACATATATATGTATATATATATATATATATATAAAATCAAACCAGGGAAAATGAAGACTCAAGACTGAACTAAGAAAGCCTAGACCAGGGGCTGGAGAGATGGCTTAGCAGTTAAAAGCACTGACTACTCTTCCAGAGGTCCTGAGTTCAATTTCCAGTAACCACATGGAGGCTCACAACCATCTGTAATGAGATCAGATGCCCTCTTCTGGTGGTGTCTGAATAGAGCAACAGTGTACTCACACACATGAAATAAATAAATCTTTAAAAAATACCTTACATATTTATTGAAAAAGAAAGACTAAACCAGTTCTACACGTCAGAAAGTATAAAGAGGAAAGTGAGTTAGAGCTCAGAGAATCTTTCTGTCGAAGACAATATGTCTCTGTGCATGGGTATGCATTTTATACACATACATATGTTTATGTATCTCTAGAGTAAGGTGCACATTAAATATTCACAATAATCCATATGCAGGGGTAAGTCTTTCCCACATTATTAAAATAACAGTAGTTTTGGACCAACAAAAATGCTTTTCATTCAGCAGATAAGTACATCAGGCAGACAGTATGTCAGACTTCAGGACCAATAGTCAGCTGATGGCATTAAGTTTAGCGAACTGTGGACAAGGACACAGACCTTAACAGCCAAGGCCCTGCATATAAATAGTAATCTGAATAAATTTTGGTGTGTTTCTTTCATCAAAAAAAAAATCAAAGGGAAGAAGTCATTCAATTTTAAGTGAGAAATCCAAATTAACTTGTGATGAGTCTTTAACATGGCGTTGTATAATGTTTTAGTGATTCAGCTGTGTTGGCTATTTGTAGATGCCATCAGATTTTTGCACAACTCTTTGCACAGATTTTTACATACTCTTTGTATACCAAGCCTTCCCTGTCTCATAATGTGTATTCTCCTGTGCACTCTGCTTTGCCCTTTCTGCATCTGAAACCCCTGTCAATTATACCTCAGAGTCTCTAACATTGCCTCCCATTCTCTGATTTGCGTTTATCACTAGTTCTTCAATAGATCCATAAATGTTTTGTTAATGTACACTGCCCAGTAACTGTTAAGATCAAATTTTGCTTCTCTTCCAACCTGTGTAAGTTTGTGTCCACTTTATCTTCTCTGTGCTGGAACTTTATTTGTTTTGAACCTGTGCATATTTTGTGCATACTGTCACAGTCTCTGTGAGTTCATATGTATTATCTGTTGTCATGTGTCTTACAGACACTTTTTTATTACAATAATCCACTACTTTTGGCTCTTGTAGTCTTTCTTCCCCACACCTATTCCCTGTTTCACATGGGTCCCTGAACCTTGGGTAGGGGATTAGTGAAGACCTTTAATTTGGGCTGATTGCCCCAAAGTCCCTCACTCTCTGCACCCTGTGCATAAGTCTTCTTAAGGTCACGACACTGACTCAAAAGGTCAGTGAGAGGGCTTGAGCTGTTTACCTTACCTTGAGCTAATTCTTCCAGATGTTGGTCATGCTTTGTGGCAAGTACAAATATTGATTAATTTTATTATTATTGCCATTATAGGCCCTGTACTATTTGCTATGGAGATTTTTGTGTGCAGGATGAGATCTTTAGTAGCTTCCCTTGAATAATCCTTAAAGCAATGGGCACCCCATTGTTTTTTCTTTTTACCTCATTTTCTGCTTTGATTTGGCAGTAGTCAAAAAGTTTAATTTAATGGTCATTTCTTAGATGACTCAGTCATATTGAATAAAAGTTAGCAAAACTTTACTCACAGGCTTCATCTAACCTACTGTCTAAATTTTAAAATAATATCTTCTTGGAATATGTCTATAATAATTCTCAGTTTTCTGTGATAGCTGCTAGGTGGGAAGCATCCTGCAGAGTTGTTTCATTCCTCAAATTGTGAATTATTCACTGGCTGTCCTGAATAAAGAATGTGTCAAGCCCTCTTCTAGAAACATCAAAGTCCTACACCTTTAACAATTCGGTCCTAACACATTTTCAGAGGAGAATGCAGAAAGTGATTCCATAGCTGCTAAGTCAAGAACATGTCTTTGAGTAGTTCCTAAAGACAGTGGCTAAATTCTTTCCACTTGAAATAAGTCAGTTACTGCCACCACTCAAGTATTATGCTACCTCTTCAGAGGCTACAGAAGTGAAAATGATTCACATTCAACAGGTTTCTCTTCAAAAATTTTTGTTTCCCAAGCCCAGTAATTCATGCACCTAATTATAATTGACAAGAGCCAGTCATAGTAGAAAAGTGCATTTCCCCATGGGGCAACATTACTTAACGTAGTGTGTTTGTGCTGATGACTGATAATTTGAGTTTTTGCAAGGTCTTGTAAAGTCTTAGAGGAGCCACTGCTTTTAAAAGCAAATATGGAGAGTTGTGAATGGGATGCACAGAGCCAGAATTTTTTTCTTCTGTGTAGTAATGATAAATGGTTCATTTATGAAGGAAAGCTCTACAGCAACTACACAGGTAAATTGTATTCAGTTGCCAACTGTAAAGCAAATACAGAATGTACAGTTTCCCTCTGGTGACTTCAGAAGACCTGAGCAGCACTTGGCAATCTCTTTTCACAGGTCTCATGCTCACTGGGACCAAAATGTGTTTTAAAATGGGCTAGGTCTTCAGAGTTCCTCTGCCTTAGCACTACTGACACTTTGTATCAGGTAATTTTTTACTGTGGAAATGTTACTATGCATTGTAAAATGTTGAGCTGCATCTCTTGCCTCATTCACTAGATGCTAGCGAAGACATTCTCTCCAGCTGTGACAATCAAAACTATCTTTACGCATTGCCAAATATCCGTTGGAAGACAAAATTACCTCTAGTAGAGAATCATTGGTTTGTATTATGGCAACCAAAGAAATAACTTTACAATTTCAGTGGCTTAACATCCCAAATATTTATTTCTGAGTCATATGAATGATACCGGGCAGCTTTCCAAGGAAATTGCCAAATACATAGCAACTCAGTATTCTGAGCTACTTTGATTTTATGACATTTTCAATCAGTACACTCTTCATATTTTACCATAGAAAGTCAAAGACTGTAGACTTGAGCAAAGCTCTTAAATATTTATGCCACATATGACATATTCTCTTCTGTCTGCATTTCACTCATCAGAGAAATGCATTTGGCTATTCCTACCAGAAGGGGATGAAAAGCAAGATAACCCACAAGAAAACAGATATGAGAATGTGTCTAGCACATATACCATGTGCCCAACTTCTGTGTCATCAGCCATCTTTGACTGCTATTCAGAACTATAGAAATGTTATGGAGCGGAAGAGAAGATAGTATCATGTTTGAGGTCATGGATTGTGGAGCTCCTACACTTGAGACTGATCCCCAGATATACACCCATGATCCTATAAAAGTAAATAACCTCACAGTGCCTGAGCCTCATCTGCCAAACACCAACTGATAAGGTGATTACCTTGAAGCAATGCTGCAAGAAATACATTTATTAAAATGTATAAAACCTTGGAAAAGTACTTGGTACATAAAAAGCTCATCATTAATATTTAAGGCAAATAAATATTACATAATATATAAAGCAATTAAATGTTTTCTATTAAAATTATTGATAAGATGAAAACAGAAGACCAAGATGTGTTTATTAGCAGGAAAATCTTGATGCTGACACATACTCTGGAGCTGTCATTAGAAAGATATTGTATAAGTGATATGTTTAAAGCATATTTTCTAATAAGACTTGAAACTAGCCAGGCAGTGGTGGTGCATGCCTTTAATCCCAGCACTTGGGAGGCAGAGGCAGGTGGATTTCTGAGTTCGAGGCCAGCCTGGTTTACAGAGTGAGTTCCAGGACAGCCAAAGCTATACAGAGAAATCCTGTCTTGAAAAACCAAAAAAAAAGACTTGAAACTTACTGACAGACAGAAGAGTAAGTCAGTCAATGATATAGACCTTTAGAGTCTATTTTAAAAGTTAAGCCTGGGCAGAATGAGAAAGGGATGTATGCACTAGCTGTCAATTGAAGCCACACAAAAACCATTTCATATCAGATACAAATGGCAACACTTGTTTACTATGAAAACTGTACTGCTTCATTGTGGGGCAGAGTGGTCTGTTCAGGCAACTTAGGCTCAGTGGAGTAATTGGCCTTGAGCCCTGGAGCCTCAGTGAGCAGTTTCTGCTTGCAGGGGGCAGAAGGAGCTTGGCTACAACTCCTGAGTCTTTGGCTCCTGTTTAGTCACAACCCCTCACAGCTGCCCCCACAGAAGATGTGTGCTCTATCAGGCAGATAATGCCCCAAGCTCCCAGGATTCTAGCTGGACCCTAGCCCCAGACATCTGACCACAGCCAGGCATGCTTCGTCCCCAAAGATAGATAGCCATGCCCCATACAATATAAGGGGTGGTTTGCCCCCTCCTCTCTCTCTTGCTCTTGCCCTCTTTCCTCTCTTGCTTCTTTCCTTCCTCTCTTGCTCTCTTGCCCTCTTCCTCCTCTCTCTTGCTGTCTCCTTTCTTTTCCTGCTCTTTGTTCTCCTCTTACCTTCTTGCTCTCTTGCTTTTTTCCTCCTCTCCTTTTTCTCTCTATCTCCTTCTCTTCTCTTCTTCTCCTCCTTTCCTTCTCTCTACTTGATCTGCCTATTTTCTCTTTCCTATAATAAAATAACTCACTTATACATTGCCTCATTTTTGACTAACACAGACAGCAGCAGGGAGAGAGAGAACTCCAAGCTGCAGCAGCAGCAAGCTGCAATGTGCTACAGTTCATTTCCCTTTAAACACATTTTACATATCTACCTACTTAAAACACCATAAAATTATTGACCATAGGCTGGTGAGATGGCTCTGCCTATAAAGGAACTTACAGTCAAGTCTGAAGACCCGAGTTCAGTCCCAGGAACTCTTAAGAGTGAAAGGAGAGAACCAAATCAGGCAGTGTGGCTCTAATGTTTGCATGCATGTGGTAGTACTTATACACATGAGCACAAACACACACCTATGCAAACTAAATATAAGAAAGGGTTTTAAGATAAAGCATTAAGCATTTAATTGTACTATCCACGTTAACATCTTTCAGCATTTCCTTTCACAAAAACTCATCAACATTATTTGACCATTCTCAGACAATGTGAAACCATGTATTAAATCCTACTGGGCCATATCACAGATACACACACACACACACATACACACACACACACATACACACACACACACACACATACATACACACACATACACACACACACACATACACACACACATATACACACACACACGCATACACACATACACACATACACACACACACTTGCTACAGCAGAGTTTTCTTGTGTGGCAATTGTGCTTTCTTTAAAAGGTATTTAAGGAACTCTTTCTACCTGCATTGCCTCTATATTTGTGCCTTGACTTCATTTTTTTTCTTGTATTGAAGTTTTAAATTTTTTATGTGTATAAGTCTTTGGCCTGAATATAAGTTCATGAAACAAGTGAATGTAGAGTGAAAACAGAAGCCAGGAGAGGGTATAAAACCCCTTGGAACTGGAGTTACAGACAATTGCAAGCTGCCTGATGGGCTCTGGGAATGGAATCAAAGTCCTCTTCAAGAACAGCAAGAACTCTTAACTATGAAGCCATCCCTCCAATACCCATGTCTTGATTTCTTAAAATTTCCACATACAGAGATCTTCTCTTCAATCTCAAAATATCCCATATTCTTGAACTTGCTTTCTGTGATGGTTAACACATTGAAGATAAACCCAGAGGCACTCAAATGGGTCTGGGTTACAGTAAGGGATGAAGACACAGACTTGGTTTTGCTGTAATCATTGGACAGCATAGAAAATGTGAAATGGGGAAAAGATGAGGGATCCCTAACACAAAGTGTTAACATAGGTTTCCAGGGGAACAAAATTTGACCCCCAGCTGACTGGGAAACATTCAAAAAAAGCAAACAGTACTGCAAATCAATGCTATCAAGCTATATCCATTGGTTACTTTCAGCATTCATGGTCAGGTATTTATTGAATAAAGTTCTATTCAACTTGTTGGGTGTTTTTAGCAAGAAACTACAAAAACACACAAATGCACATGTCCTTTATTCTGGGTCAGGAACATGGCATAGTACATAATTTAAGATTAAAGCTATGGATTAGTTTAATATATAAAACCTTATTTCATGGGTTATCCAAGGCAGGTTGAACCTAAACAGGCTGGTTGTATAGCAAATTAAGTATATATATTTTAATGGCCTCCAGGGGTACTATTAATTTTGCTTGAAGTCTGAAAACAGTTTAGTCTTTGAGGGGGGTTAAGAGATTTTATTTTTCACAAAATCAAGTCATCACAAGCTTTCATTGTTTGTATGACTTTTGTCTTGATGTCTCTTTTCAGTAGAAATCAGGTCCGGTTGCATTGATCTTCTTGATATTTTGTTTTGTCCTTTGCCCCTCAGACTTTTAGAGACATAGAAACCCAGTGGCTACACACTAAAGTTTAAGTCTCATTTGCCACCCCCAACCTCCCCATGCAATGTTTAAGATGCCCATTCCCAAATGTCAATACGGTTCTGAGAGGCTGCAGAAACTTTGGACTATAGGACACAGCTGGTACTGGCCTTTTGAGTCACATCTGGCTAAGTTGTTGTTTTAACCACTGTTTCCGGCCAATTGTAATGTGAGAGCCTCCTTCTATGTTCTGGCCACCATGAACTGAGATGCTTAGCCATTCCTCTACCAAGATGGAAAAGAAAATCTCTGAAATTGAAAACTCATGTAAATACTTCCATCTTAAGTTGTTTCCCTCAGGAACAGAAGTCACTGTGCTACAAAAGAAATTAGTGTGCAATCCAACTCACAGCAATTCTATTAAGTTTGGTCTGCTTGTGCTAAAAAAAGAGGATTAATAAAGCATACATAATTACTTTTATCCATGTTTTTCAAGGTGTATATCAAAAAGGGCTGTTGCTAATTCATAGCAACTTATAATAACGTATGCTTCTGTGTGAGGACAGACAAGTCATGTGACTGGGGAAGCTAGTCCAGAGCAAGAGTAAAGTCAGGAGGAGTCCAAACCCAGAAAACATCCTCCAGAGACCAGCAGACATAGGACTATCTCCCTACAGTGCATGTAGTCTGTATGACCCCTGGCTCTGCCACCCTGGAGGTAGCTATGTAGCCTGGTAACCAAATTACAGGTTTAAATTCTCTCCCTATAAGGGAGATGCAAATGATGCCTTCCTAGCACTGCCACACCAACCAATAATGTACATATCCCCAAACCACTCCCCACTACCCAAAGTTTATTTTTACCCCAATAAAGGAAAGCTGCTCCACTGAAAATCATCTCTGAGAAAGCTGTTTCTCCCTACATTTGACTTGACACCAGACAAGGGTTCTGAGGAGCTCACCTGCCTGGTGTTCTTCATTCCTTTGTGTCTGGCCCACTGTGAAACAGTACCCAGATACCAAAGGAGAAGATGAAGATTTCTCGGCTGACACTTCTGAACTAGAAAGATGGCTCAGTCCACAATGAGCCTGATATGCTAGCAAAAGGACTGAGTTCAGAACTTTAGATCACCATGAAATGCAGAATAGAGTGACAAGAATTTATCATGCAAGCCATGGAGAAGTAGAAAGAAGTATATCCTGGAGCTCACATATTAGCCAACTAGACCGATTTTTGAGTTCAGGTAGCTTGAGAAGCTGTATGTCTATAAATAACATATAGTTACTTAGGAGTTAGCAAGTTAGGAAGATACCCATCATTGACTTTTGATCTCCACAAAAAGGCACAAACATGTACAACAGTCTCTTACACACATGAATATACCACAGGGATGACACAAATACAAACAACACACATACATACACACATACAGATCAATGCTCCACTTTTATATTTCACAATGACTTATACTAAGGAATATCTGACATGATGGATATGTCAATTTTCCAAATTAGATAACTACATATGGTATAGGTGTACAGTATACTCAATATATTGTACAATCGTTTTCAATTGTACATACAATTGTAGAAAAGTCATTTGTTTTTCAATGGAATGTCACTTTATATATCAACCATACACCAATAATGAATAATTGCCCAACACAAAACAAGTTTTGTTATGTGTTATTGTTTTGTTTTGGTGGGTTTTTTTGTCTTATTGATTTTATTGACTTATATTTTCTTTTTTCTAATTTTTTGGTTGTTGTTTTTCTTGTGGTGTGAGTTTATGAGAGAGAAGATCATGAAGTTGGGTAGATAGGGAGGTAAGTGATAAAGTTTGGGGAAGAAAATAATAATATCAAATATATTTTATTAAAAAATAATAGTTTTAAAGATATATTAATTAAAATACATTTTAACTTTGAAATTTACACTACGATTCAACATACCTCTCTCTGGTGAACCATAATTGGATGAAGCCAGATATCTGCAGTACTTGCTACCTTCAGGTAATGTCTAAGCACATCATACTACTGTTACCACATCATTTAAGAAGCTTTGTTCTAATCAAGTTCTTCCATTTGTCTAAAATTTATTAGTAGCCTAAGTGATATAACCAAAACAAATTAAAGAATTATATTACCATATTTTACATAAAGCCATTATGCTTATTTTATTAAATTAGATTCATGTGTCTTTTGTAGTCAAAGTTTACATAATAATGTGGCCCATTCATTCTTTCATGGAGTCAGAAATATTATCAGTGCAAATCATCAGGTGGATATACTTAAAGAAATGAATAACGATACTTAACTTGAAGAAGCACACTTCAATAACAAAGACAGACACTATCTCAGAGTAAAAGAATGTAAAAAGGTCTTCCAAGCAAATGGTTCAGGAAACAAGCAGGAGTTGCAGTCCTAATATTCCATAAAATAGACTTTCAACCAAAAGTTATCAAGCACCTGCTGTAGTGTGTTCATTGTGGCCCTATTTGTGATAGCCAGAACCTGGAAACAACCTAGATATCCTACTACAGAAGAATGGCTACAGTAAATGTGGTTCATTTACACAATGGGATATACTACTCAGCTATTAAGAATGAGGACATCCTGAGTTTTGCAGGTAAATAAACTAGAAAATTTAATCATGAGTGAGGTAGCTCAGACCCAAAATGCACTCACTAATAAATTTATATTAACAAAAATAAATAAATATACAGAATACCCAAGATACAGTCCACAGAACTTAAAAAGGTAAACAAGCTGAAGTACTCAAGTGAGGATGCCTCAGTCCCACTTGGGAGAAAGAAGAAAGTAATCACAAGGGTAGGGAGGGAGACACCTGGGAGAGAAAGTGGACAAAGGGGAGGGAAGTGTGTCGGGGGAGAGGTGAACCTCATCTGGCATTGGGTGACAGAAGCATTGAGGGCCAGCAGAAAGAATGGAAACAGGCAACCTCGGGAAATAGGAAGTTGGGGGGACTCACCAGAATGCATCAGAGACTTGGGAGGTAAGAGACTCTCAGGAATCAAAGGGAGGTACCTTAGATGAAATGCCTGACTGTAGAGAGAGGGAACTTATAGAGTCCACCTCCAGCAGGATGACAGGGCATCAAATGAAGGAAAAGGTTGCCATCCCACAGTCACCTCTCTAACCCATAATTGTTCCTGTCTGAAAGAATTACAGGGATGGAAATGGAGAGGAGCCTGAGGAAAAGAAGGTCCAGCAACAGGCTCAAAGTGGGATCCAGCTCAAGGGGAGGTCCCAAGGCCTGACACTATCACTAAGGCTATGGGGTTCTCTCAAAAAGGGACCTATCATGACTGCCCTCTGAAAGATCCAACAAGCAGCTGAGTCAGATGCAGATATTTGCACCCAACCAATGGACAGAAGCAGCTGACCCCTGTTGTTGAATTAGGGAAATCTAAAAGAAGATGAGGAGAAGGGCCATCCTGTAGGAGGACCAGCAGTCTCAATTAATCTGGAATCCTGAGATATCTCAAACAGTGGACCACCAGACAGCATACACCAGCTGATACGAGGCCCCCAACAAACATACAGTAGAAGACTTCCAGGTCTGTGTTCATTCAGAGATGATGCACCTAACCCTCAAGAAACTGGAGGCCCCAGAAAGTTTCAAGGTCAGGTGGGATGGAGGGTGGGGGCATAGAGAGGAGGTGTGTGTAGAACTCAGAGGGTGGGTCAGGGATAGGGCTGAGAATGGAAAATGGAGTGTAAAAATTAAATGAAATTTTTAAATGTGTTTTATTAAAAAATAATAGATTTTAAAGATAAATTAATTAAAATAAATTTTAATTTTGAAATTTACACTAAGATTCAGCACACCTCTGGTGAACCATATCTGGATGAAGCCAGATATCTGTAGTATTGCATGCCTTCAGCTAATGTCTAAGCACATCACACTACTGTTACCACATCATTTAAGAAGCTTTGTTCTAACCAAGTCCTTCCATTTGTCTAAATTTTATTAGTAGTCTAAGTGATATAACCAAAACAAATTAAAGAAATGTATTGTCATATTTTACATAAAGCTATTATACTTATTTCATTAAATAAGATTAATGTGTCTTTTGTAATCAAAGTTAACATAATAATGTAGCCCATTCATTCTTTCATGGAATCAGAAATATTATCAGTGGAAATCATCAGGTGGATATATGTAAAGAAATGAATAGCAATACATGGCTTTCAGGGTGCTCATGAGGTTTGGGAATAGCTCTCCTCCCTGTGGCTTTTTCTTCACCAGCATCTCAAACACAATCTAAATAATAGATTATAAACGGAAGGCTTCCTTCCATCTGAAAACCTTCCCAGTGTGAAGAAATGTCCTGAATCTTCATTAAACGTTAATTGTGATGAGAAGCTTCCTCACACAATCTTTCTGCAGCCTGCCATTTCCAGAATTTCCTTCTGAAATGACCAGCCACATGTCAGTACAACTGATAAGGATGGATAGTATTAATCATGAGTTTCTATTTGACTTCGACTTGGACACTCACTCCTCAGTTAATAGTTAAGGCAGCTAGTTTTAGCACAAATAGTTTATCAGCAGACAGAGTTTAGAATATGAATAATAAGTAGTTTTAAGATCGGCTTACCAAAGTAAATATGAACAAAGGTTTAAGGTTATGCTTTTCTCCAATGTCTCCATTTCCCCATAGTTGACTTTCCATTACATCATAAAATCATATCCCATAATAGCAGTGATACTATGAGAGTTAAGATGATGAGTTGTAACTTAAATACAGTCTTTCACTTTGAAGACATTTGTTTTCAGAGTTTCATGTGAACATCACCTTCTTAATAGTCCTATCCTATGCATGTACAAGATCTACACAAAATCAAACTAGTCAAAATCCTAGTGTCAATGGGGTAAGAGCTAATGAAGTCCTAACTCTTACTGAGAAACTATTGGCAATAGATGAGTGCTAGAGAAGGGAGAGTCAGCTTTCTTCATTAATACAGATCCTGAAAGTCTATTCATGCTCCAGTAGTTGGTCCCATATTAATGCACAAACAGGGAGCTCTAAGTGAGCTCAGTGGATCTAAAAGTACAGAAGAGATGGCATATGGATTAGAGGGAAAACAGGAGGGTGTGCAGAAGAAGAATTGAAAAGCAGAAAATAGGTGGTGGATATATATGTGTGTATATATATCATGATCTTTCTATAATTCTCCAGGAAGTTTAGATGCCACTAACATGTCTACAAGAACATGCTGACTAGACCTACTATGTGATTCAACTATACCACCCCTAAGCATATACTCTTGAGCATATTAGAGTGCCACAAAGCTCCTGTTCATCCTTGTTTATTGGAGGATATCCAAAATAGTCATAGCACGGGATCAGCCTACATAATAGTGGACACACAGTGGATAAAGAAAAATGCTGGATATGCACAGTGGAATTTATTCAGTCACAAGTAAGCATAGAATCAGATTTCTTTAAAAAAATAGGATTAGAAACAATTTTTTAAATTACAAATATATATTATTTTAATATGAAACATCACTTTGTTTTATACAGGTGTCTACATTTTAACAGATCTTTAAAAAGTGGGGGGAAACTGCTATTTTCACACAAAAATCTTTGTGCTCATTTTGTTAACAGGAGTCAAAGGGGCCCAGATCCCATAGCCATCAAGGTGAAGCTTCAGGACCCAACTCCCTCCAGGTAACATTGCTCATTTACAAGCCTCTGTGAGCAGAGACCTCCTGGTCCTAACACCTCCCCACTGACTGGGCAAACAGTCAAGAGATTTCTCTCATCAAGGGATGTTTTCACATAAGGCAAGGTCAGGGTGGAATGACAGAGTAAACTCACCCACTACCTTCCTTTTGAGTGATAGAATAAAGAAGGCAGCTCTATGTCAGTACAATTGGTTTCTTCAAAGTTCAGGTTTGTTTGTTTAATTTTAAATGGTGCATCTCATATTGAAGGAGATGAAGTCAGAGTTCTTCACCATTTTTGTTTATAGTTCTATGCTATGTGGAAACAATTTTGTTAAGTAAATTAAGTCAAACTCAAAATGACAAAAATTTTGTATTTCTTCTCATAATCTACATTTTAGAAAGTGATTTGGGAAGATGAAAGTGAACTTTTATGGGTTTTTGTCATCAGTTTGAAAATTATAACCTTCTACTCTGAATAAGAATCAATGATATATTAACTATACTCATATATGTATATAATTAACTTTTCCCTTTTATATTATACTGAGGTTCATCTGTATGTATTTTTCATCTAAACATAGAACAGAATTTGTCCATTTAAATATAGTTATTTTTTTAATTCATTACCTGGGCTAAAACATTCTTATATAATTTAGCTCAGCCCTCAGAAAAAATAAAATAAACCATTGACTGTGAGAGGTGATTGAGAATAAATTTAAGTCTGTGTGTGTATGTATATGTGTGTGTGTGTGTGTGTGTGTGTGTGTGTGTGTGTCACTATGGATAGCTGTAATTTTAATATATCAACTATATTTTTGATAAAAATAATATCTAATATTTAGTATTTTGGTTATTATATGACATGGGGATTTCTTTTGGTTCAATCTATTTGGGATTCTGTAGGCCTCTTGTTTGTTTATGGCCATCTCTTTCTTTATGTCAGGGAAGATTGCCTCTCTAATTTTGTTGAAGATGTTTTCTGGCCCTTTAAGCTGGCTATCTTTGCTCTTTTCTATTCCTATTATTTTTTTAGGTTTGGTTTTTTTTTTTAATTTTGTTTTGAATTTCATAGATGTTTTTGATTAGGAGCTTCTTACACTTTACATTTTCTTAAATTTGTTTCCATCCTGTTTTGTATTTCCAATTGCTTATCTGCCTACTAATGTAGCAAAGTAACAAACAACAATTTCAATGCTGAAAAACTTCTGTTTTCAGCATATTTTTATTATAGAAATAGTAAACAAAAGTATCAATGATCTAACTAAAAATGTAAAGCTCTGCACTATAGTCATTGGCCCATGACTGGGAGGAGGTTCATTTCACATTCAGAAACCCTACTCTTGCCAAATTCTTTCAGATGGCCACCAAACAAGAGTAAAAGCACCCACAATCACATAGACTTGGAATTCATTGCTTATCTCTTTATAGATACTCAGTATAATAAATAGATAGTTACAAAATCAGGGTTGCCTTTATTAGGGAAATATATCTGATCATAGAATACCTCATAGCTTTTGTCTTTTAACAACAATGATAATATCATTGGAAGTAGGATTTCACAGAAAAGAACTTCAGAAATGCTAAGTTAGCAAATTTGTCAAACAGGACTCATTATTTAGAATCATTCCTAATCACCATTAATCAAAAACCAAATGTAAGTGTTTTCAGGAGCTATGGTGACATATTTTTAAAAATGGAAAGTTATGAAAGAGTGGTAGGTTTTATATCTCTATGCAATTCAAAACTGTGATCTAGTAGTTAGCATAAATGTGGAGTCTAGTACCTACCAAATGAATCAAAGAATAGGGCTGAAGAGATGATAACTCAGTATAGAAGACTAATGTGCTGCTCAAACACTTTATTGTTTCTATTTCCATTTTTAGGTCTTTGACTGTTTTGTTCAATCGCTTCACCCATTTGATTGTTTTCCTGAATTTCTCTAAGGGATTTGTTTATTTCCTCTTTAAGGGCTCCTACCTGTTTGCCTGTGTTTTCCTGTATTTCTTTAGATGAGTTATTTATATTCTCCTTAAAGTCCACTATTATCTTCATGAGATGGGATTTTATACCAGTACCATGCTTTTCAGGTATAGTAGGGGATCCAGGCCGTGCTGTGCTGGGAGAACTGTGTTTGGTGATGCCAAAATACATTGGGTTCTGTTGCCTATGTACTTGTGCTTGCCTTTTGTCATTTGGTTATCTATGATGTTAACTGGCCTGCATGGTTCTTCCTGGACTCTGCCTCCTTGGAGACAAGTAGAGCTCTGAGACCTGAGTAGAGCAGGCCCACTGGGAGGCAGGCAGTGCTGATCTTGTTTGAGGGGTAGGAGGCCTCCTGTGTCCCTGGTGAGAGCACTCCTCTGTGTCCCTGGTTAGGGTAGTCCTCCTGTAACCTAGGAGATAGGTAGGATTTGTGATGTGGGAGAGGTTCAAGCAAGTTGATCTGCCCTGGTGGAGGTACAGACCAGAATGGAGATAGGGCTTGCAGAGTGGGAAAGCGTCCTGTGTCCCCTGTGCTGCATGGGGGTCCCAGGTTGTATGAGGATCTCATCTGTGTCCCTGATTATGGAAGATCTCCTGGGAGGCAGGTAGGCTATGGTGTGTGGGAGAGGAGACTGCACACACTGATTTGCCCAGGTAGAAGTGCAGACTGGAAGCCAGACCTTTTTTT
>NW_022196911.1:88433819-88448406 GCF_008632895.1 Mastomys coucha
CACCTTGGTTATGTTCTCACAAATGTTGATTTCGCTCTGTCTTTTTCTTTGTCATTTTCTCTAGTGAGTACTTCATCCTGAGTGTGTCTGATAGGAAAGAACATTTAATGTTTTTCCCTTTTCTAAAGACTTCATGTAATTGGATGTTTTCACAATAAAAATTGTAGACACACCTACCTTTAAAGGAGTTCTTTGTTCTTTAAACTTTCCAAGTCATTATAGTGTGAATGGTAGAAAGGCAAATAGTATAGTCCTTGGTTATATGGCCCAGCAGTGTTTTCCATACAAAGCAAATGATGTGGGTGAATGGTCAGGCAGTGGACATCCTTTAGATCACATGCTAACAATTAGTAATGCGCTTTACATGCAACGCTCCATTTGAAACTTTTCAATAGCAGGATGCAATAGCTATCACCACCCTATTTACCAATGAGAAAGTTCAATATTTGAGATTTTGAGAGTTCAGATAATTTGCTGATATCATAGGATTACTAATGATAGAGCTGATGTCTAAAACTGGAAAGACCTCATTCAAAATTTACCATGACCATATTATATCACACTGAAATAAAAACCCTCAAAATAGAAAAGACTTACAAGAAAAAAGAATTTAGCTTGTGAAGACTCTTAAATGCAACTGGTAATTCGTAAATAGAGGATATAATTGAAATGTTTCTGAAACAGGAATGTGCTTAAGCTGAAAAACAATGTCAAAAATGAAAAGGAGCAAGAAATTTAGAAATTGAAGGAAATGAGTATTGAGAAACATAAAAAGACAAATTCTACTGCACAAAACAAAGTCCTAGACTAGGTGGACGCTAACAGAAATTTCAAAGCCTTTTGCTCTAATGCTTTGAGTACCATTCTTGATTAATGCTTCATTTAACAGGCCCCACTGAGTCATATACAGATTTTAAATGAATGAGGCCCCTGTACAATTAATAACAATTTTAGTATTGTGGCTTTAACATAATTTTGTAATGGGTGCGTGAAATACAAACTTATCAAACGCAATATGTTTATAGGTTGGATTGAATCTTAAGTTATATACTGTGGTATATTGAATTTGAAGGATTTTTAACTTGAACATGATCACTCAACTTTTATGTTTGAACAGCTGTACTGGCTGAGAGAGGAGATGCTATAGCGTATTGCTTTGAGAAGGTACTGTCTTGAGAGTATGTTTGGTAAAAAGAAGTTAGATTGAAGCAGTATTTTAGAAAATAAATCACAACAGCTTCCCACTAGAAGAACATTATCAGCTACATGAAATTTAAAATGATGTGGAATCTTTGTGACCTCTACTGATAGAATATTTTCTAACCTGCATTTCCATTGAAACAAAGAAGAAAAAGTACCATTAATTTGATAGAGTTGGTAGGGAAGCTACCTTTAGCATATATGCTACATTAAACTGATATTAGCAGACCCCCCAGGGTCAACAATCAAATTCTGCAATCCAATAAATCATTCAGCCTTAGTTCTCATGCTGCTTCTATTACAAGGAGCCAGATGCCACATTGCCACATGTTATGCCTATATGTACCAGAGTTACTCTTGGTACCTACTATTTACTAAATTTTCCAACACTACAGCTTATATTTCCTTTATTAATAAAGCCATGCATTTCTTCCCAAATTCATCCTCTAAGACCTTTGAAATTCATACTCAGTGATTGTGAACACCTTGTTTCCAAAGGCTTTTCTTCAAAGATTCCCAATATCTCCCTTAAATAACTTAAATCTAGAGTTTTCTTTCCAAGTAAAATTGTAGTTTTCACACTCTTAAGACCTCAGGATCTAAAAGAAAATGTAAGTTCCTCCAAGTTTCTATCTGATGCTCCCAGAGAGTTCAGTCCCTGCATCACAACTTCAGATCAAGGCATTGTTCAGCCTTCAATAGAAAAGCTTCTTGTTACAGTAGATGATAAATAACATAGAAGTCCACGCAACATGTAGAGAATATGAGCCTTTGGGGGTCCTTTTCTTTAAATGGAATATGTATATAATACCCCACTCTCTAAGGATCAAATAAGCAGGAAAAGGGGTGGAAAGATGTAAGAGTCAGAGGTGGTGGTTGAATTCAAATAAATAGCATTTTATAGAAACAACAGTGCAGATGCATATGTGAACTTATAGAGACTATAACAGCATGCACAAATCCTACACAAACTCAAGCCAGACAAAAATCCCCAAAGATAAAAGGGAGTAGGATGAAGTTCCATTCCTAGGCAAGGAGCAATTTACAATTGTTAGACTGTAGGAAATCAAAAATCAATTTTGTTCAAAGGAGTGACACTGAGTACATCAACTGCACTCCAGAGTAGAATCCATTGTGGTGGTTTGAATATGAATGGCGAGAGAACATTGTTTTTGAATGCTTAGCTCATATGGGATGGCACTATTAGTAGAAGTGGCCTTGTTAGAGAAAGTGTGTCACTAAGGTGAGAGGTAGACATTGTGGTATTCTAAATTCTAGCTATGTCAAATGTGTTACATGGTCTCCCTCTGCTGCCTTCGGATCAAGATGTAGAACTCTCTGCTCCTCCAGTACCATATCTGCCTGGAGGCTGCCATATTTACCACCATGATGATAACTGTAAGCCAGTCTTAAATTAAATGTTTTCCTTCATAAGAGTTGCTGTGGTAAAAGCTGTGCCTCTTTACAGCAATGAAACTCTGAGATACCCATGTCCCTGAGTATTCAGCAAACACAAACTGGACTCCCAAGTTTTTGGTTTTTGCTTTTATTTTTTGCTTTTTTTGTTGTTTTTGTTTCTGTTAGAGAGAGAAAGAGGGAGCGATTATGAAATTTGGTGAGTAGAACGGTGTGGGAAGATTTGAGGGAATTCGGAAGAAGGAAGTGGATATGATCAGATCATATTGTATGAAATATTCAAAGATTAAATACATCATAAAAGCACTGCTAATTGATTGAATGTTGTTAAAGTCAGGGACAAGTCAGCTGGAATTGTTGAAGAGATTACACTAATTAGGTAGAAACCACACACAATTTACTGGGACACTAGAAAAGTTGCCTTAATGATAAGATTCCAGGGATTCAGAGCTCCATTTTTATTTGATATAAGTGGTCCTGAAAAGATATATCTGTCAGGTACACTACTGAAAAATGGCAGAGTATTTTGTGTTTTGCCCACTACAGTCAAAAAGGCACACAAAGCCTACTGGAACTGTGCTCAAAGAAGAACATGTTACAACACAACCTCTCCCAACTTCCTTCCTCTCTTCCTTCCTTCCTTCCTTCCTTCCTTCCTTCCTTCCTTCCTTCCTTCCTTCCTTCCTTCCTTCCTTCCTCCCTCCCTCCCTCCCTTCTTCCTTCCTTCCTTCTTTCTTTTGCTCTCTCTCTCTCTCTCTCTCTCTTTCTCTCTCTCTCTCTCTCTCTCTCTCTGTGTGTGTGTGTGTGTGTATATGTTTCTGTTTCTTTCTTAAGAAAAGAGTCCACTCTCTCCAGTTAGTGTTGTCCTGGTGGGCATCTTTATCTTACCTGCAAGCTGTAAGCAGAACTTGACATCTTTCACCCAGTGATGGTGGGGTGTTTTTTGTTGTTGTTTATTTGTTTGTTTGTTTATCTCTACAGGATTAAAAATATCATCATTCCTGGAAGTTTCTACTAGCATTTCAGAAAGCTTTCATGGCTAGGCAATGTGTTAGGGAGTCTGCTTCCATGCAGGAAGCTCCTGAGTATGCTGTGCATAAAGCTTTCGTGATGGGTCATCAGTTGCATTGAAAATCCTTTTCTGCCATGATGGGCCATATCCCTGTGAAATAAATCTTCCTTTCTAAACTGCATCTTGAGTGGTATTTGGAACATCATGCTTCCCACCTTCATTGATGACCTTAGACACAGAGACAGGAAAGTTTACCAAATCAGACAAGTTGATATACCTAATAAATTAGGATTCTTCTGCCTCAGAGTCTAAAATTCACCTGAAATATTTCAAAGCTGTATGATTTTCATACTTCCACACTTTCTGGTGATTGTTTGATCTCTCCTATTGTTTGCCTCCTGATTTCACTTTGAAACAAGATGAGAAAGGAAAAGTTCTCAAACTCCTGTCATACTTTACCAGAATTCTTTTAAACCTTTTATCTTTTCTAAATTTTTATATTTAAAAGGATTGATTTTTGAGAATTTCATACAGGATCACAGTGAAATATGACCAAAACCAACCACCATTTCTCCTCTCGTGCAACACAACCTTCTGACTTTTTTCTTTTCATATCTTTTCTTTTCTCTTTTCTTTTTTTCTTTTTAAGAAAATAGTCCACTAACCCCAGTTAGAGCTAACCATGTGGGCATCATTGACACAACTACCTGCATCCAGTCATTCCCTATGTCCCATTAAGCAAAGACAGCTTCATTCTTGAGTCTTGGAAGAAACATTGATAGACAAAACAAAGTGTTTTAAGAATAGCTGAGAGAGACTTAAGTATAGGAAGAAAATGTGAGACTCTATTTCAAAAATGACTATTTCCGGAGAAAAAAAAAACAAATAATTCACAAATGTTAGAGCAATTGAGAAACACCTATTTATCTTAGTAACAAGTAGTTTTTTGGTAAATTTTTCAAACAGTCGGTGTAGTGCTCATAACTTTTTTTATAGATGAAAATATTGCAGGTAAACATGGTTATTCAGATTAGGCTAGTTGGCTAAAAGAAAAGGTGGAAGGGTTGTGAAAGAAATTATAAAGAACATTTTTTTCTTCTCAAATTTTTGGTGTTATTTTATTACTTTAGTTGTGCATATGAGAGAGAGAGAGAGAGAGAGAGAGAGAGAGAGAGAGAGAGAGAGAATTGACATGAGAGATCAGAGTCATTGGTTCCCCCTGGAGACAGAGTGTTAAGGGCATTTACGAATTGCCTAAAGTATGATCTGGGTCCTCTGAAAGGACAGAATGTGCTTTTACTCAACAAGACATCTCTTCAGCCTCCTTTGTCTTTCTCTTTGGTTGTATATTGAATGACAGTCTTGAGGATATATAGTTAAATGGAAGAATGAAAGAATAAAAGTTGAGAACAGGGAAAGACATTGTCATTGAAGTAACATTATCCCTGTGGTTTGAAGAGTCCTTTGGTTCAAGTGAAGAACTGGGATAGAATTGTAATCCTGAGTGTATAATACTAGATTCCCCTGTTAGTTGTTTTAAAATATGTGTTGAGTTCCACACCAGGTCTACTGCTATAAGCTCAGTGGAAGTGGAGCCCACCCATATGTCTTTTCTAGTTCATCTAATTATAGTGCAGATTAGATTTGAGAACCATTGTGTCATGGAAATATAGCTGCCATTTCAATTGTAATAAAAGATAGTGGGAAAAAGTGAAAGTGTAAGTAAATTTGAAATGTCCTAGTTAAGATATGAAAAAATCTATGGGAAATCTATTCTGACTCAGTAACATGAGTGATAAGGATACTGTTGAATATATAATTTTTTAACATCTAGCAAAATGCTGGGCAGATCTGGATGTCCATTGGAACTGATTCTCCAAAACATGCCTTTTTCTGTCTTTTTTGGACTGTCAAGTTGAATCAGAGGGAAGCACCATGTCTTTGAATCATGAGAATATCAGCAAGAGAGTAAACTGGTAGACTCCTAGCCTTTATCTGGTGAGAGGAGAAAGTGAACAGGAGAGAGAATGGAAGCAAGTGCACTGGTGTTAGCAGTAATGGAAAAAACAGATAGAATATGCAAATAGTATATTTGTTTCAGAGATTGGTGATGGTTGGGAAAATGGCGACTGGAAAACTTCAAATAGCAGGCAGTTTTGAATGACATTATTATGTTTTATGATTCTTGGTTACCAACTTAACTACTTCTGGAATTAACTAAAACCCAAGCAGTCGAGTATACCTGAGAGATATTTTGTTTCTTAATTAAACCATTGAAGTGGGAAGGGGCCACTTTTAATCTGGGTCTTTTAGGTGAGATGATCCAACTTTGATGAGGATCTTCTGATGTGGTTTAATCCAACTTTAATCTAGACCATGCCTTCTGCTGCCAGCCTATTTGGACATAGATGATGTTCTCTCTTTTCTTCCCTGCTTGTCCTCCAACTGGCAAGTGTATTTCTTCACTAGCATCAAAGCTTACTTCTCCAGGATTCTGGCACATATTAAAGACTAACTGAGATGTCCAGTTTCATGGACAGAATAACTACTGGAATCTTGGACTTTCTATTGGTAGGCAGTTATTGTTGGACTAGCTGGACCATAACTTATAACATACATTCTATCAGTTCTGTTCCTCTAGAGAACCCTAACTAATGTAGATACATTTTTCTTTATTGTTTGTTTGTATGTTTATAATTTTAAAGTGGACCAATTGGTATTAAACAATCAATTATGGGGATTATCTCTGGGAAGGCCATTTCTCCAGCTCTTCACAGTCCTTTTATGCTTTGTCTAGGGACAGAGCCTGTGACATTTCTCCTTTCTATATTAGCATGGCTAGTAGTATTGTTCATTGTTCTGGTCTTGTTTAGGAATCCTTATAGTTGAGGTATTATGTCACTGCAAGAAGACAGGATCTTATAGTCTTTCCTCCAATTCTTCCATGATGTTACCTGAACCTGAGGTAGAGAACTTATTTTTAAATGAATCATGAGGTTTCCAAAGAAACATATTTGAAGTTAAAGCACAGAATAATTTGGAAATCATGAAACAATTGTGAGACAAGAATATGCAGAAATATTCAGGTTTTGTTTTTAGATATGAACAATGAAAGAAACAAAATTGTGGCAAACATTTACTTATAATGATTCAGTAATTTAAATAATAAAATTATCAGAACAATTAATTTCAGAATGTAATTACTGGGAATATATTGAAATGTTCTATGTCTTTTTAAGCAAGTTTCTTCCATTTGATTCTTTAAGTGTGTGTTCTAACTCCTTTTATCTCAGCAAACTGATTGCAATTAAAAAAAAAAACAAAAAACAGACAAGAGTTTATAATTGTTGCCTAGCCTTAAAAACAAGTGCCTGTGTTTTCTTATTTATGTCTATCCTTTACATTTCTTCAGGATAGCATCCTTGATTATGTTTAGCTATGTTGCTACTTAATTAAAAATGTATATTTCAAATGTTTTGATAAAACTTCAATACAATAAAATTGAGAATAATTATATTACTGATAATATGCTTTAATTTTGAGTACTATTACAATAAAGCAATTTAAGACAACAATCACAATATCATTATTTTGAATAATATCTGACAAGCTGATATTCAAATAAACAGAGTTGATAAGAGCCTGTCTTAGAGTTACTACTGCTGTGATGAAACACATTATCAAAAGCAATAGCCTTTTATTCCCAAGTGGAATTACTCATTTGAGGAATGTAAGAGTTTATTTGACTCACACTTTCATATCATTGTTCTTTATTGAAGGAATTCAGTACAGGAATTCAAACACCACAGCTGATGTAGAGACCACGGAGGAGTGCTGCTTACTGGCTTGCTTTCCATGGATGGCTTGGTTAGCCTGTTTTTTAATAGAACTCAAGAGTGCTGACCAAGGAATATTCCCATTCACAATGAACTGGGCCTTCTAACATCAAATGCTAATTAAGAAAATGCTTTATAAAGGTATGACTACGCCCAATCTTTTGCACACATGTTCTCAATTGAGTTACCTTCCTCTCAGATAACTATAACTTGTGTCAAGTTGACATAAAATTAGCCAGCATAGAGCCCCAAATCAAACATACTCTTAAAGAAAATGAAGGGATATATATATATATCATTAGACAATGACATTTTGAAAGGGCTAAATTAAACTTAAAACTAAAGGGTCAAGTATATAAATAAGGAGCTCAACAAAGAAAAAGGAACAGAGCAAATGAGCTTGGCAAATTTCTGTGAAGATATAAAAATAAATGCCTGATAGTTGATAAGGTTTCACAAGTGAAACAAACTTCTTTCACTAAAGTTTAACAGTGATATATGTGGCTCAGTGATAGAGTATGTTTTTGGTGTGCAAGGGCTGTGTTCAAACACTATCACTGAACACACATGGAAAAAGACTTTACAAAAATTTTACTTGTGATAAGTATTTTTATATTTCCATGAGACATACATACAGAATACAGAGAGCAGACAAATACACAAAAATATAGAGAATTTGTATACTGAATATAAAAATGAAAATAAAAAATGAAGTAAAAATATCCCTAAAATGGATATATATGTATATATGTATTTGTACATATATATACATATATATGTATATATATATCATATATGTGTGTAAGCCATCTAGAATAAATGCTAAATTATGCACAGAGCAAATTAAAAATTACCCAACCAATTTTTCTTTACTAAAAGTACAATTTATTATTTTATACTAGTAGTAGATAAGTATATATCACCCCATTTTATCCATTTATAATTTTATAGATAGCACTTTGGTAGCAATAAAACTAACAGTGTTTGGGGAAATTTTTTTATTAGTTTGTAATCAGAGTTTCATACAATGTATTTTAGTATTCTTTGCCCTCTCTCTCAACCCTTCCCAGATCCACATTCCATCACTACCCATCCAAATGTTTTTCTTTTAAAAAAAAAATACTCTCATTTATGCTGTCCACATGCTCTGGACCTTAAGGCTCGCCAGTAGACCTTGATTGACACACTAGGGGCCACATCCATAAAGAAAACGGCCTCAGTCCCAGCAGATAGATACTGATTGCCTACACTTCTATGGCTAGAGCTGGTTGGTACTTTATGCCCAGCTCTCTTATCCATGAAGGGATCTTGTCTGGTTTGAGTTTAGAAAGTACTGTGCATTCTGTCATAACCACTACGATTTTACCTGTACAATTATATTGTTGTGTCCACAAAGGATAAATTCCTTATAGTCACCCATGTCTTATGCCCTAAGAGGAAGGTGGTGACATACATGCCCCATTTAAGGCTGAATCTTCTGAAGTCTTATTCTTTGTACATTGACTATTTGTCAATGTCTGAAGCCATCCCCATCTACTGCAAAAAGAAGATTCTCTGAAAAGAGCTGGAGATTCACTGATCTATGGTTATAAATTCAAATTAATAGAAGTAAAGATAATACTGTGTCCATTTAGCAGAACAATAGTAGATGGCTGTGGGCTTAGATTTTTCAAAACCTACTTTTAATAAGGATTTTTTTAAACGCTTTAACCTCCCTTGTAGTCCACCACCCACCAGAGGTAGTGGAAAGGAAATGTTAATAGCAAAGGAGAATGTAGGCCTGTTTAGAAATTGGTTGTTTGGAGCAAATCCAGTCTGCATTGTCAGGATATTAGCAGTTCAGTTCACAAGAATCTGCAGAGGCAGCTCCATACACTCGCAAATGCCATTCATGAATCAGCAATACCAGTTCAGTCCCCAAGTCCAGGGAAGAAACAAGAAGCCACAGGTACACCACCAGAGGTTCTCTGGTGCATTTCTCTCTATGAAGTCATGACACATGATGACCAGCAAGGAATGGTAAGGTGAAGAAATACAGGATAGCATCATAAACAAAGACCTGCATCAACAATGCCAAATGGTGACCAGCAGAGTGGTAAGGCATACCAACATCACACAGCATCTGCAACTGTCAGTTGGGTTATAGTTATACCCTTTCCAAACATCACATGCTCATTCCAGTATCCACTCTAACAAAACACCACAGGTCCTTTTTCCAGACTGCTTCCAGAAAAACACATGTCTCTTCTCAACAAAACATCCTCACATGTATCTGCTTCAGCGAAAATGTCCTCTCATAAGACAGTTTCCAGGGAAAAAAAAACATCATATGACACAACTGAGTCTCTGAAGAAACCAGAAAGATCTATTTCAAATGGCTACCCCCTCAGGCCTATGACAAATCTACCCACAGGTTCTTATCCCTGTTAATGTTCCTCCAGGGATGAATTTGATCTTGTGGAGCAAACCTTACATTTAATCAGAAAGTGGATGGTTACTCTTATAACATTTGTGTCACTATTAAAACAGAGGAAGATGGAGGAAGGCATGATGTATATTTTGCTGCCTGGTCACTGTTATAGTTCACAACTAGCTAAGACTCATGATTATATTTTCCTTGTACCTTCTATCACTAGCCAGTAGGAATTAAGCTTCCAACTAAGTACCAAGTTGACTTCTCCATGTTCTGTGACTCAAGAATGTGTAACCTTCATCAACAGGGTACTATTGTCAAATTCTGGAAGGCAATTGAGATGATTGGCAATATGTGTGATGTTGGTAGTCTACAGAACTATTTGGTCTATGGGATATCTTTGAAAGAACTAAATTATTCCAAGCAATGGGCTTTTTATTTGGTAGCCTCTGGTGTCTAACTGGGAATTGTCACCCAAATACAGAGCAAATCCATTTAAACTTTTTTTTAATGTAGGAGAATATATATATTTTAGGATGCATTTATAGTCATAGTTTTCTATATGACTTTTCCAAGGTCTTTAGTGTGATTATCTCTTTCCTTAGCTGGCCTTTTATTATCAGTCCATTTAAAAATCTCTGCTACATTATTCTTTAAGCTTTATACAAGTACTTTATCTCCTCCCTCTGTCCCCTTCTTGGTCCCTAACTAATATTCCAAATAGAACACAACATATTCCAAGTAAAGCATCCAAAAATGACAGAACATGCAACATTATTTATTTATGGATCTGGGCTAAAATATATTGTTTCTAGCTCTATTCATTTACTTGTTAATATAATATTTAAACTGTTAAATAATATTCCATTTTGTAAATGTACCACAGTTTTACTATCCATTCAACAGTTGATAGGCATCTAGGTTGTTTCCATTTCTGGGCTATCAAAAGTAGAGCAGAAAAATATGGATGAATAGATATCTCTATATTAGGACACAGAGTTCTCTGGGTATATTACCAACAATGGTATAGTTTGATCATACGGTATCTATGTCTAGCTTTTTGAAGAATCTCCATACTGATATCTATATTATTTATCATAGTTTTCACTATCACTAGCAGTGAGTAAGTATTCTGCTACATACATGCCACCACATATTTTTGTATTTGTTTTACCTTAGTTAGCCATTCTGGCCAGGTTCAGATTTCATCTCAAAATTGCTTCAATTTTGCATTTCCATGATGACTAAGGGTATTCAACATCTAACCAATTTCTCAGTTGGTTAAAGGTAAAAACTGGAATAAATATTGTTAATGAGTTCATAAAATTGTTAACAATTAATCTATCTGATTACAAGTATTAGAAAGAAAAATGAAAATTAGAATTATAAATAGTTTGCTGTTGGGGCTAAAACTTGCTATGCCCACTTTAAAGAATAATTGAGCAACCTCTAAGAAAGAAACTATACATACCATATGATTGAGAATTCTTTATAAAGGAATGAATCCATATTTTGTGATCCTGCAAGTCTATTTCTTTTTACTTTCCCTGGAGACGTTTTTGAGCATATGTCCAAAGATATTTATTGCAGTGCTATTTAAATCCAAGATGCTGTTGATGCTATAACTCTTTCAGCAAGGGAATGGATAAGTACATTATGATTTATTTATAATAGTACATTTCAACAATTAAAGAGCATTAGCTCTATGTAAAAATGAGAGATATTTTTGAATGATAATTCCAATAAAACATTCAAAATGTTAGAATAATATATCACTTACATAAACTTAAAAATAAGAAGAGCTATGCATAAATTATATGGAATAGAAACATGAAGATATATGTGGGCAAATACACAAGCATAAATATGTAAGTTGTATCTGAGGGAGAAAGACTAGGAAGTAAATTATAGGTTTGGAGCATCAACTGTATCTACACACTGAACCTTTGAATGAAAAGGAATTATTAATTTGTAACACAAAGTGTTAGCTATTTCTAACAGTGGGTAGCTTGATTGGGGGTAAGGATAAAAAAAAGAACTATGATAATACTGTAACATATGTTGTGCTTCATCCCACTATAGAAAATACACACACAATATGTTATAAAGTGATTCAGAATAGTGCAATCAACCCTCAAGTGCTTCTTCACATATGGGTGAAAGATATATTAGAAGAGACCAAAAGTAGGATTCAAGACATGACAAATTTGGATAAACAGTTCACCCATATCAAGCTTTAGTGTTACTAAAACAAATCCATAAAGTTACACATGCAGGGAAGTTAAAACAATATCTCACATAATATACGATCAACAGTTGTTTATTTTTATAATTGTTGTGACAATAGGAATCATACAAAGAGTTCAGTCTCTGAATTATAGGAACCACACAACAGTATCTAAATGTGGGTCAGGACAAAAGTTCAAAGTACTGATGGGGTAGAAACTATTCTAACCTCTACAAATTTTGGTCTACCCATATCAAGCAAGAAATTTTAATGCAAACATTTATGCACTTATTATTTTGTAAGGAACTGAAGGGGGTGCGTTGGAAACATTTGCACTGACATTGATTGAAAACCATCCAAAGGAAAGATTTTGGAATTATGTGTAAATTATCCCTCCAACCCTAGAACTGAAAAAAGGGAAAAAGTGTGGCAATGGAGCTACTACGTCAAGCCTTAAACTAGACTCCAGTTTTCTTGACTCTGAAAATCATATTCAAAAGCTATAAGTACTTTTGTCTTTAGAAAATTCTCCTTATAAAGAATAATGTCATGACTAACTTCTCAAAGTTGCTATGAAGTTTATAGTGGAGAGCATAAATATAAATTCACAAACTGAGAGTCTGGCACGGATGGAGGTAACTTTAATTCCTTATCTTAAAATATGATCTCTCTTCACAAATATTTAGTGTTCCGTTGCTTATATTATCCATTATTACAACTCAGCCATTTCTGTAGAAATCACTTATCAATCATAGTCAATTTAAAAACTATCCTTGTAAATCACCGCAGTTACACATTTTCGTAACACTGCTGAGTGACTCTGAATAGATGACTAGACATTTGTTATTATTTTGACAACCCATTCTAATTCATTCAACACACACAAACAGCCATTACATTAATTGAAAACTTTAAGAAAATACAAAGTCCCTAATAGAACTACTTCCCATGCCTGCCTCTCAAAGCTTAAAATGTGTAGTCCACCTGATCATTCTTCCCTCCTTGTATCACTACTTCCAAGTTTAAACTGCTTCTCTGGCTGCTGCTATCTAAGCCTTCCACTCTAAGCACACTCCCTGCCATGTGCTCTACCAGAGGTCAGTACCTGGGAGAGGAGGAGACACATCTATTGGTTGGCAGTAGTTTAGAGCTGACGTTTCATTACTTCTCCATCATTGTAAGCAGTCCTTTACTTAAAAATATAGATATTTCACCTTCTAATATGTTAATAACTTAGAAAAATAGTATCAGTGACTATCCCTACAACCTTTTCACCTCCTCTCTGGCCCTTATGTCACTGTGTGAATATCAATTAGAGGACAGTAACTTGACTCATGTGACTTTGCATGGAAATTTCAAAAGGCCAAGGGCATGTTTCAAAGCCTTAAAGTATGGAAATGTATTTGTGAATTTTTTTTTTTAAGGAAAAGAATCATGATTCAATATAGCAGTCTGGTCACACACTTGTTTTCATTTAACAGGAAATGTTGAAGCAGTATTTCAACTTTCTTTAGATATTAAGAGCTATACACTCAGGATAAATGTGTAGGTGGCACAGGTTTTTAGGTGAACCTGTGTTCTGACAATTATAATTAATTAGTTAATGACTGTAACTAAATTCACTTAAGAAGACTACTAAGATAATTTTGTAAAGAACATGCTACATTCATAAACCTTAAAATCTTAAATACAGAAGAAAATTTAGAGGACAAAACCTTGCAGTTTCAATCTCACCTAACCTGTTCCCTGATGCAAAGTCCCGACAGTAGAAAGCATATGCCAGAGTAGGAATGTGGAAGGTAACATAGAGCCAGACCTCAGACCGTGTTCAATATTCTCTGCTCAATTTTTTCCCAGTGACTTTGAACTATGGCAGCATGGGCTAGGCAGGCATTTGAAAAAGACAAGAAGGAAATTCACCTTAGTCTCCTTTTCTGTTCTGGGCAAAATACTCTGACCAAAGCAACTTGAAAGAAAAAGGGTCATTTGAGTCAGTTCATGGTTCAAGACATCATGGTGAAAATTCCCAACAGAAGGAGATCAAGGGAGCTGATCACACCATCAGAATTAAAGAAGCAGGGAGTGACAAATGCTACAGCTCACAGCTCAGCCTCCCTTCTCCAGTGTCTACAGTTTGGGACCCCTGCCTATACAATGGTACCTTCCTACTTCAGTTCTGAAGAGGAAATGGATAAGAATGAATCTGGGGAAGAAAAGAATTGGGGAGAAGCTAAGAGTTGTACAGAAAGGAGAACCTATTTAGGATGTAAAATGAATGAATGAATGAATGAATAAATAAATAAATAAACAAACAAACAAATAAATAAATTTGCCTCTTAGGGAAATAAACAAACACTCACTAAATTTTGTCAATCTGTTACTGTAAGAAAAGAGAACCTTTATGCTAACAAAGTTCACACACACACACACACCACACACACACACACACACACACACAGAGAGAGAGAGAGAGAGAGAGAGAG
>NW_022196911.1:88448423-88493497 GCF_008632895.1 Mastomys coucha
AGAGACATACACACACACACACACACACACACACACACACACACACACCAGGCCCATCATCTAGGTGATGCTGATTTTTATCAAGTTGATAATTAGCCTAACCATCACAAAATTTGTCCTGTTTGAGGGAAGTTTATGCTAGTTTGTAGAAATGCTCATTTCTTTTACTAAGAACTTCTAGTTTATCTATTTTTAAACATCAAGTCAGACCAAGAATTGCATAACTTTCAGGTAATTTACTCTACTGATTTTTTTTAACCTACATGTCCTTTAGTTATATATTATGGTTCTCAGTTTTGTGATTTTTATAGGATTCCTGCATGCCCAAAGATCACATGGAGGATCTGAGGGGAGTTGGGGGAGTGGGAACCATAATCAGAGCATATTATATGAAAGCAAATTCATTTTCAAAAGAAAAAAAAGAAAGAAAAATAAATTAAAGCAACAAATTCTGGAAAGTATAAAGCAGGAGAAGGAAATTCTGTTGATGAAAATGTAAATTTGTATAGTCACTACAGAAATTGTGGAGTCTCTTCAAAAAAAAAAAAAAAAAAACCTAAAAGTAGAACTATAAAATATGGTCAAGCTATAACTCCTACAAATGTGCTCAGAAGAATAAAATTCAGTAAAGAATAAATTAAGGAAAATTTAAGGCTCTCCCACTTTTTTGAGTCATACTCCCAATTCTTCATCTTCAGATCAACAATGGCAGTTCGATCTAGAGGAAGGCTTGAGACTCTGTCAATCGGCATGAATCTGTGGAAGCCGCAAGAAGGCACCAGAACCCCATCCGAAGTTCTTTGGTGTGTTTCTCTCTATGAAATCACAGCAAATGAAGATCAGTATAGATGGCAAGGAGAACCAATAGCAGAGTGTTGCCAGTGATCAGCCACGCCCAATGGAGACCAGCAAAAAGTAGCAAGGCAAAGGCGAACCAATACCACAGTCCGCTATCTGTTCTGTTGGTATATAGAGCCTTTCCAAGCATCACATATTCTCTCAAGTGTCTGCTCTACCAAAACATCACATGCCCTTTTCCCAAGCAGCTTCCGGGAAAACACCACAGGTCTGTTCTCAGCGACACATCCTCCCATATGTCTGCCTCAGCAAAGCACCCTCTCATAAGACAGTTTCCAGAAAAATACCACATGACACAACTGAGTCTCCAAAGAAACCAGACATTTCCACTTCAAAGAAATCACCAACTGATTAGTAAAAGAGATATTCTGGTCCCCGAGAACTTTTTGATGCCATGATTACCATGTCCATAGTGTTAGCTTTGAAAAGGTCATGATCACGTCTGTGGTCACATTTCTATGGTTTAATGCATCCTTACATTATTTACAGAGGAGACAGCACAGACTTATGATTTAAAACACTATTAAAGTTCAGCATTTCAAGAATCCCTTCCTATATGTTACCCACAATTCACTCTCAGCGAATTATATGATCATATGCATCATTTTCCTATTGTCCTCATTGCTAAATGCTCATCTGGTATTATGAGTTAGTAAAAGGACTTGTTTCACCACCTCTGCTTCACATCAACCAGATAAATAACAAATTCTATATAAACAGACATCCCTCAGCATCTGCTCTACAAACTTCAAGCAAGACACAACAGCTGTGCAGCAACAGCACAATAAACATACCTCACACCATCCATGAAAGAACCAAGCTGTCAAGCCTTGAGGTAAAATCAATACACAGTCAGCCAGTTGAGTCTATCAATTGCTGGCAGGCTGTCTTTCCTATGTATGGACTTAGATCCTTCTAAGCATCCTTAGGCATGTTAGGCAACTGTTGTAGTTAGTTTCTATGTTGGTTGGGTCTACTTATAATTTGCCTTAAAGTCAAACATTGGAGAAGAAGACAGTTCATTCTCAAACTAAGTGACTCATGCAAGTCTTTCTCTGTCTACACTAGGATTGGAGTTGCCTTCATTCTGTTTCCTGGCATCTCTGGTTAATCTCAGGATCTTCTGATGAATAAAATAATTATTTCTCATGATGTTTTCTTTAATCCAATAGGTTCAAGCTGTTCTATCAAAGTATTTGGTCTCATTTCATTTAATCTTCAAGAAATTATTACCATATTCCATTTGTTGATGGTTCCATTCTGATTTTGAAGCATATTAATTGACTTATTTGTTTATTTCTTTATCAGCTTCAATACAGTTTTGAAAAATTATATTGCTTAACTCTTAACCATATTAGCTATATATTAATATAATCTTGTTAAATTCTGTCCTGTTGTTCAGAATTAAATCAAGTATCATATATATGACACATGTTTTAACTTTTCTCTTGTTTTGAAAATTTCAAAAACAAGAAAAATAATCACCAATACATTTCACATAAACTACAAATTTACTATAATGTCTAAAACAAGTTTAATTTGGGCAATAAGACTATTGTCATGATCAAAATCTCATCATGATTAAAAAATATATTTACTTTGATATTTTGGAGATTGTAATTACATCATTTCCTTTCTTCTCTTTCCTCTCTCCAAAACCTCCCATATATGCCTTTCATTACTGTCTTTCATTCATAGGTTTTTACATTAATGATACATGCATATGTGTATGTGTTTATGTATATGGATATATATGTATACATATTCCTTAATACATAATAAAAATCTCATCACAGTTTCATGTAAGTAAACCCTAACATCCTATCTCCTGACTGCAGTACACATCAGAATGAAGATAGCATGAGACCGAAGGTGTGGAAGGACTATCAGTGAGGCTATGAGATGTGCAAGACTGTACCAAATCCAAGAGGGGACAAGACTGAAATCACACAGAGAGATTTATGACCTAATTCTTCAACATGCAAAGATATGGTTCAGAAAGGTATTTATAAAAAGATAAAAATTAATGAGGCTTATAAAAATAGTATTATGGTTGTACACAAGAAAAACAATAAAATTGTGTTTATTTCAGAGAGCACATTCTGGGTGAGTTAAGGGGGCCACAGAATATATGACTTGCTACCAGACTGCATAATCAAATCCTTCCCCCAACTCCTTGACCCATATTAATGCAAATTTCAAAGCCTTTCAGACTTTTATTGACATAGATAGTTTTTTAGTAGAAAAAGCAAATTCTTCAAAATGTCTATAATATTTTAACTGAATAAATGGGACTATCAGAATAGAAGTTTAGAGGAGAAGGTAATGAATAAAGTTCTCACTTGTTGTAATGATTGGTATGGAGGGATTCCAGTCATTTAGCTAGGCACTTTTTAGATTTTTTTATATATGATGACAAAAAAAGAAAATCCCTCAGCAACTGATGAAAATCTATATTTATGACCCAACTGGGGATTCAGAAGGTAATAATGACAAATCAAAGCTATTGGATCAGACTTTTCTGCTAAAGCAATACATCAAAAAGACAATTTCAACTTTGGGGAAATTGTGAAGACACCTTGTAAAATCTAAATGGTATAGGTGTAGCCATCCCAAATTAGCCTCCATTGATTTCCTGACTTTTTTCCAGGGAAATAACTGATGGCTCTCCGGAGAGTTGCAGAAGATTTGATCAGTTAGTAACTTCC
Source organism: Mastomys coucha (assembly GCF_008632895.1). Classification (NCBI taxonomy): domain Eukaryota; kingdom Metazoa; phylum Chordata; class Mammalia; order Rodentia; family Muridae; genus Mastomys; species Mastomys coucha. Next base: position 88,451,990 of record NW_022196911.1, read on the forward strand.
ATGGAAATGAATCTTCTATATATGAGAACTCCAGCAAAGCAAATTAATAAAACATATAGAATTTAATATGCAGAAATTGATTTGACAAAATTTTCTTCATATATTGAAGTTCATTTGCCTTTGCTTGTGATATGTATGGCTAATGTTCCAACTTGGAAATACATTAGTTATCTTCTTTTTGTCACAATTGTGACATTTGGGAAAGATCTGAAATATCTCATGACTTCTAATCTGTCTTTTTCTTCACTATACCAGAAGTTCTATGTAACAATCTAAAGTAAAGTAGGAAGCAGAGACCATATATACTCTTTATGGTAGAATGGTCATGACCTCCATAGGTTCATCTATTTAAATGCTTGGTCCCCAGTTGGTGGAACTGTTTGAGAAGAATAAGGCATGTAGCCTTGTTGAAGGGGGTGTGTCAGTGTCAGTGGGTGTGGACTTTTAGGTTTCAAAAGGACCATACATTCCTACTTAGCTTTGTCTGCCTTCTTGGGCTTGGGCCTCAGGATGGAAACTTTGAGCTACTGCTCTAAGCCCCATGCCTGTCTCCTTACTGCCATACTCCCCACCATGATGGACATAACCTCCATCTGAAACTATAAACCTCCAATAAACTTTTTTTATAAGTTGTCTTGCTCAAGTTGTCTTTTCATAGCAAAAAAAAAAATAACTAAGACACATAGTTTGTATATCATGTAATTACAGATTCTGTTCTTGAAGAACCTCATGAAGTGGCATGCAGTTTTTGTATACTTACGTACGTCAAGATGAACATGTTTTCAAATGTGAAGAAAGGATCAATGTATGTACAGATGTGTCCTCTAAAGTGAAGAATGCTTCAAGTAAGTGGAATAATTACATGATGTTCCCATAAGGAGAGACTTCTTTGATAAAGGGCAATAACTACACTTTACATCTGTGGGTATAAAGATTAGATTTAAAATGAAGTAAGGAATTATGCTAGTCCAGCAGAATGACATTAGTAGATTATTTTTTAATGTCTACGACCTCAGCATCTCTGGAAAGCTAGATCTGTTTTTACAAAGGAGAGATAAGTGTATGGTGAGGAGCTAAGCCCCAGTGGGTACAATCCATGTCACAGGCTCTGCATCATGGCTCAGAGAACATTGTGGATGAGGGGCAAAAAGACTGTAACAGCAAAAAAGAAAAACATGACCTCTGTGATAAAAAATCTCTCTGGCTGGGCGGTGGTGGCGCACGCCTTTAATCCCAGCACTTGGGAGGCAGAGGCAGGCGGATTTCTGAGTTCGAGGCCAGCCTGGTCTCCAGAGTGAGTTCCAGGACAGCCAGGGCTATACAGAGAAACCCTGTCTCGAAAAAAAAAACCAAAAAAAAAAAAAATCTCTCTGGACAATGACTGTAACAATGGACATATTAATAAATAAGGAAGGAGTTTTCTTGGGGCACTACCTTTGGGCAAAGAACAATAAACAACTCGCAGCTGCTGGGTGAGGAAGAGTTTGATTCTCCTAGGGAGGTGCTCCCTAAATGAAGAGTAGTTAGCCCTGAACAATTAAAAACATATTTTCTTTTAAAAATATGATAATGAAATGAGATTAGAACCATAAAAAATAGTCTTCTTTATATCATACATTACCTCCTTGCATTTTCTAAGAAAATAGTGTCTGAAAGAATGCTTTTGAATTTCTGAAGTATTATATGCCTCTCCTCTAGTTTTCCTTATCCGTTTCTATTTGGCTTTACTACAATGTACACACAACCTTTTAATTTTCCTTGTCTAGTTTGACAAATTTGAATATATTCATCCTAAGTGAAAAAAGACAAAGGTTGCAATTACTAATGAATTATGAATATTGACATTTCAAAAATAAACCTGTTAAAATTATTTTAATGTAGTCCAAAGAATCTAAATGCCACAGTGACTGTAAAACAACCACCAATCATTTACAAAACTATAAAATTGTTTTGTTTTTGGAGTAATGAACTTCATGTATTTTCTTATTCTCATTGAACTTATATTTGCATTCTACTTCCATATAGTTGATTCCTAATATAGTGTCTTTTTGCTTGATTAATTTCTTTCTTGGTATTCCAATACTTCTATGTTCAAAATATATTTTAGTTATTCAAAAATTCTGTGACTTTAAAAACCTACTAATTTGTAGATCTCTTCTATCTTAACAATTACACTGAATGAATAATAGAATAAATTACACCATAATTTACACATTTTAGATAAGTATTAAACATTAATTTTATCTGAAATAGATTTTAAATGAAATGAACTATTTTCTCTTCGATGAGCATAGGTAATTATAAAAGAACAGAATTTAGTATTAAAGGGTGAGATTTCAATATTAATTTTTATCCTTGTTGAAAAAATTTGACAGAGAAATGTATATAACCACATATATGGAAACAATAATATTTCATCTATTTTATTTTTTAAATTAATTAATTTTTACACTCCATATTTTATTTCCCCACCCTGTCCACTGTCCATCTGTTCCATATCCCATAACTCCTCTCCACCCACCACCTGACTCTACGTGGATGTCCCCACCCCCACCCTTCTATTTTATTTTTAAGAATTATTTTTTAAAACTTATGTAAAATATAATCCCAAATGTAAAGTCCAAATAGTGACAAGTATTATATTTAATCTTCATCATCTGTCAGTGGGTAACTAAATGAAGTTATTCTCCAATTCTTTTGTAGCAGCAAGCAAAATTTTTGTAAAGCATAATCTTTATATGACAACAAATTTTCTGTATTTTTAGAGAAATACAAAAAAAGACTTTAAATGAAAATTTTAAGGGACTGCCCATTACCTTAGCTTCCTTTAACTGTTTAGAATTAAACACATCTGGTTTAGAATTGTCAGAGAAGGAACTGAAACAATTGCCAGGTTACTCATTTTCAATTTTCTCAATAAGGCATTTTATTAAACTATGTCTATTACTAAAACCATTACTCATACCATTATGAACACGTTGGGACTGCTTTTCCATCTTCATTTATTTATCACAGGTCCTGCCCACAGGATGGCCTTACTCAGACTTGTTGAGTTACCGTTGGTGTCAATGTGGCGAAAAATACCAACTCACACAGCCTACAGTCTTCCAAACAGCACAGGCTTCTCCCCTAAGAATTAGGTAATAACATGTCCTTGAAGATTTCTAAATATAAGAGAGGAATCAGAGGAAAGGAGAAGGAGAGTGAAGAAGAGGTAGGGAATGAAGGGACAGAGGGAGGGAGAGAGCAAGAAAGACACAAACAAACATACATACATAAACACACACACACACACACACACAGAGAAACAGAGGCAGAGAGACAGAGACAGAGAGAAAAAGAGAGACAGAGAGAGAATTTTGGTTTCTTTTAAAATCCAGTTATATGAATATGTTTTTTGTTTTAAACTTATGTGTGCCCCATAGATTGTGCTTCAGATTGCCCACAGCCACAAACTATGATTGCCTTGTGTTCTAGGACGGGTGTTAGTTTGCAAGCTGGAGATAGTTTTAGATTTAGAATTCTGGGGAATCTTGAGAGGGTATAAATATGAAATGCTGCTGCTGTCCCAGCTGCTGCTGGTTTCTGTTGCTGCATTTGATTGATTGCTGGATTGCTGGATTGCTGGATTGCTTCTTTTCTGGAATGCTGGATGGAGATATCCTGAGTACAGAGAAAGGACTCACACCCAAGGAACTTGAATAATCAGCAGCAAGTGGTCTTAACAGGTTTATGACCCATCTCCCCTCTTAACCTTCTTTCTTTCCTAGTGTTTTAAGGGGTTGGAAGGGATTGGAGAGGAATAGGTTTGGAATGTTAGTAGATATTAGAACCCACTAAAGTAGCCTTATAAGCATGCAGAGAGAGGGGGGGTACGGGGAGGAAGAGAGAGAGAAAGAGAGAGAGGGAGGGAGAGAGAGAGGGTGAGAGAGAGAGAGGGAGGGGAGAGAGAGAGAGAGAGAGAGAGAGAGAGAGAGAGAGAGAGAGAGAGAGAGAGAGAGAGAGACAGAGAGAGAAAGGTGGGGGGAGGGAGAGGGGGAAGGGGCAGGGGGAGACAGGGAAGAGGAAGGAGAGGGGGACAGGAGGGGAGGGCAGGGAAGGGAAGATTAAAAGATAAGAACACACAATGGAGCGAAGGAGAAGGCAAAAGACAAAGAAAACCAAAGTAGTTAAGCACTAAAGTTGCTAATCAACTCTCCTTGAGAAGAATTCATATTTTGATCTTAATTGAAAGTTCTGAAGTAAAATGGCTATATCATGCAACTGTGCACATAAATTCAGAAATTAGCAAAGCATGGATAAATGCCCTTCCTGTGATTCTGCACGGAACATAAGTAGATATGGAGGAATTTCCCTTAATTCTCTAATTAGCTAAGAAAAATGACAAATAGACAATCGCTGAGGGGAAATAAGGAGGGGGTTTTCAGGGCAAGCCAGGAAGAGGAGGGGATTTGCAGGAGACAGTGAACAGCAGAGGGCAGAAGGAGAGTTGTTGGAAGGAAGATGGAGCAGTTACATGGCCTGGAGAAAATGCAAATAGCAGGGATTTCATAGCTGGGGAAGAAAGTGTTGTAGAGGCACATCTGTCCAATATAGGTGTGCAGTTTATAAATACAAAACTGAGTTGCATTTTCCTTGAATGGGTTTATTGTGGTTAGAGATTTACCACAATGAATAGAAATTTGTCTACAGTAAATATTCTATGAGTTTTGATAGCTTAATTTAAATAGACTCTTGAAATTTAATCTTCAAAATTGTGTGTTAGAGTAACCTTCTTAAAAATTAAATTATTTTATTTACATTCCAAATCTTGACTCCCTTCTTGGACTACCTTTCAGAGTCCTTTACCCCATCACCTCTCCCCTTTGCCTCTGAGAGGCACCTCACCCTCACAGCATCCCCATCTTCACCCACCCTCACCACATGCCCACTGCATTCCCCTTCCCTGGGGCATTAAGTCTATAGAGGATTAAATGCATCTTCTCCCACTGAGACCAGACAAGGCAGTCCTCTGCTACCTATATACTGGGGGCCACAGACCAGCCCTTGTACACTCTTTGGTTCGGGGCTTACTCTGGGAACCCTCAGAGGCCCAGAATCATTGATACTGTTGGTCTTCCTATGGAGTTGCCATCCCCTTCAACTCCTTCAATCCTGTTGGGGTCCCTCAGCTGCAAGACATTGGAGCTTGCCACCTCAGACTCAACTCATGCCTGCTGTGCCTGAAACAAAGACTCACTACTATGAGTTCCACCTTCGAGGATTCCAGAGGAAACTATGGCTGCTGGCTGGCACATAAACAGCCTGAGGACATCTGTTGTTGACCTCCTCCCCCACTGTGGACTGTGCCTCCAGCCTCTCCCCAGAGCTGAGACCTGTGGGACGCCTGGAGTCTCCACCTTCAGCCCTACAGCCTGTTTCCCTTTGACTTCCTCTTGGACTTTGTTTGGACTCTTCCTGACTCCTCCCGAATTCCTTATGTTATTCAAATGTCATTGTAACCTAGAGATTCAGTTATGCTCTCTTGTATATAAATGCTGAACCCCCAAAGTAAAGAGAGCCTTGATTGGAAACCCTCAACTTGGCTCCGTGTCCTTTTGTTCTCGAACTCTGTGTTTCAGGTCTCCTTTCTCCCTTCGGTCTAGGCAGAACCCGGTTCGTGAAACTGCCGGACAGTTTCACAATCCTTCTCCTAACTTTTCCATAGGAATCCCCAACCTCAGTCCAATGGTTGGCTGTAAGTATTTGCATCTGACTTAGTCAGCTGCTGTTAGAGCCTCTCTAGGACAGCCATGCTAGGCTCCTGCCTGAAAGCACAACGTGATATCTGTAATAGTGTGAGGGTTTGGTGTCTGTGCATGGGATGAATCCCATATTGGGTGGGTCACCGGATGGCCATATGTATATACACATCTAATACATATGCATATCATGTATCTATTTAATGTCATTGTGATAACTATAACTTTAATTCATTGTTCTGTCTTTCAGATTTATCCACTTTTATCTGTTAAGATATAGCTTCTTTTCGATGGTGTTAGTATAACACTCTTGCAACAATCAATTTAACTGGCTTTACAATGATGAAATCAGCATTTCTGCTGTATATAAAATTGCCCTCATATGACTGACTTCTCTTTTGACATCATTATTTCTCTGGTAACATGGAAATTATTTTCATTATAAAGTATTTTATGTATGTTGTTTTCTACCTAGACATAACTAAGGAGGATTGAAATTTCTGGCTTCTTTGGGAACTCAGTTATGTCACGTGATGCATTTCTGGTAGCTGTCTTGTGAGAGGTTGTTTTGCCGAAGCAGATGAGAGTTCATTTTGCTGAAGCTGTCATTTGAGAGGGCTCATGACATTTGGAAAAAGTGTAAGTAGAACCCCACTAGACAGTGAAATGACACTCTTGCACTGCTATGCCTTGCCATCCTTCTCTGGTCTTTGCTGGCCTTTGCGTGTTGTGACTTCACAGAGAGAAATACACCAGAGCACTTCTCCTGGTATTCTGGCTGCTTCTTCCTGCTTCTGCCGACTAGTGTCAATTAGGTGGAGCCTCAAGATTTCTGCTGAATTGAGCCACTGCTACTGATTCGTGTTTCCTGTTTGCTATTGGACTGGACTGCTGGCATCCTGATAATGACAATTGGAATCTACCTAAAGAACTCCTTGTGAACAGGTTTTTCCTTACCTTTGGTCAGTAGGGTAGAAGGGAGATTGAAGTGTTAAAGAACTCTAAGTAAAGTGAGATTCAAAAAAAAAAAAAATCTAAGCCTATAGCGGAAAGCCCAAACATACACTAAATCTTAAAATGTTCATTGTTAAGTAAAGTCCACTAAATGTATTAGTTCATATTGCTCACAACTTCTATTAGTTAAAGCATTTGAAATATCACAGACCACAATAACAACTTTGATAATAATTATGGGTAAAGGACAAAGGCCAGGGTGCCTTCATGACAGCTCCACGTGGGTAAAGAAAAACTGACATTCATGAAACCAATGAGCCAAGTGGTATGGATTCTCTCTTCTGGAGGTGTAATCTATTGAAAATGTATAGACACAGCTAAAGAGAAAATTGGAGATCAAAATATTCATTAGTAAAGAAAATTCAAGAAAAATATTGGGCACAAAAATGGTTACTTGTCTCTTGGGCACAAAAGGGTTACTTATTCTGACAGGGATAGAAATAGACAACAGTATGGCCACAAAAGAGTTTTTGTAATTCAGGATGGCTGGAGTATATTAAAGAGACAATGTATAACAAATTGAGGCTGGGGAGTGATCAAGGGCCAGACTAATTGCAATATTTTATGGCATGACAATCTATCTGAGTTTTATCCTTCAGATGAAGTGAATTTCAAAAATATTTTCAAGTACTGAAATACCTAAAAATCTGGGTGTTAGGAAAATGATGCTGCTTAAAACTAGAATAGATTGGAAATCTGATCATACATGTAGTCAGAATACCTGCCAGGGGCTATTCAAATAATCAAGACAGAGAAAATGAGGCCCTCAGACAAAGCAATAGTCCCTTTGAGTGGCAATGCTGTGCTTAGCTGATGTTATTCTCAAAGACTGAAGAGTGTTGAATTTACATTATCAGTAGATCATGCATTTGTCATTTTTAAAGGAGTGTAAGCCACTATTCTTTAAAATTGTATTTGTCTATTAAGGAGACTTATATCCATCTCTGCAGCTGGAAACTTGACATCTCTATGGGCCATGGCAAACACATTACCTCTAAGTTACCTCCGTCTTTTACTGCATCATTTAAAGATTTATTTGGTCTTTGTGCTTGATTGCCTTTGCCCTCTTCCTCTCTTAAAGACAAGGTGCTATTCCTTTTAAATTCTCAGTCTACCCTGTTCAGATTTGCTGTTAACTTGTCTCACTATCAGTTATCAAAGATTAAAACTAAGTGTCAAAACAAGAGAATGTATTTCCCTTTAAAATAATTCAGATGTTAATGCTGATAAGGCTTTCATTCTCTTGTTTTTGATATGTCTCAAATTAGTTATCATCTATTTGTGAAGAAAATTATCCATTATTCCTTAAGAGTGATTTTAGGTAAGCAAATAACGAAAAGTATTTCCCAGACAATGCCAGGCTGTTTCCAAGTCTCTGAGGAGATGGAAGCAGAACTTACTTGATCATCTTCAGCAAATCATTAGAATTTTTTTGATAGTGGCAAAAAATTTCAACACCTGGATTAAAATTTAGAGCATTTGTGACTATATCTCTATTAAAATACTTAACTCTCCGTTGGGTTGCAATAATCAATTGCATATTGCTCTTGCCCATTTCTTCTTTGATGTCTATCATGCGGGTCTTTAGATGGCTGCCTCTTATGACTGCAGCTTTAATTACAGTCCCTTGCAAACAAGAAATTCAATTTATTTATAATCAGATCACATGCTAATCTAATATTTCAGCATCCAAACTATGATCAGAGTCTAAGCCCTATAATAGCCCAGTGTAAAATGCTTTAATTGAATCACAAAGGGAGAAAGCTGTAATCCTATAAATCAGCCTCAGGAACTTGACATGCTGAGAAGGCTTTTCTGGAACTTTTTAATTGCATGACACAGCAGGCATCATAAGTCTATAAAAAAGGCTGTATTTCCTATAAGCAATCATGTTATATAATTTGAAATACTGTGATAGTAATTCTAGGTTTTGAGCCCAGTGTCTCATCCTCATTAGTCAATATAAATCCTTCAGGCTTATAAAAATGTCTGTTTGAGCAAAAGCATGAAAGTTCACACTTTGGAAAAGTGTGTCTGTGAGAAGGTAGGGGCCCCAAATTTAACAGATGTGGATAATGTTTGGAGAAATACCTGAGACCATATCTCAGTCTTTCTACTTTGTATCATTGGCTGTAGTTATTATCTCTCTGTCTTGGCAGGACTAACTCCAGAATTCCTACATAAGAAGTACTTCAAGGTGACAACTTGATAAAAAGCAGAGACAAGAATTGGCTTAAAACTGTCTTTGCATGAAAAATGGACTGTTTTTATTTCTAACACAGGTTTATTCTAGATGTCTGTGTGGAAAATAGGATATGTCATGTAGTCAAACCGTTCAGCCACTCTGTGGTCATAAGCCTTAGCTATGAAATTTACCATTTAAAGGCGAGTGGTTGTCAGAGCTGTCAAATATGTTCTGTGCTTACCACAAAAATAAAAATGCTCCATCTCTTTCTTTACTTCCCTTCCTTCTCTTCTGGTCCTCAGTACTGATACCAGTAGACTCTATCATATTAGTTCCTTGTCCTGCTCAAGGACAAATTAATTTGTTTACCATCCATGTTGGATCTTGTGGTAGGAGTCACCAAGACAACTGTACAGTGGGTGGTTAGATTATTTATTTTTAAAATTTTTCAATACTGTACATCCTACTCATTTGTAAATAAAACATAGCATGTTTGGAATTATTATGATTATTGCACAAAGTTTCTTTTTGCCTCAGTCTTATTTCCTTGATAATGGGTTACTTTAATAAAATATTGTAAGCAAAGTAAAAGATGAGCAACAGGGAGTCCAAGCCATGGTTAAAAAAAACAAAAAAAACAAAAAAAACAAAACAAAACAAAAAAAAAAAACCAGAGATTACACCTCCTCCATTTTCAAGAGAGAAAGAGCAAGGAAGTTAAACCTGTTTTCCCACTTTCTAAGACTTTCAGTTCAATTCTGAAAGATTGATCCCAAATATCTCACTCACTAACAGCATCAACTAGGAGCTTCAAGATCCAACTTAAGAATTTCAATGAACATAAAACATTCTGACCAAGCAACTCAGAGAACTAAGCAGGGAGAAAATCTCAAGGTGGTGTTCAAATTCATTGACTTTATTGTGTCAAACAAGCTAGTAGCAATATTCAATGACTGACTTATACTGAAAATGATTTTAAAGATGCTAGTCATATTCCACATCATAGGTATGCTGACTAGCTTTATGTTAGCATGGCACAATGTATAGTTATCTGAGAGGAGGAAACCACAATTGAGAAAATACCTCCATGAGACCAGGCTGTAGTCAAGCTTGTATGGCATTTTCTTAATTAGTGATTGGTGGAATAGGAGATATTTCATTGTGGGTGGTGTCATCCCTGGACAGGTGGTCATGGGCACTATAAGAAAGCAGGATGAACTAGCCATAGGAACCAATCCAGTAAACAGCACTCCCCCATGGCCTCTGCATCAGCTCCTGCCTCCAAATTCCTGCCCTACTTGAGTTTCTGTCCTGACTTCCTTTGGTGATAAACAGCAATACGGAAGTGTAAGCCAACTAAACCCTTTCCTTATTAAATTTTTAAATATATATATTTAGTTTGTGTGTAAAACATACAGTATATTGAATTAAACTCCTTTAGTCACTCCTAAACAGAGTATATGCATTCTTGAATTTCTACCACATATTTTCCTCTCTTCCTAGAGATCTTTTTCTATATCATGCCCAGTTCTGACATCATAATTACCCTCTTGCTCCATTAGTGACTACCATTGTTCTTTTCTTCTATGATTCATACTGACTGTACTCTTTGCTTGTCACATTATTTTATGCTCTCTTATAAAACTCTCCATTTCAGTTACGTTGATTCCCGATCCAAGTGCTTATTAAAATTTATGAATAAAGACCTATATAGATAGGCACTGGCTCTGATGTCAAGAACATCAGATCCCCATGGAAGAGAGAAACTATAATCAAATTATCACATAACTTATTATGAAACTACAAGTCAAATTAGCACCACCAATTTAAAAGGATAAATTTTCTGAGTGCAAAACAAACAAACAAACAAAAAAAGACAAATTGTTTTTCTGCTATAAAGATGAAGAGCGCTTCCATCAACAGGATACAGTGAGCAGATATATGACTAGTTAATGGACACTGAGTCTGCAAGGAGGGAAGAGAAAAAAAAATTGTCACTTGACATTTTAATAATAAATGCACTTGCATATATACACATGTAGATGTATGTGTATAGAAGTTATCATACGTTTGCCTCTGATCAGATTGCTTTAATTGTTTTTCACACAGAGTGAGCAGCAGACACATTTGCCATAAATCCTTTCGGGTTTTGCCTTCTTGGAGTGAACATTCCCCATGCACTCTGGCAGTTTTCCACCTCAGGGGCATCTCTCTCTTTACTTCTGGCCCCAGAGGTATTCTTCAGTTCCCTAGGCACTTGCTTTACCTAGGCAGAGCATCCTAGAAGATACTGATGGAATACTTGTCCCAGAGGCAATCAGCATCAAACAGGCAGCCGAGGTTGTCACATAAATGCCAATGCTCTGCTTTCTTAGTGCTCGGTGGCACAATTTGGGGGATGTTTTCTACCGTGTCCTCATAGGATGTCCCATGGGATTCAGTCTATGAATTGTGGATCTGCGCACTGCAGCTCCTCTCTCGCTCACAGACCTGCTGACTTCATTTCCTTACCGTGCTTTTTGGGCTCTCTTCCAGATGGATGCCCTTTGCACATGTCCTTGTAAGAGTGGGAGGCCAGAAACAGAAAAGGAGTTTAGGTGAAGAATGTAAAATGGCTGTCAATCAAACCACAAGAGTAAATTCTAATTCCTGTCATTAGAATCATGCAATGTTTATTCCTAGTATATGCATGTATTTCATAGGGAACATTCCTTGGCTGATTATTAAATTAATGTCTTGTTCTTTGTCCTAATTGTACCCACAAATGATATTAATTATTGACTCACTCCTGTCACATTAATCTGGAAACATGTTTGTTCCTTCACAGTTAAGAAGCCAGGGGTCTGGCTCCTTGTTTAATACCAGATTTTCTTGAGATTTCCTGAAATATGTCTAGATAGTTGAAAAAGGAGGATTGAATTTGGTTAAACTGTACAACCAAAAAGCTTTTCAGGGAATAACTTTATTTTCACTGAACTCATGTGGCATTTCACTGTTGAGATTCTATGCAAATCAATCTAATCTCTTCAATTTCAGACACAAATAGAGGAAATTAAACATTATTATTGAACAACACAAAACGCGGAAATTGTTGCTACATGATAAGGAATAGAGAGGACCAACCAGACATCGTGTACTTCCTCCTTAGCACAGTGAGGCATGTTCAGTTTGTTTAAGTGATATTGTTTCCTGTGTGCCCCTCTATCTGTGGCTCACATGTTGGCCTTTGTGTTCTGCATATTTGTACTTTGAAAAGACAAGATCTTGTGTACCAATATTAATATATTTTGGCTTTTCAGGTAATGAAACTGACCATGTGTTGAGTCTCTTTCCTTTGTTCATCATGATTGAAATGCATTTTCCTAGAGACCTGACTTCTAGGCAATGGTTTTGCAGATTCATTACCACTTTTAGCAAAGACAAAGAAGTAAGTTTAGTGAAGTTAAGGTTCTGTAATTGTCAACATCATTGTAAACTGGAAAATACAAGCTTGAGGCTTTTCCTGGTGTATCAAAATTCAAGAGATTTGAATTAACGTGGTCTGGTGAAAAGCTCACAGCTCTCATGGTTGGAAATATAATATTTCTGTGGTTTTGAATTCCTGGAAAACATTTTTTTAAATTTTTTGATTGTATAAAATTTTTTTAGTATTTGGATCTACAGATATGTAAGAATAAAGAAAATATGTATTTGATAGTAAATATTATTACTGAAGAACACATAACATGTTTCACATAGATATATCTTAATTATATTTTTAGCTTACTGAGATTTACTTAAAATTTATGATTATGTTCAGTAGTATTTGTACATATTTTTAGTATTTTTACATCAATGCACATAATTGACATACTTATGCATTGGATTAACATAAAATATGATCACTTAATCCATGCATTTAATTTGTGACTTTCAAACAAGAATATTAATACTTTTAGCTCCATAGTTATGTATGTTGTATTTCTTCTTTTTTTTTTGGAGTCTATTAATTCTAACTCTTTACAAGATGTTTAAGTTCTTTTTAACTATAATAATCTTAGCCCAGTGTGTTTGTAGAATAAAAGTTATTTTTCATATATATTTTTTCACATATATATGGAAAATATATATGTGAAAAATATACATGTGCATATACATATATGCATGGTTGTCACCATTAATTAAACTATATCTATCATTTGAGCTTGTAGCAATGGCTACTCTCTTCTATGAAATCCACCCTTCTCTGCGTCTATATAACTACAAAGATATTATTTAATATAATGTTGTTTTGTTCAAAGTCATGCTGTCATTAAAGTTTCAATCACTCAATAGTAATTGTAATTATTTTATGTAGTTTTACACAACAATACAACAAAAGAAACTTTAGGGAAAGAAGAAAACAAAGATTTTACTATTTTAAAAATCATTTGTGTCTGTTTTAACCTTTGTTGAATTCAAGGGATGTGAAGGAATGGCTCTTAAGTTAAGAGCTCTGGCTACTCTCTCACAGACCAGAGTTCAGTTCCTAGCTCCTAAGCCAGGTGCTTCAAAACCACTTGTAACTCCAGCTTCAGAGAACTGATACTCTCTTCTGATATCTATGGGTACCTGTCCAGATACACACAAGTAATTATTAAAATAAAATCTTAAACATAATGACATTTTTAGATCTGAGGACATGGCTCAGTGAATGAAGTATTTACCATGGAAGCATGAGCACCTGAGTTCAACACCTATGGGCACAGTGTTTCTCTTATTATTGTTTTTCTCTTCTGCTAGGGATAACTCTTATAATGGCATCTTATTTTATTTTAAAGATTTCAGGGCTTTTGTGTGTACATGTGTTTGTGCCATGTATGTGGGTGCCTGCAGAGGAAAGAAGGCATTGAAGTTACTTGAGCTAGAAGTGAGGTGATTATGAGGAATGGAATTTGCACCTCTGGAAGATCAGCACATGGTCTTCAACAATGAGTCATCTCTCCATCCCCATATTCCCCCATCTTTAATGCACAACATAGCATTCTTTTGTTTACTAATGTGTAAGAAACTACAGTCTTGGTTATTGTAGGCATAATGAAACAATCAAAAACACAACTCATGGTTAGTCACAGGAAATGAGTGCCACTCCCCTCTGGGCATGAAAAATCACCTCATGCCCATCACACAACCCTGACCTGAATAATTGCAAATTCACTTTCAACCCCTTCTTTTTCTCTCCCCAAGCAGACTCAGAGGATTAAAAAGAGACAGTAATGCCTAAATAGTTTAGTATACATAGATTAACAATTATGTGTTAAATGATAGCCCATAAAAATAAATGTCTTGTTTATGGAGATTGGTGGAATATATTCTGTAGAACTTCATGACAATAGGACCCCTAAGACACTAATCTATTATCCACAATGACATTATGTTAACATTTGCTAAGGTATGCAGGATGTTCCCAAACTCTGAATTGTGTTTATTTTTTTTCATATCTTCTCACTTGAAATATGCAAGGTCTCTAAGCAGATAGAGCAGAAAAGGCAATCTTATAGGCACTTTTCCTTCAGTTTTATTAATGTTGGAAGTATAGACTGAAACTTCATCAAAAGTCATTTTGAAAGCTTTCAATTCTTTTTTTTTTCATATACATAAACATCCAGCAGTCTTCTATATAGAATCTAACAGGGGAGTACTTTTGCCTTTCATGAGAAGGGCATGGGAAGTTTACTACTAACTTGGTTTGTTAACTCTCTCCCTGTATTAAAAAGAAATTGCCTGGAGGTAATTAAATAAGTGATCTATCATTATTATTTGTTCATATATTGAGGCCAGAAATAGGCATTTATCAGGCATAATTCTGTTTAGGACATCCCTTCTTTGAAAGTTTATTTTGGTAAGGGAAAATGCTAATTCATGCTCTACTATGTGTGTGTGTGTGTGAAGGTATTTGCTAACAAAAAGCATCAATTCCAGATAACTATGTTTTTCTGATATGTCTTTGATGGCAGATTTCCATTATTTGAAAAGAATATGCATGATACGTAGCATGTCTACTATGGGTTTTTCAGTGGAAAAAGCCTAACACAAGAAGCTTTACTTTAAGTGACCAGAGAATATATGACATCAAGAGGATATTTAGTTAACTGAAAGCTTTCTTCACAGTTCAAAGCATACCAGTTCACAAATTTTAATTTATTATTAGTGTACCAAACATGATCAATTCAGTGGATTTTTGCTCTCAATGACACAGTACCGTAGGAAAGACCTTCACTTCTTCTTAGTCATTAAGACTGGTCATTATTCTCAGCTCTTCACTTCCTTTTGACCTATATGAAGTTACTTGTGTGGTGCTTCAGTTTTGTCATCTATGGAATAATGATCATAACTCATGAAGTTGTGGGAATAAAAAGGCATAATGAGAACATAGGTTTTTGTGCTCTGTGTCTTCCCCTTCTTAAAGTTGGAAAAATTTTGGTTTGTATTTTTGCAGATCATATACACTCTGTCACAGACTTTGTAAATTCATATGTGTATCAACCCTACTGTGTCTGGAGGGTCATGCACTAACTACCCAGGTCCTCACAATCTTTCCTCTTCTTCTTTCACATAGGTCATGAGCTTTGAGAAGTATTTGAAACATCCTAATTATGACTGAATGGTCCAAGGTGTCTCATTCTCTAAACAATTTCCAGCTGTGGCTCTCTGTGATAATTACCATCTGCAGCAAGAAGTGTCTCTGATGAGGGTTGAGTAAGGTATTTATCTATGGACACAACATGTTGTTATAGGGAGTTATTTCATTACCATATTCTTTTAGCAGGATAATAGTAGTAGATTTTCCCCAGCCCCATTTCCTTCCAAGTGCGAGGTTCTTGGCCACTTTACCAATGTCAGTTATGGGTTTCACCTCACATTAATTTATTTCTCTAACATAATATTTTTTCTTTAATGTTTTTTGGTTTGTTTGACAGTTTAATATATTCCTATAACGCATTTTGGTAATTTCCAGCCAAAGTTAGGGAAGCCAAGGACGACTGAATGTTGAGCAATAAGGAAACAATGTTATAAGTGGAAGAATCAAATCAAACTCACGTACCGGAGATGAAACACAGAGATTTCATCGAAGAAAAGGAAACTCAATGGTTAATTGACCATAATAGATGAAGTGAGGTTATAGAGGACAATAATGACAGAATATTTGTGAACAGGGAAATGTAAACTCATAATTTTAGGCCAGAGGTGATACAGTTAGCAAAAGATACTCTTCAGGGTCTAAGAAGGTAATATTTCTGTGAGGCATTGGGATCATGGTATTAGGGAACAGATGAGGTAATATGCTTCCATGGGATGCTAAATACAGGAGATATGTGTAGTGTATATGGATACAGATGCAAAGTAATATAGGTACTAGCCACGGGGTTGAAAGTACACTGTGTGCTGTACAGTTGGGCATGGTTCTTTCCTCCCACTGCTGGTTCAGTTGAGTCACTGAGAAAGGTGATAGGAGAATGGGAAAATACTGAACATGGAGCTGAGAACTGACTTTACAATTCATGCTCAATGAATAGAATGGATGTGGGTAAATCAGTCTCTCAACTAGTTTATTTGTTTGTATTTTACTCAATTTTGAGAGACAGTCTTATGCAGACCCTCTGACTGATTTGGAACCCATCAGTGTAGCCCAGGCTACCTTTTAATTATTGGTCCATTGCCTCAGCCTCTCAAGGGCTGGGATTTATGGGCATGCGTTTCCACACTTAGCTCAGCCAGATGATTGTAGTTTTAGGTAAATTATGACAAGTATACCTCTGAAGGAATGTTTAGATAAGATGTAACCCATATAGCATCCCGAGGAAAGAATATTTATGAGACAAGAATAACCTGTGCACTCTGTATTAAACTGTACACTGTACAATGGGCATTTAGTAATTGTTTCTTAAATCTTAACCTAGAGGTAAGATTTTTTTTAAATATATCTAACTTTCTCTTGGAAGTGATGATTTATCATAAAAGGACTGCTTCAGTCATTACAAATGACAAAAAGACAAATTTGGGGTGTTGGGAGATGGCTCAGTGGGTTAGAATTCTTGATCTTCAAGTACGTGGACCTGAGATCGACTCCATGGTACCCACACAAAAATATAAGGAACTGTTACTACTGCTGCATGTTACTGTAATCTCAGCACTGGGACATGGATACAGATATAGATGCTAAGAGCACAGGAATCTGTCAGCCTATCAGAAACTGTGGGATTTGGGCTTAGGGAGAGACCCTATCTCAAGGAAATAGACAGACCTAGATGGATGAATCTTGATGTCTAGCTCTGGTCTCTACATGTGCTGCGTAGAGCTGCACATAGCCCTACACTCATATATGTATACCCCCTATGCACACACAGTAGTAACTCAAAGGACAAAAGGACTAGTTTAGAATAGTGGAAACATTTGTCTAACTGGATAAAGAAATATTTGTATCTTCTTGATAATCTTCTTTAAGTCATATGAGTTTATAAAAACTTCACAGTTACATCTCTGGTCCTGACCTTGTCCTGGTTAAAAATATTAATATGACCCCTTGTCTGATTGGTAGGGCTGTGTCTCACCTCCACCCAATTGTAGAGGTTTCCTAAGATGATGTAAATGAAACTAAATTAAAAGGCTCATTTTTTTCCTTTTGATTGTGACACACTAGAAAGCTATAAGCGGCAAGATAAATAAAAGGCTTCCCTCTACCTGGAGATGCTTTATGTGGCCATATTTATGGTGCTTTAGCAATCTTAGAGATTTATGGGAGAGAATAGAAAAAAGTTTAGCAATGTTATGTGGTGCAGCAGTAGAAGCGGCAGAGAGTTCATTACCAGAGCAAGCTATAAAGTTCTCAGGGTCAGGGATAAAGTGGAGAGATGATGAGGAGCCTTAGAGAAGATGGCATGATCACTAAGAAGAGATCTCACTCTCAGAGTCTTGAATCAGATCCCCATTTCCAGCAAGCTGCTGAGCAGGCTTGTTCATTCAGCCATGCGGTGTGCCAATACCTAAACTTGGGCCCTGAGACTTGGGTACTATTATTCTAGAAATAAACATAAGAACAAGAATGCATGGTGAAAGATTTCAGGAACCATTGATCAATATTGAGTTCCACCGGGGAAAAAGAGAATAGGTAGTTCTTAGGCAGGAGCATTCTTGGAACCTACCTTTCAGCTGAGAATTACAGGTAGAAAAGCTGGTACCTCAAACTCCAGCCCTTCCCCTGGTATTTATCTATGGTAAGTTACTATTCATTCCCTGTCCTTGGGCTCTGTTCTTTCTTGTAAGTAAATCTTCACTTTAACAAGTTCTGAAGTTAAAAACTTACTCCTCCTCCTTAAGTGCCAATACCTCTCTGATGGGGGGAGGAAGAATCAGTGTTTTACTTTTTGAGAGCTGTGGCTTCTCACTGGTTACTAAGGCTCTAGTGCATGGCTCTATACTGCTGTACATACTGCTGAATCTAATTGAGCTCAATAGATTATGAAGGAAAAAAATAAGGGTATGAAGATTGAGGTGACATGGGAAGGTCTGGGAAAAAGTTAAAGAGATAGTTACTATTAAAATCCATTTTAAACATATACAAAATTAATAAAGAATAAAATGCAAAACAAATGGAATTCTACCACTGTAGGCACACTAGATTGATAGCTGTTGTTCCATAGGTTCCAGATAAAGAAAATGGCTTGACAAAGTACTGGAAGGCTCTGGCAAGAATCTTCTGGCTTCTTAGGGAGAGGGTGGAGTTGATAGTCTCACTAAACTCCAGATAAGCTACCCTCTTGAACACATTTTTCTGGCCACTATGTTTTCTGAAGAAACAAGAACTTCTTATTTTCTAGTAACAAACAAATGAATGAACAAACAAACAAAGATAAAGGTTCTTTTTATGGCTCCGTCTTGGGATGCAATGTTAGCAGACATCATGTTTCTCTCTCTAACCACTTAGCTACACATTTTTGTATCACATCTTGTCTTGGGTTAGCCTGGCTCCTGTTCAGTTACAAATACTTATGCATATTGCCTGAACGCTGGTCTGAGCTTTGCAGAGAAATCTAACTCCTGTCTGTTATGTGGCTTCATAATCCCCTCTGTTTCCTGTCAGACAGGAATAAGACTTCTCTGTACCTGCCATTTAGTAAGAGTAGTCAGGTTGAGTGACAATTCTCTAGTCCCTAGACCTCCCTGCTCTGACACGCATTTCATAATAGTCTTCCCTTGCTTCACACATCTGCTCAAAGGTGAGTTCCTGTTGACACATCCCATTCTTTGTGGACACCTCTCTAGCAGCTGTCAGGATAAACTTGTATTTCAGCTTGTTTTACACACTCTGTCCTAAAGCCCAGGAGAGTCTTTGCTTTCTAAATGTAACATAGACTGCATTTTTTCACTGTTTTTCTTCCTCAAACACTGCTGGAAATTCTGGTTACTAAACATTTCTACCTTTGTACCAATTCAGGATCAACTTCATGCCATCCTGTTACTCCTTTAGTGGTTAAATGCTGAATAATAAAGTCAGAGTCAACCACATGGATAATTCATATTATTCATGCTAATGGTCTCTGCATTTATTCCATTTTGTTACATAAGACGAACATTTTTATATGACAGTGGGAAACCACACACCCGTTGATTAGGTTTTTCCAACCAATGAACAACTCGAATCCAAAGTAATTTCTGGGATGGGTGAATGTGTATTTTATTTAAAATTAGAAGATTACTTAAAAGATACCATGGTTAAGAAAGACTAGAGGCTTCAGAATATTAATATAGAATTAACTCTGGCTCATATACACTAAGAATTTTAAACCGCTGCTTATAGAACTTAGACTCAGAAGGTACTATTCAAAAATAAAATTATGTGCATGGAAAGGAAAGCAGAAAATGTCTGAGTGTAACTGAGATAGGATTTCCTTTTAGATGGAGTAGACTGAGCTGGGCACTGGGCTGATATGTCCACCACTTCTGTTACCCTGATCAAGTACCTCTGTAGACAAATAAGTCATCCCTAAAAGTCTCGGTTTCTTAAACATGAGTGACATTTCATATTAGAGAAAAATTTAGTGGAGAGAAAGGTAGAAAAAGAGACATTTATATTGAAGATAGATTGGACTCTAATTGATTAGGATATCAGGGAATTCCTAGATGCTTTATGAAGATTGAAGTGGAACCATGTGCCACAAAAACTTTCATACTGCCATAGCCCTGTGAAACACTGTGTGGGATAGGATTGCATCTGCATCTTTGAACAACTCCATCAAGAGCCCATCATGAAGGCATGTAGACAAATGGAGGGTTGTACCTTAGCTTTTTATGAGAAAAAGCCAGGCCTTTGGCTGATGTCACATACTACAGACTTTGCTTGTGTGAGGGATACAATTTCTCTCCTACCTTCAGAATTCCCTTTCCCTCCAAAAAAAATGAATGACTGAATTCTAGATGCCCTGCTATCACAAACTTCTATTCAGCTATTATTGAAAAAGACATAGCACTAAAGTTCACACTTTAATAAAAGTACCTGATACCTACCACAGATTGAATAAACATCATCTGCACAGATTGCTTCTCTTGACACCCATTCACACAATGCATTACGACTGCTATTTGCATGTTAATCTTGAAACAATGAAATAAATATTGCTTTTGATATAAGTGACTCGGTAGAAGGACAAGTGAACAAACAAATGTGTGTGTGTGTGTGTGTGTGTGTGTGTGTGTGTTTATTCTACTGAGACACAGTAAGGAGGGATAACTTTCTCTCTACTTCGCTTCAAATTCCAATTGATTACTTTTGGGGCTTCCCCCAGTGCTTACTCAAGAATGTCCCAGATGTCTTAAAATGAATATCACACAGGGAAGCAAGATGAGTATGTGAATATTCCAAAAGGATGCCCTGTCTGCTAAGTGAGCCAGGGAGGTGCAGAATAGATGCACTTATAAACCCCAGATTCCAGGAGTCTTCAACTACCTATAGGAGGTGCTGAAGAATACATTATATTTTACTGACTCTAAAATGGCCAGGGAGGGCAAAGAAAAGGATAGAATCAAGATGAAGAGAAGAAAAATTACTACTCAACAAGCACTTATTCCCTACCAGTTCTATCCTATGCCACCATGTCAATTTATAAGGGCATCATAGGTCATAATGTAATGCTAGTTATCATCAATTGATATAGTAAGCCATTTGCATTTCAATTATTCTAAGAATCATGCTTAAAAGAGTACATTCTTGGCATTCTCACTACTCATTGCCTCTCTCACTCCCTCCCCACACCCATTTAACATCTCCTGCCCAACCTGTACATCTCCTACTTGTGAACCAGTTTTTTTAAAGCAGTTTTTTAAAAAAGCATTTATTTATTAACAAGGACTTTAGCATCTGCTGCCCCTGGGGACATAGCTTTGTATCTTGATTTCATCAGTTTGAACATTTAGGCAGCTTGGTGCAGTGGTTATCCACTTTCATGGGTCTGGTTTTATTACTTGAGATGTGAGTATATGACATTTAGGATCAAGCGATATGCTCATTTTCATGTTTATGTCATTTGAGAATTATCAGATTAGGTATTTTGGAAATTCTTTATGCTCTGTCAAAGCTGGTTGATTAATCACATGTTCGCTTGATGACTTGACTTACATAGGAACACCCAGCTTCAAAGGATTATATATCCATATCCAATTGAGAGTTCTTTGTTGGTCTCCCCTCTCCAAATTTCATTCTTTCTAGTTCTCAGCCACTGAAGAAAGTAACTTTTGGCTGGATTTATCACAGTGCATTTAAACTGAAAGGACTTCTGTTCTTCTCCCACACCTGAATATCTGTGCAAAATAATATTAAATAATGGAGTAGGAAGGCACACTCACTGTTCCTTCAGCCCAGAGAGTCTTTATTTATTGTTTTTTGTGGGAATAAATAGATTATCTTCAAAGCTAGATATATGTATTATTTGCTTTCTAGTATGCAACTATCTCATTTAATACTAAGGACATTTTTAGTGTAAAAAAGGTACAGATTTTAGAATTATTTTTTATTTAATTCAAATTATTAAAATGTGACTAATCTACATTTTGTTAAATATAGCACCTTTTATTAATTTATTCACTTTACATCAGATTGCAGCCCCCTTCCTCTGCTCCTCCCATTCCCTTCTCACAAACCCCTCTCTCCCTTAGCCTCCCTCTTCTCCTCAGAAAAGGGGAAGCTCCCATGTAGGCACCACCCACCTCTGGGACTTCAAGTTACAGTAGGACTAGGTGCATCCTCTCCCACGAAGACCCAACAAGGCAGTCCAGGGAAGGGAAAGGGATCCAGTGGCAGGCAAAAGAGTCAGAACCAGCTCATGCTCCAGTTATTAGGGGACCCACATAAAGACTAAGCTGCACATATGCTATAAATATATAGGGGGCTAGTTCTTGCATGCTCTTTAGTTGCTGGTTCAATCTCTGTGAGCTCCTATGGGCCCAGGTTAGTTGACTCCATGGGTCTTCTTTTGGTGGCATTTACCCCTCAATCTCTCTCAATTCTATGCTCTAGTCGTCCACAAGACTCCCATGCTCTGCCTGATGTTCGGCTGAGTTTCTGCATGTTTCCATCTGCTGCTGAATGAAGCCTCTTAGAAGACAGTTATGCTCAGCTCCTGTATACAAGTGTAGTAGTGTCAAGGATTGGCTCTCTCCCATGGTATGGGTCTCATGTTGAGCCAGACATGGGTTGTCCATTCCCTAGATCTCTGCTGCATCTTTATCCCTGCACATCTTGAAGGTAGGGTTTGTGGGTGGGTTGATGTCCCCTTACCCCCACTGGAAGTCCTGACTGGCTACAGGGGGTTGCAAGGTCAGTTTCAAAATCCCCAGCTGCTTCCAACTAGTCCCAAGATGCCCCCAACTAATTCTCATTCTCTATCCCAGCACTCTTCCCGGTCCCCACACCTGATTGCCATCCCCATACCCTTCCTCACCTCATATCCCACCCAGACCACTCTCTCCATCCACTTCCAATGTCTCCTATATTTCTCCTTTTAAGAGAGATTCAAGCATTCTCCCTTGGCCCTCCTTGTTATTTTGCTTCTTTGGGTCTGTGGAATATAGCATGGTGCCTGTCTCGTATGGCTAATATCCACTTACAAGTGAGTACAAACCATGAGTGTCCCTTTGGGTCTGAGTTACTTTGCTCAGGATGATATTTTCTAGTTCCATCCATTTGTCTGCAAAATTCACGATGTCTTTGTTTTTAATTGCTGAATATTACAGAATATTCCATTCTTCAGTTGAGAGATATCTATTTTGTTTCCAGTTTCTGGTAATTATGAATAAAACTGCTATGAGATTAGTTGAGCAAGTGTCCTTGTATTATAACAGGATATCTTTTGGGTATATGCCTGGAGAGATATAGCTGGGTCTTTGTTTTGTTTTGTAACAGGTAAGTTTAATAATGTCATCTTGTTAGGAGTATGGGAAGAAGGTTACTTACTGAAGATGTCATGATCAATGGAGCTTGTAAAATATTCACTGGGGCTTAATCTTTCAGAGGGTTAAAATCTATAGCTATTATAGTGGGAACTATGGTGACTTCAATCAGGTATGATGCTAGGACAATAGCTATGAATTTACCCCAATACTTGTGGTGTAGAAGGCAGAGAGGCAGAGAGACAGAGAGACAGAGACAGAGAGACAGAGACATAGACATAAAGGATGGATCTCTAGTGAGACACCTCTCTATCCTTTACAGTTCCCTCAGCTGAAAACCAAGTATTTGAAAATATGAATGATAAGGGTTCATTCTCTTTAAAACCATTACTACTAACAAAATGGCACAAACCATTAATTGCCAGTAGCTTCATAAGGAAAGCTGGGTCCTGTATTGACTGGCCAGTCTTGTGTTAATCAGGTCCCTATGACTTCTGTGAGGGTGTGAGTGCATTGGCCATAGTACTCCTTCCCATACTTTCACTCTTCCTTTTCAGCCATGCCCCCTTATGATGTTCTGAAAGACTGGAAGAGGGTGATGTAGATGGTCCATTAGGGTACAGCACTCAACTACTATCACTAAATATCAGGAATTAAAACAAGGATAAGTCCCAGTGCTAACTCTCACCATCTCTAAACAGATGTTTCTCACAGTCCTTCTTGATAAAAACTAAGAGATTTCATTTTTTTTTTCATGGGCATAAGCACAGAGAAGTGACAGATTTCCCTGCATGGTATTTTGTCCCAGAGGAAGCTTCTCTCTGGCTTCCATATTTCTATTTGTTCTGTCTCCTACCAGGATTTATTTCCACAGGTTCTGCTATGGCTGATGTTGAGAATATAAAAGCCATCCATTCTTGGAGCTAACCAGTTTTCTATAAGCCACTAAGCCCCAGTCCAGGTATGACTGCTGTGCATGTCTCTGACAGCCTTCTATCTAGGCACCACAGTACCAAGAAAATACTGGAAAGGAATTTGTGCTTCAAAATAGGTAAAAGTAATAATATTTTTCTCTAAATATCACAGAAGAATCCTCTTTGCTCCCTATGAGATTCTGAACTCTAGCTAGGCATGCTTCCCACTTGTTATGAGTAACCCTTCCTTCCCTAAGGAGGAGTATATGTTTGGAGATCTCAGTTCAAAATTTTGTATAAAACAGAAACTTGTAAAATTTTCTTACCATAAGTTTCCCTCTCTCCTTCTCTCTCTCTCTCTCTCTCTCTCTCTCTCTCTCTCTCTCTCTCTCTCTCTCTCTCTCTCTCTCTCTCTCTCTCTCTCTCACACACACACACACACACACACACAGACACACACACACACACACATCATTCTAAACAGTAGAGTCCTTACTGGCCCTTTCTTAGTTGATTCTTGGTATGAGATACATGTGAGGACTATTTGTATTCTAGCAAGGAATGTGGTTTACATTCTGCAAGAATTCAGTCATATCTCAGAAGCTAAGTAAGCGTCTAATGAGCTGTACTATAGTAAACATACCTAGGCATTATTCTGGCTTTTCTTTTAATTACTACCCCCCTCACAAACACATAATACTAACTTGTATGAAAAACTTACTTTGTCACGTACAAGAGATCCCTGTTGCAAAACTATTCAAAATGATTTTCTGAACCAGGTATAGAGGCACATACCTGTAAATTCTACCACTCTGGACAATTATTTCAAGTCTTAAGTCAACCTGATCTCTGTGATGAGGTCTAGGGCATGACCCAGATTCTGTCTCAAGCTTTCAGACAGAAAACAAACCATAGCACTTGATACAATGATATGATTTTTTTTTTCTGTGTCTCAGAACAGCACTGACTGGGAGAAAATTAAATATTAATTCTGTTTAATTTTATTTATAAGTGATTGATACAATTTCATTCAGTTAGTGATAACCATATTAGGTAGTCAGATGAATAAGAGAGCAGAAGATTTTTTTCGATTCTATTAGATGAAGCTTGTAAGCATCTGTGAAGGGGTAGATAGATGCTTGAAGCATGGATGGATGAATGATTTGATAGGTCATAGATGGATAGATAGATAGATAGATAGATAGATAGATAGATAGATAGATAGATTATGTCTAGAAACAGTTTCTAAGAACATGACAAACTTTAATTTAGATAACACTTGTACAACATAAAATTTCAGATGAAATCAGGCAAGAAAAGGGATAGTGAAGGCACAACTGCTCAAAGATTGTCAACAGCTTATACTTCAAACACTACATTGTCAGTTAAAATGAAGGAAGTGGCTATTTGGATTTAATGTCACCATAGAAAGCATGAAACAATTAAGAGAAACTGTTTCATGAAGTGGAATAATCTGTCCTTCAAGTGGAATGGATAGAAGTAATTGCCTTGGCTGCCAGGCATCTATCTAATTTCCTAATTTTAATGTCTTAAATACAAAGCATGCAAGCAGTAAACACAATTTTAAATAAACCCAGATTTTTTTTCCTTCTTTTACCCAGAATGATTACAATCGGAAAGAATACAGAAAGAAAAGTGAGACAGATCACATGATGAGAGAGAAGGAGTTCAGTTAGAAAACTGAGAAACTCACAAAGGAGATCAATAGTTTACTCCTGACCCCAATATTTTAAAATCATTTCTTGATAAATCTTATTTAGATTATTTTAAATTCAAAGTTTCAGGACACACTACTTTGAAATTCTGAGACACCATGCTTTCAGCAATTTGAAAATTGAAATCTGCAGCTGCGATGTATGCCTGGTGTATGGGCTTTGCTTCTGATCACTAATGAAGAGCTATGCTAATTTTTCTTCTTATAAATTCTACCATGGCTACCCTAATGATTTGTGGATACTGGGAAGACTAGATGCTTTTGTGCCTGAAATTCATTCTATCCTTGCTAATTTGTATGTGGTGGTGGAGGGCAGGGGGTGCGGTAGTTGTTGATTAATTTGCTCTAATCTCCCTTGCAGTGGTGGCATGGGTTCCTCGCTACCCCTCAACGCTCTGGATTCTCAAATGAAACACACATGCAGCCTTCTAGTTTCATATGCCTTAATCAGCTCAATGGCTGGGCCTAAATTCTACAGTGCCAATTCCTCCTCTCCAATACTCTTGAATTATTTCTTACTAAAGTCTGTATTCCATCTTTCTACCCTAGACCCAATTGGGGGGAGGGGCTGGGGTTGTTCCTCCCCGGCGCTGACATGCTTAGTACTCTTTCTTCTACAGCTCTCAAGTCTGCATCTCTTTTTTCCCCATCTTCTCCTGCATTCCTTGCCCAGTAACCTTAAAAGTGCAGCCTCTGTTTCCCTGCCAAGCCACTGGCCACCAGCAAATTTATTTACCAACCAAAGCCAACTTGGGGCAAGGACCCTCATCATTTCTCTGCAGATGGTATTAGAACCAATCCACAACAGGGGGTGCTTACCGATGTATTGCATTGTAAAGTGTTGAAGAAACAGGTAGATCAATCAAACCAGTGATTTGATTTGTCTGGTCATTGCTGTTGAATTTCTAGCATTGTAGTTGAATCCCAAGCAAGAGTGAAGGAGTATAAAGTGAGGAGTCCATTTAAAGTCCATACACAGTTCTTTAGATGGTAGCTGATGCAAAAGATGTAACTTAGTTCTTGATATTGAAAAGTAGAATATTCATAATATTGCAATACCTGAATAATTCCTGAATAATAATGATAGCCAAAATTATGTAATCATCTCCTCCAAATAAAATATTCCATCCTGGGGAGAGACTCTTTAAGATTCTGGAAGTAAACAAAAATAGGATCAAAGTAAACAACTCGAAAGTCTCAGGAAGTCCCTGGAACTTGCAAGATTCACAGGACTCCTCTTCAAGTTTATTACATAAGTAGTAACAACCACTGGAGAAAGATTCTCCAAATTCTCAAGCTAGCTGCAACTTGTGAAAATGTTCTTGGGATAAAACTTTCATGAATCTTCATCCATGTTGTGGTGGGCTTTTCAGCTGTAATCTACATTTGAAACCTGTCGCCCCGCCCCCAGGATCCTGTAAATAAACCTTCAGTTACTATCCAGCAGGTAATCCTGATAAACTTGGTGGTTCAGTAAATGAGCTTTGGCTGGACTCCTTTCTTTAACATGTCATTACTGCTATATAGATGGTGGTAAGTAGGTTTGTTCACATCTCTCTCCAGGAAAATTCACACATCAGCCATCCCTTCCTTTGGGAAATGGTGGGCTTATGGATTCTTTCACCTTTAATGTAATTTTTAAATGAATGAAAATGTAGAGCAATAGTCACATAATATATGAAATATTAGATACCACAGTATGTTTGATATATTTGTCTTGGTTTCAAAAAAGATATGGCTTTTGCTACCTGTCCATTAATTACTTCTTGAAAATCCTTGAGAAATGTAATTTCAACCCTTTGAGTCTCAGTTAGTTGCTCTTTCATACAGAAAGCTGAGTATCACTCCTAAAAGCTTATGCTAATTGTTATGAAGGTATGATACCCAACATGCACTGTTGGCCTATTTTAGGCACAATGTCAAGGTTAATTTCTTTACTCTCTCTGTCCTCTGACCACTAGGCATAAGTCCCATGGAGACTGAGTTTTTTGAGACAAATGTAGAAGTCATTTTACTAGTCACAGCTGTTTCCCAAAATAATGCTTCCATGCTTACCCTGGTGAATCAGACTACAACAACTTGAGGGAAAACTGAAGGTCTCATTCACCAACTTCTTTTTTTGTTAGGAAGTTGGGACTAGCCCTAGGCAACCAGACCATATCAGGTCTCCACTAGCTCCTGCTCAATGAAACCAAGACAGAAAAGTAAAGCCAAAGGCACTGTCAGCCCCCAAACACAGCTGGGTTCTCAAGTTTCCTCAAAGCTCAGGCAGTCAATGAGTTTCTCCAAACTTTTTTAATACCCATAGTGTTCTGCACAATGACTCTCCATTCTTTTCTAGGAATATGATCATTTCTGTCTCCTCCAAAACAATTCATACCTCACTGTGTGTCAGAAGTTCTATATAATACCAACTCGTCACTCCCCAGAATCTTCCTTTCTGATGTGTGCTGGTTCAGATATGTGTGAGTGCTTTCAAAGTCTTGGTGATGATGCTAACTCTGATCTAGCAACATCTCTTGTGAGGAATTTTAGGGCACCAGGGTGGGTGATTCGTATACTTCTGTTAACTCTCCAATGTATGGATTATTAGTTTTACATACTTTCTATGAGGGAGCAACATTACCTTGAAATGCTTGGTTCTCCTTTTTACACACTTCTATACACATGGCAAAGCTACAGCTCAGGTCTTGAGCTAAAATTGTTGTCCATATGCCTACCAAAATGTCCACTTGAGTTTGAGTGTTTCCACATTAGACCTTCTAATTGATAGTATTAGAGCTCATGATGAAGAAAGGCACAGGTAGCTGTTCATTCCTGGATATCATTTTCACCTCATCTCATCATGTAGTTGATAATCTTGGGCCTAACCTACAAAAAGACATATTGAAAAGGCCTAATAAGACATTTTAAATAAAAATTCTGGAAAAAAACTCTACCTGTATGCAATATTGACATCATTGCTCCAGTAAAATGCTATTACTGTAATGTTTCCCGGTGTGGCCCCTCGACCATCATCCAAGGATATACTGAATGGAACTGCATTGTTTTATCTCATTTTCTTTTGTAGAAAATTTATTTGGAGCATAAAGTTTTGAGCCATTAATAATACCATGCCATGATAGGCATGATGATCAATATCGATTATCAATTGGATAGGATCTATAATCACCTAGGAGACAAGTCTCTGAACATGCCTCAGAGAGATGCATAAAATAGGTTAGGCTACACACAGTCCTCACCACTTAGGTGAAGAATTATACCTAGATTATTTTAATTGAGGTAAGAAGAGCCTTGCCCTTCTTTGCTTGTATTTAGCATCACTCTCATAGATTAAAAAAAAAAATACTAGAAGATGAGTATCAGCATCATCACTCTCTGCTGATGAGCACAGAAACTTCACTCTTCTAACACCATTCCTTCCCCAATATGATAGACTACATCCTCAAGCTGTGAGCCTGAGTAAGTCCTTCCTCAAGTTGTTTTGGACAGAGATTATGTTGCAGTTTTGTAGAAAGGAACTAATGCAGAAGGATTCATAGTTTGGCCAACTTTGACAGATCTGCCATTACACATACGTTGTACTTGGGTGTGGGATTAGTGATCCCCATAACATGTATCTCATATCCCTGGATTCTTTAAAGAGATTAGTCCTATTCTTTCTTTGACAAAATTCTTGTGTTGATTAATGAGATACCTCGGTGAAACATGCAACCTTGGGTTTCGTCTAAAATAAGCATCTTTTTTGAGCCATTCTCACATGCGCTGGGGAGGCTATTCATTTTTTATAAATGATGGATATAATTTATCATGCTTTGAAGTATATGTATACATACATATGTATGCATATATAAACTCTACACGATTAACATGTGTAAATGCACCCCTGTTCTCTAAATTTGTGACATACAGAATCACATTGGAAAAATATCCCAGATAAGGCAAACAATACAAGATTACACAGGAATTTATTTTTAATCAAAGACCCAAGTCAGACCCAGGAATTCTAATTCTTGAAATCAAAGGTAATTTTCAGGAATATGAATTTTAATAAGGCCTTCCAGGTATTATGGTTTTAATGTAAAATGCTTCCTACAGACATTTGTGTTTTAACATTGCTCCCCAGATACTGGCATTGGTTTTGAAGTTGAGAACCTCATTAGTAGAGGTGGGGTACTGGGAGCTGTCCTTTGAAGGTAATAGACAGGTGTTGTTCTCGCACCATTCCATGCTCATTGATTGCTCTGCCCCCATTTAAAGATGCTGAAATTGCAAGCTGAAGTTGAAGTCCTCACTACAATGGACTGAAATACTCTGAAACCACGAGTTAAAATAAGCCTTTCCTTCTTTGAGTTGTTTCAGGTGGGTATATCATCATATATTGACTAATACAAATGGCAAATATTATAGGAAAATAGGCTTTTAATTCTGCATAGATGGCTAGATGACTTTAATCCCTGAAGAGATATTTTGGACTAATTGTACAAATGCTAGGTTTTGAGTATCAATGAGAATTAGTAAAAGTCTTATTTTTACTGTCTTGTGCCCTTATGTCCTAAAGACCAATTTTGTGAAGAATCTTTCTTCCATTTCTCCACTTCTATTAAATAAACTAAATATATCTGTCATCCTCACTTTTACATGCATGATGACTTCTCTGAAACAAGAGGTTGCTAAGGAGAGTACAACTTGTTCTTTATTTGATAGATAGTCTCCAATTAGTTAAGAGTTGAAGCAATGGAGAAGTCAAAAAAGGTTTCCTTTAGTCCCCTCATCCTTTTTTGGTAAACTAACAGGATTCAAACAGTTTGAATATTTACAATTGGCTACTTTACAGGAAAGTTAGTATTGTCCAAGGTGCCCCATATCCTTGAAAGTCCTAAAGATTGATACAGTATGAGTAGATTAACATAGCATTGTGCTCACCAAACTTATTTTGTTACTGTACAAAGTAAATACTTACCTCCTCAGGTTCCAGAAAATTCATCAAAGGACAAGATTCCAAGCATTAGTTTATGAGGATCTCCATAAGGTTGTTAGGAACTAATGGCTCAAAGAGTAGAGTTTTATTCACTCATCATTTGTAAACCAGAATTCAAAACTCAAGATATTAGCAAGGGCAGATTTTTATTTAAAGTACTTTTGCACCTGTATTCTCTCTTATTACCACCAACCTCCTATTTTCTTCTGTATATTTGATGGCACTACTCTCCTTTGATGCTATTCTCATATGGCATATCTCCTAGAAATGCATGCTTCTTGTCTTTGTGATACTGTCTTATTTTTTAGGGAAGGTAATGATCCCTATCTATTTCTTCCCTGAGAACTACATAATTTCATTCTTTTTATGGCTGAATACAATAACATCCATAGACATGCACACTTTATTCATTCAGTCACTGATGTGCACCTACACTGATTCAATAAATTTTCTTCAACATTACTGCAATAAATATGGCTATACAGGAATCTCTACATCAACTTGAATTTGATGAAGTAAAACATATACCTTAAAGTGGTATAGACAGGACATATGGTTGTTCTATTTTTAACTGTTCTACAAGCTACCACATTCATTTATACAACTAAGATTACTTATATTCATATGATCAAAATATGAAGGCTCTGATTTACCTGTTTTCACAAAAAAAAAAAATAGGTAGTACTTTCTTTTTGTCTTTGTTTTTCCTGGAGATAACTATTCTGAGTGGAATGAGAAAGACTTTTGATGTAGTTTACAATTTTCCTGGTAGTTAAAAAGGTTGCAATTTTCCCCATATTTTATTAGTCATTTAAAATTATCTCTTCAGTTCATTTACCATTTTATTGTTTGCGTTCTTTGATCTTTCATTTGGGGAAATAGCTGCCAAACAATGTCTTCCATTCTGTAGGAAGAACTTTGGTGCTGTTGATTCTTCTGATGCACAAGAAATTATGAATTTAGTGTGCCCTCATTTGTAGTACTTGCTGGTATCCCAGGACCCATTGGAGTCCTAGTCAAAAAGTCATTCCTCATATGTGTATTTTTATGTATTTTTCAATAGTGGTTTCAAAGTTTGTAGGCTTACATTAAAGTTGTATTTGATTTTCAGTTGATCTTTATGCAGACTGACAGATCTAGTTCCAGATCTCCAATGAAGATGGCTGATTTTCAAAGTTCATTTGTTAGGGAAGCTTTTTGTCCACAATCTTATTAAGACACTTTTGATAAGAATCATGGGTGTAGTCATTTAGTCTGTAGGATTTAATGTGTGTTCCATTGGTCTGCATTACTGATTTTGTATCAGTATAATAGTGTGTTTGTTACTGTGTCCATAATATAATTTGAAGAATTTGAAGTCTGGTGGCGTAATATTTTCAGTGTTATATTTTTGGTTAGTATTTCTTTGTCTACTTTATGTTTCAATATATAATTTTAAGGTTACATTTTCTATTTCTGTGGAGAATGTTATTAAAATTTTGGTAGAGATATCATTGAATCTGTAGATCACTTTGGGTAATTAATGCTAACAGTGTTTATTCTCTCAGTGTATTAATATGAGAAATCTTTCCATATTCTACTGGATCCAATTCCTACTTTTAGAATTCTGTGGTTTTCACTTCAGTTATTTGGCCAATGCTTGATTTTAGAAGATTTTTAAATAATTCATCATTTTTCATTGTCATAACTGAATATATTTTTCAGCTGAGTATAAGTTTATTTATTACACTAACTTTCATTTCTGTAATTTATCCAGTCATATTCTTTTCTATTGTTTCTTGAAATATTCTTCCTTAGTTATCCACAAGTACATATTCTTTAATACAAGTCATATACTTTGTTGGTCTTATGACTTATGAATACTTTTTAACAATTAGTAGTATACATTTAATTCTGATGTCTTATTATTACCTTTAGTACTATTTTTGTTCTTATGAAATTGTATGATATTTTTCAGGTATTTTGATTTTCCTGTCAAATTTTGGCAATTCTGTTGTGACTTAAATTGTGAGATATGGGTTTTTTTTTTGTATTTCTGTGTTTTTTTTAAACATTCATACACATGAAACTTCTGATACCTACTTTTTATTTGGTATGTGATAAGCGAATTTAAGTCTAAATGTTCCAACAAGACTTCTTGTTGAATAACCTATATTTTTCAAGTTCTAATGTCTCCTCTAATCTGAAAAAGTTATAATATACAACTTGGTATATTTCAGAGCCTCTTACTTTGTTATCTTAATCTGTTTACTTATGACAATACCATTATTTACTAATTAGGGTACCTTTTACTATTTTTTGACACTAGGTAGTGAATCCAGGGTTCACTTATGATAACAAAATATTCTAACATTAACCAAATTTCCAACCAAGTTCACTAATATAGTTTTTAATGAATTAGTATAGATTTTACTATTTGATAAGTTAGCTTCCTTCCATTCTTGGTTACTCTTTTAGAATTAACATTGCTGTCTTCGAAACATTATCTCTCCATATAAATTTTAGTTTATTACATTTGATTTAATGTTTTTTTTCTAGACGTTAGTGTAATTAGAATTAATTGTATATATGGGGAAGTGTATGTATAAATTTGATAAGGATACATTCAATTTGTTACCTGGAGTTATCTCATAGAGCACTCAAATATTTTATTTTAAGAAGTAAAATACAATTTTATTTTCTACCTAAAAATTTGTCCCTATTGTTAAGACCACATGTAGGTACATTTATACTATTATTGTGACAATTTTAATCATAAGTATATTTTGTTATTGATGCTAAGAAGCAAAATATTTATGTTGATATTATAAGCAGAAAGCATGCTGAGCTATATTGTTAGGTCTATTAATTTGCCTAAATTTTATATTGTTTTTGTTATGCTGAGAATAGTATTATTCTCACATAATGTTTTTTGGCTTTTTCAGTCATTAGAATGATTATTTTTTATGCTTTTATTTATTTCATAAGTGTGGTTTTCAACAGAATTTAAGGGAAGCATAATAATATATGTCTTTTCCCTGACTTTAACAATAATTCTATTTTTAAATAATTACAGACAACATTTGCTCTAGAATGTTAGAATTTTCTTCAAATGAGATATATTGTTTAGTATCTGGGAACCTATCCATTTAGTTTCTTTGGACCACATTAAACTAAGAAGAACTGTCTTAGGTCTCACAATAAATATACAATCAATATCATATAATGAGGACAAAACAACCAGTGTAATTTTGTTGCATATCATACATGGAGCCTTAGGCTAGAATCTAAGATTCAACAAATAGAGACAAATATTCAAGGTCACACAACTATCCTCAGTTGCTGGACAGAGTCTTAAGCTTGGCTCTTAGGATGAATAAACAACTGATGAGCTCCTAAGAAAGAACTGCCATTTTCTCTCCAGAGGGAAAGCAGATACACAGCCATCTCTGCCCCTTCCCTGCAAGCAGAGAGCTTGCCTCCAGGAAGTGCTCTGACCCAGGGACGCAGGTGAGATACCCATTTTCTCTCCAGAGGGACAGCAGATTCACAACCCTCTCTGTACCTTCTCCACAAGCAAGCAGAGAGCCTGTCTCCAGGGTAGGATCTGACCCCAAGACTCAGGAGGGAAGACTGATCCACAGGCCTCTGCACATGGGTTTCACCATAGGAGAGTTGATCTCCCTGAAGTGCTGACAAAGGCTTACAGACCCACAGGAGGACAAGCTCCAGCCAGAGACAGCAAGAATATCTAATATCAGAGATCAACAGATGGCAAAAGGCAAATGCAAGAATCTTACCAACAGAAACCAAGACTACTTGGTTTCACCAGAACCTAGCACTGTACCACAGCAAGTCCTGCATATCCCAAAACACCAGAAAAGCAAGATTTGGATCTAAAATCATATCTCACGATGGTGATACAGGAATTTAAGAAGGACATGAATAACTCCCTTAAAGAAATACAGGAGAACACAGGTAAACAGGGTCAAGCCCTTAAAAAGGAAACACAAAAATCCCTTAAGGAATTACAGGAAAACACATACAAACAGGTGAAGGAATTGAACAAAACCATCCAGGACATAAAAATGGAAGTAGAAACAGCTAAGAAATCACAAAGAGAGACAACTGTAGGGATAAAAAACCTAGGAAAGAAGTCAGGGATCATAGATGCAAGCATCACCAACAGAATACAAGAGATTGAAGAGAGAATCTCAGATGCAGAAGATAGCATAGAAAACATTGACACAACAGTCAAAGAAAACACAAAATGCAAGAAGTTCCTAACCCAAGCATTCAGGAAATCCCGGATGCAATGAGAAGGTAAAACCTAAGGTTAATAGGTATAGAAAAGAGTGAAGACCTTCAACTTAAAGGGCCAGTAAATATCTTCAACAAAATTATAGAAGAAAACTTCCTTAACCTAAAGAAAGAAATGCCCATGAACATACAAGACACCTACAGAACTCCAAATAGACTGGACCACTAAAGAAATTCCTCCAGCCACATAATAATCAAAACACCAAATTCACAAAACAAACAAAGAATACTAAAAGCAGTGAGGGAAAAGGGTCAAGTAACATATAAAGGCAGACCTATCAGAATTACACCAGAGTTCTCTCCAGAGACTATGAAAGCCAGAAGATCGTGGGTTGATGTAATGCAGACCCTAAGAGAACACAAATGTCAGCCCAGGCTACTATACCCAGCAAAACTCTCAATTATCATAGATGAAGAAACCAAAGTATTCCATGACAAAGCCAAATTTACACAATATATTTCCATAAATCCAGCCATTCAAAGGATAATAAAGGAAAAATTCCAACACAAGGAGGGAAACTACATCCTACAGAAAACAAGAAAGTAATTGTCCAACAAAACTAAAAGAAGATAGCCACATGAACAGAATTCCAACTCTAACAACAAAAATAACAGGAAGCAACAATTACTTCTCCTTAATATCTATTAATATGAATGGACTCAATTCCCCAATAAAAAGACATAGACTCTAAGACTAGGTACATAAACAGGATCCAATGTTTTGTTACATACAGGAAACCCATGTCAGTGACAAAGAAAGACACTAAATCAGAATAAAAGGCTGGAAAACAATTCTTCAAGTCAATGGTCCCAAGAAAAAAGGTGGAGTAGCCATTCTAATATCAAATAAAATCGACTTTCACCCTAAAGTGATAAAAAAAGACAAGGAGGGACAATTCAAACTCATCAAAGGTATGATCTATCAAGATGAACTCTTAATTCTGAACCTCTAGGCTCCAAATGCAAGGATATCTACATTCATAAAAGAATCTTTATTAAGCTCAAAGCATACATTGCACCACACACAATAGTAGTGGGAGATTTCAATACCCCACTCTCCGCAATGGACAAATAATGGAAACAGAAACTAAACAAAGACACAGTGAGAATAACAGAAGTTATAAAACAGATGGATCTAACAGATATCTATAAAACTTTTTATCCTAAAAGAAAAGGATATACCTTCTTCTCAACACCTCATGATACCTTCTCCAAAATTGACCATATAATTTGTTACAAAACAGACCTCAACAGATACAAGAAGACTGAAATAATTCCTCGCATCCTGTCAGATTGCCATGGACTAAGGCTGCTCCTCAATAACAACATAAACAATAGAAAACCCACATACACGTGGAAGCTTAACAATACTCTACTCAATGATAACTTGGTCAAGGAAGAAATAAAGGAAGAAATTAAAGACTTTCTAGACTTTAATGAAAATGAGGCCACAACATACCCAAACTTATGGGACACAATGAAAGTAGTCCTAAGAGGAATACTAATAGCTTTAAGTGCCTTCAAAAAGAAACTGGAGAGAGCCTACACAAGCAATTTGAAAACACATCTCAAAGCTCTAGAACAAAAAGAAGCAAATTCACCCAAGAGGAGTTGAAGGCAGTAAATAATCAAATTCAGGGCTGAAAACAAATAGAAACAAGAAGAACTATACAAAGAATCAACCAAACTAGAAACTGGTTCTTTGAGAAAAATCAACAAAATATGTAAACCCTTAGCCAGACTAACTAGAGGGCACAGAGACAGTATCCTAATTAACAAGATCAGAAATGAAAAAGGAGACATAACAACAGACACTGAGTAAATCCAAAAAATCATGAGATCCTACTACAAAAGCCTATACTCAACAAAACTGGAAAACATAGATGAAATGGACAATTTTCTAGATAGATACCAGGTACCAAAGTTAAATCAAGATCAGATAAATGATCTAAACAGTCCCGTATCTGCTAACGAAATAGAAACAGTCATTAATAGTCTCTCAATCAAAAAAAGCCCAGGACCAGATGGGTTTAGTGCAGAGTTTTATCAAACCTTCAAAGAAGACCTAATACCAATACTCCTAAAACTATTCCACAAAATAGAAACAGAAGGTACTCCACCTAATTAGTTCTATGATGCCAGAATTATTCTTATACTAAACCACACAAAGACCTAACAAAGAAAGAAAACTTCAGACTAATTTTCCTTATGAATATCGATGCAAAATTTTCAATAAATTTCTTGCTAACAGAATCCAAGAACACATCAAAATGATCATCCATCATGATCAATTAAGCTTCATCCCAGTGATGCATGGATGGTTCAATATATGGAAATCCATCAACATAATTCACTATATAAACAAAATCAAAGAAAAAAAACATATAATCATCTCATTAGATGCTTAGAAAGCATTTGACAAAATCCAACTTCCCTTCATGATAAAAGTCTTAGAAAAATCAGGAGTTTATGGCCCATACTTAAACATAGTAAAATCAATATACAGCAAACCAGTAGCCAACATCAAACTAAATAGAGAGAAACTTGAAGCAATCCCAGTAAAATCATGGACTAGACAAGGCTGACAACTCTTTCCCTATCTATTCAATATTGTACTTGAATTTCTAGCCAGAACAATTAGACAACAAAAGGAAATCAAAGGTATACGAATTGGAAAAGAAGAAGTCAAATTATCACTATTTGCTGATGATATGATAGTATATTTAATAGACCCTAAAAATTCCACCAGAGAGCTCCTAAACCTAATAAACAACTTCAGCAAAGTAGCTGGATATAAAATTAAGTAAAACAAATCAGTGGCCTTCCTCTACACAAAAGTTAAACAGGCTGAGAAAGAAATTTGAGAAACAACACACTTCACAATAGTCTCAAATAATATAAAATACCTTCGTGTGACTCTAACTAACCAAGGAAAAGATCTGTTTGAGAAGAACTTCAAATCTCTGAATAAGGAAACTGAAGAAGATCTCAAAAGATGGAAAGATCTCCTATCATGGATTGGCAGGATTAATATAGTAAACATGGCCATCTTGCTGAAA
Organism: Mastomys coucha; assembly: GCF_008632895.1. NCBI lineage: Eukaryota > Metazoa > Chordata > Mammalia > Rodentia > Muridae > Mastomys > Mastomys coucha. Next base: position 88,490,318 of record NW_022196911.1, read on the forward strand.
GCAATCTACAGATTCAATGCAATCCCCATCAAAATTCAAACTCCATTCTTCACAGACATAGAACGAGCAATTTGCAAATTCATCTGGAATAACAGAAAACCCAGGATAGACAAAACTATTCTCAACAATGAAAGAACCTCTGGTAGAATCACCATCTAGGACCTTATGCTATATTACAGAGCAATTGTGACAAAACCTGCATGGTATTGGTACAGTGACAGGCAGGTAGATTAACTGAATAGGACTGAAGACCCAGAAATGAACCCATACACTTATAGTCACTTGATCTTTGACAATGGAGCTAAAACCATCCAGTGGGAAAAAGACAGCATTTTCAACAAATGGTGCTGGTTCAACTGGCGGTTAGCATGTAGAAGAATGCAAATAGATCCTTTCCTATCTCCTTGTACAAAGCTCAAGTCCAAGTGGATCAAGGGCCTCCACATAAAACCAGATACACTGAAACTAATAGAAAAGAAAGGGGAGAAGAGCCTCGAGCACATAGGCACATGGGAAAATCTCCTGAACAGAACACCAATAGCTTATGCTCTAAGATCAAGAACTGACAAATAGGGCCTCATAAAAGCTTCTGTAAGGCAAAAGACATTTTCAATAGCACAAAAAGACAACCAAGAAAATGAGGTACAGAGCTAAACAAAGAATTCTCAACTGAGGAATACTAAGTGGCTGAGAAGCACCTAAAGAAATGTTCAACATCCGTAGTCATCAGGGAAATGCAAATAAAACCCTGAGATTCCACCTTATACCAGTCAGAATGGCTAGGATAAAAAACTCAGGTGAGAGCAGATGCTGGAGAGGTTGTCAAGAAAGAGGAACACCCCTTCATTGCTGGTAGAATTGCAAGCTGGTACAACCACTCTGGAAATCAGTTTGGCGGTTCCTCCGGAAATTGGACCAGAAGACACAGTTATACCACTCCTGGGCATATACCCAGAAGATGCTCCAACATGTAATAAGGACACATGTTCCACTATGTTCATAGCAGCCTTATTTATAATAGCTAGAAACTGGAAACAACTCAGATGTTCCTCAACAGAGGAATAGATACAGAAAATGTGGTACATCTACACAATGGAGTACTACTCAGCTATTAAAAACAATGAATTATGAAATTCTTAGGGAAATGAATGGATCTGGAGAATATCATCCTGAGTGAGGTAAACCCAGTTACAAAAGAACATACGTGGTATGCACTCTCTGATATTTGGATATTAGCCCAGAATATCAGAATACACAGAGTACAATCCACAAACCACAAGAAACTCAAGAAGGAAGACCAAAATGTGGATACTTCATTCCTTCTTAAAAGGGGGAGCAAAGTACCCATGGAAGGAGTTACAGACACAAACTATGGAGCAGAGACTGAAAGAAGGAAAATTCAGAGACTGCTCCACCTGGGAATCCTTTCCATATTCAATCATCAAATACAGACACTATTGAGGATGCTAGCAAGTGCTGGCTGACAGGAGCCTGATATAACTGTCTCCTGAGAGGCTCTGACAGTCCCCAACTAATACAGAAATAGGGGCTCACAGCCATCCATTGGACTGAGTAAAGGGTCCCCAATGAAGGAGCTAGAGAAAAGACCCAAGGAGCTGTAGGGTTGGCAGCCCCCTAGGGACGAACAAAAATATAAACTAACTAGTACCCTCAGAGCTCCCAGTGACTAAACCACCAACCAAAGAGTACACATGGTGGGACTTGTGGCTCCAGCAGCATATGTAGAAGAAGATGATCAAGTTAGTCATCAATTTGAGGAGAGGATCTTGACCCTGTCAAGGTTCTATGTCCCAGTGTAGGGGAATGCCAGGGCCAGGAAGTGGGAGAAGGTGGGTTAGAGAGCAGGGGAGGGGGAGGGAACAGGGATTTTTCTTCTTGTTGTTGTTTTTTATTTTTTTAAATTTTCATTTTATTTCATTTTTTGGAAGGGTAACTGGGAAAGGAGGTATCATATGACATGTAAATAAAGAAAATATCTAATAAAAAAAAGGAAAAGAAAAGAATTGTCAACCTCATCCTGTGAGCTGCAGCCTGAGTTCATGGCCCAGTTATGCATTGCTTGGTCTCTTTGACTTTACTGCTGTTGTCTAGAATATGTATATTGGCATCTGTATAATGTATTGCTGTGATTTCTACTAGCCATTTTATTTCTAACTGATCATTGACATTCTATTCCTCCTGATTCCCCAAGAGAAGTGTATCCATTGTGAAAGGAAGATGGATCCCCACAACTGAAATCACAGGCTCTGGAGAAAGCTTTCACTCTGGCAGATGCGTAGAAGAAAAAAAGAACGCGTCAGAAGAAACCGCTTTCTTAATACTTAATGTAAGATTTTAATGTGTTGAAGTTTAAGAAGGTATTTCTGCCACAGTCCCGTGTTCTGAGATCATTGTTGATATCCTCTAATATGTACACAACTGGAACGTTTTACCTTCTGTGAGGGGAGCTTAATTCATGGTGCCTTTTTCTCCTGTTCTGCTGAAACCCAGAAAGATAGATACTTTAAAAACATGATACCAAGGTTTGTTTTATTTTTAAATTAGATATGATTTTGAAGCAGTATTTTGCAGAGCTGAAAGCAAAGTTACTGTGGTGGAACTAAATACTGGAGATATTCAATTTACCAAGAGTGCCCTATATCTGTTCCTAAGACTCACTTGATTCCTCAAGCATCGCACAAGGTCATGGTAAAATCTTTCACTGACTCATTCATCCATTACATCACTAGTTTAAATGAACCGTTCCTTAGTGTTTTCCACTTACCAGTTTCCAAGATAAATAATCCAATTATGAATTCATTGAGCTTCAACATTTTTATTATATATACAATTACTGACAATCTATTTTCTTAAAAACAAACTTCATTTAACCCTGCATGTTTAAAACGCTTTATAAAATTGGTTATTCATGCCTTAGAATGAATTGTTCTCCATGTCTTCTCCTTTCTATTGAAGATGCATGCCAGATATTTCTTCTTAGTGGACTCAAAGGATCAGTTCTAGTGATTGAAAAATAAAACATGTTCAATTCTGGAATCACCTACTTTATTGTTTTTTACATGTATATCCCACCTATACATCAAAATAGTTCTTTTCATTGTATGGCATTGACACAGAGGATTGTTGTTGTGATGGTGGTGGTGGTGGTGGTGAAGGTGG
>NW_022196911.1:88493507-88553763 GCF_008632895.1 Mastomys coucha
GTGGTGGTGAGGGTGGTGGTGATGCTGGTGGTGGAGGGGGTGGTTTTGGTGGTGATAGTAGTGATGATCTTGGTGGTCATTTTAAACAATGTGAAACAACAGCCATGCCCAATTTTGGTGACATTGTTATTCTTGGATCTTGGAAGGTTTACAATTATATATTAAGAATTTCTTGAATTTTAGGTACTTATTTTGAATTTGACTGGAATGCTGTTAATATTTTAACAGCTATGCTTAAATACTACAAAAATTACTATGTATTTTATATGGCTAACAATTTCTTAACTTTTAAGAAAATATAAAAAGATTAATCATGATGCCAACATGAGTTAGCATAGAAGGGCTTGAAGGAGAGTTATTCAATGGTGTCTGGATTTGTGTTATCTTCTATGTTAAATGATAAAAAGATTTCTGGTGAGTCTGTATTTTATTAACTTTGTAGTTTCATTTTCACTTGAAAAGTATTAGAAAAGAAATATTTGCTAGTTATTTTCAAAAAATATTTATTTTTTTAAGACCACATTATAATTATATAATTTCGCCCATCCTTTTCTTCCTTCAAAATTTCCCATACACCCTGTCTTGCTCTTTTTCAAATTCATGGTCTCTTTATCCATTAATTGTTTTTACCTACATATATGCATGTGTATATGATGGGTATGTGTATGTATATACTTATTTTTCCTATATGATATAAGTACAAATTGTGCAGTATGTATAAATATAAATGTATATGCATTGTATATTTTTCATGGATGACTGACTGGAATTAAGTAACCAATTAGTACACTCATCCTTGAGGAAGACTATTTTTGCCTCTTCAATATTTCTTAGTTACTTTTAGGTCTTTATGTAGAGTTGAGGCCTCCTAGGCTTTCCTCTATCCATGGTTTGATACACTTCTCATGTTCTTTTTGGTTTTAAACTCTGGTTTCATCTTTTGTTTCCTGACTTTAATAAAGTCAGGAAAGCAGTAACCATCTCTTTCTTTATTAAAGCATTGTAAAATTCCCTTCTGCAATTAAGACACAGTGTTCTGCTCATCAATTCTCTGTGTCATTATCATACACCTTTGAATTGTACAGAGAGTCGTAGCTCCCTCAATACAAAGGGGTCACAGTACAGGCTGAGGTAGTGAAAAAACAGGTCTCATCTGCTTGGTTTCAAAGAAGTGGTACAAGACACATAACTTCATTTTGGTATGTCTCCATTCTGACAGGAGAGGAAACAAACAAGCAGAATGATAGAAATCTAGCTAGCTAGGCAGCTCAGAAAGGACTAATGAAAACTAATCAAAATGTCATTGGGTTAAGTAAGTTGGAGATGTTTGCATTTTTGTTGTTGTTTCAGAATGGTACATCAGTGATTGACCTAAATAGTAGCTCACTCTCTTCTCCCTGCATCAGTTATCCCATTTGCCAAATAACATGCCACCTAGTGGCTTCCATCTGAGATAGGTACTACTTTGTGTGACTGAAGATGGGGAAGAGAAAGGATGTGCAAAGAGTCCTTTCCTTCTCTATTGAGATATTCCAACACTGAAACCCTCCTACTGTGTTCCCGAGGCTCACAATTTCCATGTATATTATAATGTCATTTCCTTACACTTTCATAAGAGAAACAAAGCATCCTATAGTACTTTTTGTGTAAATTGAAAATGGTCGAATCGATAAATTTGGACAATAGCATTTGTGAAAAAATTCTGGCCCTTCAAAAAGTGGCAACTTTATCAAAGTGATGGTTTGTAGACTCAGTGACTATGGGTAATCCAAAGAATGAATTCATCCTAAGACATCCCAAGTGAATAGAAAGAATATGTGAAACAAAAAACACATTCTTCCCATTCATTATTATTTCTAAAAAAACATAGATATATTTTTTATGTAATGCATGTAATGCAAAACTCAAAATATTAGATCAAAGAAGAATATGCAAATAACAAATTATGATTACACTTCAAACCATCATATTTAAAGTTCCATATGTTTAATTAGAACAGCAAGCTCTGATGAAACAGCTGATTTTGTTGTTACAAGAATGTAGTGGTATGAAAACAGTAATACTATACTCTTCCTTGCCCACACCATTCAAATTCTTTTTTTTTATTTCAATTTCACCCCATTGGAATACTCTGATTTATTGGATGATGATATGAGTTTTTAATGTGGAAAGTATATGAAATCATTCTTATCTACTGAATGTATAAAGTAGCTGTCATCCCAAGTCAAGTATATCAGTAATTACCCCAAACCAAACAAGCCCTGTCCTCTACTGGGAAGATATTGTCATACTATGCTGCCGTGACTAACATCACTCTATTGTCTGCTATTTCTGCTATTATTATTTTCTCAAAGATAAGTTTTGTATCGGCCTTTCAAGATTCTAGAGCTGCTTGGTTAACCACTACAAACAAGGCATGGGGAGTACTGAATAAAGATAGAAAGTCATGGCAACATACGATCTTTTAAATGTAATTGAAGGAGCTGTGAGACACGTGAGAGCTAGCTTGTTGCTGGCAGTAGTGGTTGCTTTCCAGGCTGTAAAGATGCTAATCAATAATGCATTAATTAATAATAAAAACAATTAAAAAATAATTACTTTTGCTGTTACTATTGTTTCACTTTGTGGAGAATTAACTCCAAGTCTAGGATTTTCCAACAATGACCATATTCCAAATGAAAAGAGCTAGAAACTCCCCCTGGAGTGAGAGGTAACCCCTCTGCATTGAGTCTCATGTGCCCTCCTTCGTTGCAGAATTGCCTCAGACTCAGATCACTCACACCACTGTCGAACACCTGCTGCCATGCCAGGCACTGGGCTCGTACATCAAAACCACACCCTGCCTCCAGAAACTCACCATAAATGTGTGTGCTGCCATGCCTAGATATAGAATTCATTTCTTTATGCTTCGTAATTTAAAGCCTAAAATGGAGATAAAACACATTTAATCAATGAACTATTTTGGCCATGAGCCAATACCCATTCAGTTGTAAGCTTAGAATTTAGAGTTATTTCTCATATTCCCTGAGGTTTTACAATGTTTAAAAGGAATCTCAAGAGCAATTTAGAATAAAGATGCAGTTTTCCTTAGATGTCAACATTTTTGACTTAAAATGAGCTATTCCATCATTGACACGTGCTACACTTCAAATATACTTCACTGACAACATTATTTCTTTTTGGATGTAGAAGAAAATATATTTCTACTAATTTTGCTATTTCAAGTAAATTTGCTAAATGGTAGCAGTGAAACAAGAAAATATTTTAATTATACAATCAACTTATATAATATATAAGAAGAGTTCTGAGGAGCTTTTTCCATTCCTAGGACTTTAATTAAAATGAATGAACTGAAAATTTATTAATAACTTGATAATTTTATTTAAATCATTTGCTTCCTGAGAAGAGAAGTTATGCCCACATATAAAAAGGGAAGTAAAATCAAGCAGAAGAAACATATTGATATCAATCCATGAGGACCTAACTATAAAAAGAAAACAGGCTGAATTAGGAATTGTTATATGTTAATACTGTAGTTCTTCCTATGGGGTTGCAATCTTCTTCAGCTCCTTTAACCCTTCCCCTTACTCTTCCTTAGGAGTCCCAGGTTGGCTGTATATATCTGCATCTGTCTTAGTCAGCTGCTAGTAAAGCCTTTCAGAGGACAGCCATGCTAGAATCCTGCCTTCAAGCACAACATGACATTGGTAATAGTGTCAGAGTTTAGCGCTTCCACATGGAATAGATCTCAAGTTGATGTGGTCACTAGATGGCCTTTTCTGCAGTGAATTTTGCAGGAAAATGGATGGAACTAGGAACTATCATCCTGAGTGAGTTAACCCAGAAGCAAAAGGACATGCAGTGCATGTATTCACTGATAAGTGGGTATTAGCTAAAAACTACAGAATACCTATGATACAACTCACAGACTGTAGTAAGCTTAACAAGAAGGAAGGCCCAAGTGTGGATACTTCAATTGCACTTAGAAGGGGGAACAAAATAATCATGGAAGGCAGAGAGTGGGAAGGGCCTTTGTGTGAGAGAAGAGGGGAAGGAAAATGGGGGGGAAGGATCAGGTATGGGGGGAGAAAGGAGAGTAGTTCATAGGGTCAGGAGAATGAATGGAAATATGTAGCAGAGGGGTGTGGGGGACCGGGTAACTTCTGGGAAGTCTCAGAGTCCTGGCATGTGAAAAGCTACTGGGACTCAATGAAGATGACATTAGCCAAAATGTCAAAGAGTAGGAAGATGGAACTTGAAGAGACCACTCCAGTAGATAGACATAGCTCTAATTAAGACATGAGGCCACTCACCCATCTTCAAAATTTTTGACCCAGAATTGTTTCTTTTGGGGGGGGTACAGTGAACTTTATTGATAGTATTCAGTAGAGTAGGGAGTGCTCCCAAGGCCCCTTCTGTTATTATGAAGGTATAGAATGGAAATTGTGAGGGAGATGCTCAGTGTTGGTGTTGGGGGCCAAGTTGGAACAGGGACTCCTCAGCACCTGAGGGCCCCTCTCTTGCTCTCATTGTCCTTTTTGGGTTGGGTGGTTTCTGCCTAAAAGAGTGCAGGTATAAAAATGGAGCAGAGACTTAAGGATTGATACTTTTAAATCATAAGTTTTCATTTGTTAAGCCTTTCAATGTATCATGGAGTCTTTTCTGCCCTATGAGCCCCACATGCTATTGACAACCTAGAATATACATTAAAAAATAGAAATCTAGTATGACTTATAAATAAACATCTCTGCCTTCATTCTGTTTGTAGTTTCTCTGTGACAAAGACACTAACTTCAAATATCCCCACTTCCTATTCCTTGACACCTAAGAGTATTCCTTATTTGAGGTCGAAAACTCTGCCATAATTTCCTTCTTTGAGAATTTGTTTCCCCATTGGTGAGCTCTAGCTTTTGCGTTGACACTATTTTTCTTAAATAGTTGTGATTTTCATTTCCTTGCTTATAAACTCTTTGAACATCTCTTCATCTTTTTTCTAATTTTATTAGTGTATATTAACTATACAAAATGAACCTCAGTAGGGCATTTCAATACATGTTCATATGTACCAGCCATGGTAGGTGTCCTGGATAGTGTGCTTTATAAGTAATCTATCTTGATTACCAACTACTATCGTGTGAATAAGCAAATATACTAGATCTGCTACTCTGAGGCAAACCAAAAGGAACACCACACAGGTCAGCTCTAACTGTTGTGTCAAAGGATCTTATGCCATCTGAATTCTTATCACTTTAATCCATCAAACTAGAGTATGTCACACATAAAAAATGGTGGACATAAATTCTTTACAGCTCATTTTGTAACATTTTACTTTTCATCTTATTTATACAAAATAAACGTAATTTATGACATATTATGTTTCCATTGCTTTTTGCACATAGAAACATCTATCTTGAAATCATGAGTCCCACATCCTTTTATTGATCTTTATTAAAAAGAAAGCAAAAACTGGAAGACACCCTTCCTGCCCCGTGTCTGTTACCTGTACAACCCTTGATTGTGGACTGAATGCTACCCATCTAAAAAGAGAACACTGAGGCATAAAAATAAGGTTTTCAGCAAATATTCTCATTCTGGTCTTAATTTTATAAGCAAACTTTTCAAGTGACCCTTCCCAACTTTAATAAGTAAAACCTTTTTATCAAACTCTTCTGTCTGTCTGTGAAAACTCACCCATGTCACTATGGCTATTATTCTACTCTAATTAAATATTTAAATGACATACCTGCTCTGGTGTTTTCTAGCATTTCTACAACAGCAATATTTCTAAAGTATACAACATGAACTCATTTTAATTTTTGACAGTTTCATACACGTGTACAAGTATTATGATCCTACTGACCTCCCATTGTCCTCTCTTAACCATCTCCTACTTCATGTGATACCCTCCTTTCCTCCACTTAGTTTCCCATGTTTTTTCTGTGTATTGTCTTCAGTTTAATTGTTTCAATTTTATAAGAGTATGAGTAAGGGTCTAATTTATGTACTGGAGCATGCACAACTTACCAGTGTATATTCCATAGAACAAAAGGATTCCCACTCATCTGACAGTCACTAACTGTATATGGCTCTTCAGGAAGAGAAGGGACTTCATGAGCCTTTACCCTATCTGTCTTAGTTAGGGTTTTACTGCTAGAAACAGATACCATGACCAAGGCAATGCTTATAAGGACAAAATTTAATTGAAGCTAGCTTACACGTTTAAAGGTTCAGTCTATAATCATGAAGGCAAGGACATGGCAGCATCCATGCAGTCATGGTGGAGGAGGAACTAAGAGTTCTACATCTTTATCTGAAGGCTACTAGCAGAATATTGGCCGACAGGCAGCCTGGATGATGGTCTTAAAGACCATACCCAGAGTGACACACTTACTCCAACAAGGCCATACCTCCTAATAGTGCCATTCCCTGGATTGAGCATATACAAAACATTACATTCCACTCCATGCCCCCCATAGGATTGTTCAAACATATGATTCTATGGGTGCCATACTTAAATATTGCATAATGCAAAATGCATTTAGGTCAACTACTAAAGTTCCCATAGTCTATAGCAGTCTCATGAATGTTAAAAGTCCAAAGTTAAAAGTCTCTTCTGAGCTTCATCCAATCACTTAACTGTAATCCCCAGTGCAATACAGGAAAACAGCTGGGCAAACTCCAAACTGTGCATCTCCATGTCTGATGTCAAAACAGTCTTCAGATATCCAACTCTTTTATCATCTTTGTTGACTGCAACAAACTTTTTTCTCCTGGGCTGGTTCTACTCCCTATTAGCAGCTTTCCTCAGAAGATAGCCTATGACTCTGGCATCTCAAATATCTTGGGACCTCCAAGGCAACTTCAATGTTAAAACTTCTTGTTTCAATGTCTGAGATCCACACATGATCTTCTGGGCTCCTCCAAATGGCTGGCGTCACCTCTCCAGCTCTGCCCTCTGTAGCACTCTTTGCTCAGGTTGATCCACCTCACTCCTTATACCACCTCACTCCTTGTACTCCTTGTAACTTCTGTCTCTTAGTTTGGGTTCTCTAGAGCCACAGAACTTATGGAATGTCACAATATATTGAGTGAATTTATTTTGATGACCAGTTAGTTGTTTCAGCTGATCTTCTGTAGAACTATGTTCCAACAGATGTGCTAGCAAGTAAGTACAAACAGGCAAAGACAAGTGAATCTTCCTTCTTCCAATGTTCTTATGCAGGCATCCAGAAGTTGTGGCCCAGATTAATATTGTGTACCAGAATGCCTAGATCTGGGACTTGCTTTGTCCCAGGCTGACTTTGAATTCAGAGATCTCCTTGCCTTAGTCTTGAGGAATTAAAGACCTGTACTACCTTGCCTGCATTTAACCTTTACATGGCTACTATGCTTCAAGATCTCCATGCCAAGATACAAGTCAGAAACTTGTGACTTCCAGCCTCATGATATGGATTACAGGTGAGCCCTCCAATTCTTGATTGTAGTTCATTCCAGATATACTCAAGTTGACAACAAGGAATAGCCATTACAATCCACCCCTTGTCAACTTGACACAAATAATACCCCGTGTTTAAATGAAACAATAGTCAGGTCATAAATATGCCTAATATAATTTAACCTTTCCTCATATAGTTGCAAATACATTTGTAAATTTACAATAGGTCAGTGTCCCTTTAAAACATTCTTTTAGTATCTCAATTTAAATACCAATTGATATTAAAGAACTTGGAAGCACAAATATCTATACAATTGTGTTCTTAACAAGATAAAACAAAAGCATTCATATTAGTTTATAATCCTCATTTCTGCAAATGGTCACATGGACTTACCTTACTCTACTACCAATTCTTTGCCAATTAATGCCTTATTTTAACTGCTGACATACTCTGAGGCTGAGCCTTGAATTTTCATTGTGGTTTAGCCAGCTTTATAATGAGGGCATCAGTTTGATTTTCTGCAACTCAAGCTCCATGGCTGCTGTAGAGAAGATTCTCTTCAAGGGCACATTTAGAAACCTTTAGATTGTTTATATACATCTGGAGTCATTCAGTTTTACCATACAGGTCATACTTTTCCTTTGTCAATTTGTTCAGAGATACTAAGAACAACAAGCCAGCAAAATCATTTTCCTTGTTTTCCCCAAAATTATAGAAAATTTTGTATACCAGTTCACCAAATTCACTGCCAGTTGCAATGATGGATCAAGATAATCAAAGGCATTAGCTTATTTAAGTTTGAAACATAGTTTCTACTGCAGGCCTTCAATATGCTCCAAGCTCCCAGGAGAAAGAGTATCTGAAGAGGTTTCAGTAGTAGAAGGTGATGGTGAATTAGAAGGTCCCTGCAAACTATTAAGCTAATAGCAGGTACTTAAAATTGTGATTCATCCTTATACTTCTGCTCCGCATTCACCAGTCCTGATACCAACTTTTGTCTTAGTTAGGGTTTTAGTGCTATGAACAGACACCATGACCAAGGCAACACTTATAGGGACATTTCCTTAGGGCTGGCTTACAGGTTCAGAGGTTCAGTCCATAATATCAAAGCAGAAACATGGCAGCATCCAGGCAGGCATGGTCCAGAGGAGCTGAGAGTTCTATCTCTTCATCTGAAGGCTGCTATGAGGAGATTTGCTTCCAGGAAGCCAGGATGATGGTCTTAAAGCCTGCACCCACACTGACACACATACTTCAACAAGGCCACATCTCCTAATAGTGCCACTCCCTGGGCTGAGCATATACAAACCATCACACTATCCAACATGAGATGTTGAAGAGTCCAGGGTTGTACCATGCTTGCAAAGGGAACTGTAGCTTCTGTATTAGATGATTGCAAGTATCATGCCATCCAGGAGAGACAGAATTACACAGCACCTTTCGCATATTCTAACTCTTATCTTCTTTTTACCCTCTTTTTCAAGAAGCACCCTAGGCCTTAAAAGTAGGATATAACTATTTTGTTTAGGGCCCCACTTGTCATTTTTTTCTCAGCATGATGACCAGTTGTGAGTTTACATTAGTCACTACATGCTCTACATGAGAAGCTTCTCTCATGAAGACTGAAAACAACACCCATCTGTGGATATAAACAAAAATATTTAGAAGGCAGATTGACAACAGGAACATTTAGCAAAACAAACCTCCCCCCAACCAAATCCTTGTGTCTTCCCAACAATAGATTTTTGACAGAATTGGCAATACCAGGAATGTTTTTCCTCCATGGAGGAGGGGGTCTTCTATCCAATCAGAAAGTAGTTCCCTCACAAGTAGTTATATCATTATTTCAAAAATTGGTGTATCTCCCCTGGTAAATTGATGCTGTGTGGTACAAATGACTGCCAATTTTAAACTAGAGATAGCCTTCAGAAGGGATTAATATCCCCCTCAGCATATTTGGCAAGCTCATCCCTAATGTGATCCTCCTCAATTTTTCCTAATATAAGTCTCCTACTATTATTCTGTATCCACACACCCATTTCCAGTGAAATTATCTTTTAGAATCAGAATATACATACATATTACTTGTGTTTATAAAATTTACTAGGCAGGTCTTTATCCATGCTTGAAAAACCATTTCCCACTTGACCTGAATGTGTAACTTATTCTAGTTAGAAGAACTGAAACAAAAAGTTAAACCTTGCATGTATCTATTCTGCTCAGTACTTTGAAGAATTCAGTATTAATTATTCCTTTATACTAATTATATTTACTTAATATTATTTGTATTTTACAAGTTATATAAAATTAAAGTTCCCTCATGTCCTTTAAATGGGATATTAAGTGATTAACTACACATAAGTTGACAAAACAAAAGCTTTCAGGCTTATATTGTCTATTAGAACCCTATTTCTGTCACAACTAGTTTTGTCAAATTAAAAAGAATCAGCATACTAAACTTGTTCATTACATAGCACTGTAGAATTCACTGGATAAAGTTGTCTCTGTCACTCTTCTATTTCCATTGAGAAAGGGAAGTTTGATCTCTTTCTTAAAAAAAAAATACATTCTCCATCTCCTATGAAAATTTCCTAATAAACCAGAGTCTAATCTAGTGAGAGTGGAGAAATGAATGTACTTGTCTGTCTTGGAGCTTTCTCTCTTCAGAGCTGCCTAGTTTCCTGGAGGCCAACATCCTATTGTGCTGCCTGCCCTACTAGGAACATAATTGGGAAGGTGTTTACACTGTTAGAAACACTTTCATTGTGTCCAGTTTAGTCAGTGAGTGAGAGAGGTTTGTTTACTTTAAAGAGAAGCGCTAGCTGTACTGTTTGGCTGCAAATCAAAAGCCGTGTTTTGCAAAAAACATTGGAGACAGTAAAATAATAGTTTGCTTTAACATTTTCTCTTCCATATACTAGATTTCATTCATTTCTAAATCTGGACAGAGTGAAAAGACATTGTTAATTAATCCATCTTTGATTCCTAAAGCTCTAACTATTCAACTCATTACATAAGAAAATAAAAAGTGCATATAAAATATAAAGTGCATCTTATAGTATGGAGCACATCCTTCATACTGAACTAATGCAAGTTATTTTTGTTATTTTGTTTTGTTATTTTTACTTCACAATTTTAGCCAAATATACTCTTGACATATAATATTACACATTCAATAAAACACTGATAGCATTTTATAATGGCAATAAGCATTTTGGACTTGCTGAACTGAATTATGTGAACAACATATAAGATAGCAGCTCAATGGTTAATTTTAATATGGCTATCTACTTTCAAGGAAGAGGTATACTCCATGCACACAGACCTTCTGGACAGGATGGTAATAGGTTCATTTCTTTTTAAAAATCAATACTTCTTCATCAGGACCTACATTTAAAGTTCCATTTACATTTTACAACATTTTTAGCTTGCCCTTCATTTGTTTTATTATATTTTTCCATTGCCCTAAACTTAAGACATATTTCTATTATCAATACCATGTGCATCAAGTGCCTCTGGCAGTTATCACTTTTAAGCAGCCTTTCCTATAATCACCATCAGGAGCAGTAAACTCATAAAAGGTGTCAAAATGATGGATGACTCTCCCCAGTGACCTTTGATGCCTCCAACATGCAGGCTGTGAGGAGATGGGAAATGAGGAATTGCAATTGCACATAAAAAATCTGTAGCAAGAATGCAGAGAGCCATGCTCACCAAAATCATAGAAGCCTTTTTTGTTATAAAAATAACAAAATAAAAAGAAAGCATATGGGGAATACATAGGTCATTTTTAAATAAGCATCATTCTGGCACTCCTTTACAGATTCATTATCCTGAGGCCAAGGTACTACAAGAGAAGGAACACAAAGGCAGAAATGAGCATTGCCATGGCTGTCTGCTCTGTGAAGGTCACCATGCATAGTCCGCACTTGGCATACTCTAGTTGACCAAGAATATAGAATTGTCCTACTTTGTGTATGAGTGTGGTGTGTGTGTGTGTGTGTGTGTGTGTGTGTGTTTAACATCTTCTGATAATTAAGCAATTATCCCAAGGTCGCCAGTAGAGAAGTGTCAAATATAGGATTCAGTACCAAATAGCTCTTTCTCAGACTAGAATGAGGATTAATTTGCAATATCTATAAAAACCTGAGCAAGAATCTGACCTATGGTCCCTAAATGTGAAATTATAGCTAATGTTATTACCTATACCTGTTTCTGTAACATGTACATGAAGATCTCCTAAATACCAGGACATGTATTCATCCCATCAGAAAATAGATAAGTACCTATTTTATGCCAGATATCAGTGGTCAAACAACAAGACATACACAATTCCTATATGAATCTATATAACTGATATCCAGATGCTATATATGCATTGGAAAGTCAATCAATCTTTGTATTATATATTCATGTTTTATGCAAATAAACCTAAGAATATTAAAACCATACATTTTTCAGCCCACACAGAAATCTATGACCCTGTGAAAAACTTTCTGTTTCAAATATCTCTAGGAATTCCCGGTGGAATTCCTATAATCTATATAATTTCATAATGTGAGCAAAAACACAAAATGAAAGAGAAGAACAAAGAAATCTGTAATTCTTTTGAGTTAAGCATAGGGGTTTGGCAAGCAGCTACAATGGCAAAGAGGTAGAGAAGAAGAAAAACAAACAAATAAAAAGTATAAGAACCAGAAAGAAAATAAGAAGCATACTTAGGCTCTAGCCAGCATCCAAAAGAAAGAGACCAGAGAGAAGAAAATGTGGTGCTACACAAAGAGCAAGAATTCTGAGAAGTAAGAATACATTATTCCCTGGGAGCTCTGGGTACTGGTTGGTTCATATTGTTGTTCCTACTATAGGTGCTGTAAGCTCCTCTAGCTTTGGTCCTTTCTCTAGCTCCTCAATTGGGGATCTTGTGCATAGTCCAATTGTTAGCTGAGAGCATCCACCTCTGAATATGTCAGGAACTCCTCTCAGGAGACAGTTATATCAGGCTCCTGTCAGCAAGCACTTGTTGACATCTACATTAGTGCCAGATCTCCCAGGGCCTAAACCACCAACCAAAGAGTACACATGGAGGGACCCATGGCTACAGCTGCATATGTAGCAGAGGATGGCCTTGTTAAACATTAATGGGAGGAGAAGCCCTTGGTCCTGAGAAGGCTAGATGCCCCAGTGTTGGGAATGCCAGGAGAGGGAAGCAGGAGTGGGTGGATTGGTGAGCAGGGAAAGGGGGCATGGGATAGGGGGTTTTTGGAGGGGAAACCAGGAAAAAGGGATAACATTTGAAGTGTAAATACAGAAAATATCTAATAAAAAAGAATACATTATTCTATTAAGGAGGTAATTATGCCCCTGCCCTATCTCTTTAGCATGGTATTATATGAATTTGCTTTTCTCAGGTTTGGTTTCTTAGTCAGGTGTCTGAGTGGCCTAACTGGCTTAGCTCTTATGGTTTTGGATATCTAGGAATTATTATCTCTCCATTGAGACTAGTAGATTCCTTTCTCTTGACCAAGAGAAAATAGCTTTCCCTTATTGAGCCCCCATGTTGACTGTAAGAATATTGCATTACTGTGTCCTAATGGAGCCAGAGGCAAATGTTTCTCCTCTTCAGCTATAGTGCTCATTTTTCATAGAGACAAGCCATGACCTTGGGGGTGGCCTGAGGACCAGAACCATGTCTCTTTTATTTTTATTTACCTGTCACTTTAGAACTTTCTGCCCTTGAGTGTCCAGTACCAACATAATACCATTCTCTGAGCCAGATAAGAGTTCACTGTAAATATTCAACGAAGAAACGTTTTATGTTTAATGAAACAAGTAGAAAAAAATTGGAGAAAGGCCTAGAGCAGTTAAAATAGTGAATGTGGATTGCGTCAAGTTCTTATGAAAGCCAGTTGCTGAGTGACGCGAAGAAAAAGATTGATCACCTACAACATCGTAATAAAAAGATTGGTTTGAACAGAAACACTGGGAATATGAATCTCTGTTATAGGTTTAAAATCCCAAAAGCTGTAGGGATACTTGGGGGGTTGTGACCTGGGCCTGTAATTGTGTTTGTCACCATCTTAGGAGTCAGAGGTCACTCACTGTAAATACTTCATGCATTTTAATGACTTGGGGATGGATTTTAGAGACCTCTTCAAAGCAAAAAGAGTAGAATGCTAAGTATCAAAGAAATATCCAATATTGTGATAACTGTATAATAGCTCCAAATATACTATGTTTATCTGGTTGCTCCTAATGTTCTCAGCTTTAAACCTGTAAACCATAGCAATGTCCCTGACTGAGATTTGGGCCATTGGAGGCTAAATCAAATGATAACTTCCAAATTCCTTTCCTACCCTTCAACATTCCTGCCATCAAGTGTGAAATATCAAACTCCAATGTCCTCATACTACTTTATCAGGATTCCTCCATTTGGCAGTTGATATTTTGTATCTTATATTTGTATCATCTCTCTCATTTAACTGTAGGCTATGGAGTAGAGCAGAAAAGAAGGAAAAAAGCTTTACAATTTAGCTCCTGCCTCTCTGTCTACCCAATAGACCAAGCTCAATAACATAGTTATCTGGCTTGTTTATTTTCTAGACTGGACATATAGTACTTCAGGAGACTGTGCAAACACAGTAGGTCGCAGACAACAGAGCACCATTTCTGGTTCACAATAGTGTTTTAAAGCTGATGTTCCCTCTCTTTCCCTTTGTGCGTTGAAAGAAAGTATCTGCTTTGGTTTGTTTTTAAGTATTATTGCTAACATTGTGGCTTGGATATATCTGGGTTTGTAATAACTGCACAGCATAAACAAAGAAAAGCGCTGCTTTCTGGAGTCCAAGATCAAAGTTTAGTACATGTATAACTTGCAATTTATGTAAACTAGGATCAGTTTAGTGGCTATATAAACTTTATATAATATTTGTGTACAACAAGAACTTAACGTATAATTCCATCAAGATAGTTTCTTTCATGCTTCCTACAGAATATTTAAGTATTAATATGATGATCCATCTCCATTGGTTTAATGGAAAGAAAATAAATCAGAAAAAGCTAAAAGTACCCCTTTTTCTCAGCTTTCTAAATAAATTTAACACATGAATAATTTACTGGGCTCAACCATCTAAGTCTTCAGCTCAGAAAAGCATAGTTTCTGGAAATACAGTATCTTACTACACCTGGGATACCAGTTAATTATATAAGCAGAAAGATCATTCAAGTCAACTGGCAACACACACAGTCCAAATGCTACATTATCCAGGGACTAAGACATGAATTATTGAGTTGAAGCTATATGCATACTTTAGCGTTTTTTGTAAGTATATTTACTAGAATTTTAAATAAATTTGATAGTTACAATTTTATTGCTATAATATATATTCCTTAAAGTTAAAATATGAGTTTCTGTGCTCTCTAGCTGGCTTAATCATTGGAAAGATATTGTATGCTAATGTCATGAATTTATTTTAATATAACATTGAAGAAACAGGATTCATGTTGTTGTTGGAAATGATGCACTCTTGGTTTTACTTTTGTGAAAATATACACCAGGAAGAAATAGAGACAACTCCAGCATTCAGGATAATCTCTGAAAAATTACTGTTCTTTTACTTTATTAGAAAAGGCAACTTCATGTTGGAATATTTGAAGACATAATGCAATCACAAACTTCTGATATTTTGATTCAGCACTACATTATGTTTAACATGCTAAATTCTATGACTATGAAGGTGAATATCATAAGAATTCTGTTTTCAAGCATCTCAGCACTGACAATATATAAAATGCACATTACAAACTAGCATTGTAATGTAATGTAGAATGTGTTACTTTAAATTAATCATTATTTACTAAAATATTAGAAGGGATGATCATGCTTACATTAAACGATATTCATATACAGTCAGTCAAACACAACAATGGTAACTGAGAGGGAGGAAACTGGAATTTGAATGTTGTTCTTTCAGAATGTATTTTTTGAGTTTCTGATTTTGTCTTTTAAGGATAATTACGATTATCTGGGCAGGCAGCTTGATCTATCTGTAGTGTCCTTTTGTTAAATGGTGAGCATTTTACAGACAAGTTATGGTTTAACATGATATTCTGACTTTTGAAATGCTTGGTTCACATGATCACTAGGCTTATAGCAGCCCATCTTGGTCTATGAAAGTTGAGGGTACTAAAATAGTCACAAATCATATCCATCTGTATGCTCCCACTTCTCAATGCCCATTGCACTTAGTGTATCACCACCACCATGACTGCAACTGCCATCAGTAGTAGTAGTAGTAGTGGTAGTAGTGGTAGTAGTGGTAGTAGTGGTAGTAGTAGTAGTAGTAGTAGTAGCAGCAGCAGCAGCAACATATACTTATTATTAATGATTAGAAGTTTTGATGAGCACAATGAGTTCAGTGCAATGAAAAATAACATGTTTACTCCCTGGTAATCTGGAGAATAGGGCCCAGCAACAGTGAATGAGAATATTCTTAGTGTAGAAACAGGCTCACAGTATAAACTGAGGATGCCAGAAAAAAAAAAAAAACATCTCCTTCATTTCAGCTGGTGAAAGAATACAAAAGAGTGTAAAAGACCATTGTCCTGTGGTTTCTATTGTGATGAAATGCTGTAACCAAAAGCAACTTGAGGAGAAAAGGTTTTATTTCACTTATACTTTTATATAACAGTTGATTTTCAAAAGCAATCAAAGTAGGAACTTGAGCAGGGCAGGAACCTATAAGAGTTGATGTAGAGGCCTTGGAAGAATGCTTCTTACAGGCTTGCTCCTCACAGCTTGCTCACTATTATTTCTTTTGGTACCCAAGACCAACAGCCCAGTGTGGCACCACCTACAATGGGCTGGGCCATCATTTAGTAATCACTAATTAGAAAAATGCACTAAAAGCTTCCCTACACTCTGATTTTTAAAATATTATTACTTTTTCATTACGTATTCACTTCATACTCACTGCTCCCTCCCAGTCACCCCCTCTCAAAATCCTTTCCCTGAAACTCCTTCCCTTTCTAGTGTGAGTAAATGAGGACCTCCTGAGTATTCTCCCAACCCTAGCACACAAGTCTCTGCAAGGGTAGGCACATCCTCTCCCACTGAGGACAGACAAAGCCGCTCAGCTAAAAAAACATATTCCATGAACAGGCAACAGCTTTGGGAGAGAACCCAACTTCAGTTGTTTGTTACCTACATGAAGACCAAGCTCCACCTTGGCTACATACCTGTGGGAAGGTCTATATCCAGCCTGTATATGTTCTTTGGTTGGTGGTTCAGTCTCTGAGAGCCCCAAGGTTCCATGTTAGTTGACTCTGTTGGTCTTCCTGTGGTCTGGTTGGTTTGTTATCTGCTGTGTGTGTGTGTGTGTGTGTGTGTGTTTGTATGTATGTTTGTTTGTTTTTAAAGCTGCTGTTAGGGATTCATTTAGTACATGTAAAATACACAGATTAGATTACGTTTCTACACTAATCATCTATGGATTGCCTTTAGAGGCTGCAATCCATCCTGTTCTCCCATAAGAGTCCCCAAGATCCATCCACTCTTTGGCTATGAGGGTCTGCATCAGCTGCTGGGGAGAACCTCTCAGAGCATAGTCATGTTAGACTCCTATTTGCAGTAACAGAATATCATTAATAGTGTCAGTCAGGGATTGGTACTTGCACATGGAATGAGTCTCAAATTGACCCAGATTTGGTTGGCCATTCCCTCATTCTCTATTCCATCCCCTGTCCAATCCCTGCATTTCCTGTAGGCAGGATAAGTTTTGGGTTAAGAGATTTGTAGGTGGGTTGGTGTCCTTATTGCTCCACTGTTGCTCATGACTGGCTACGGGAGGTACTCAATTCAGGTTCTATGTCTCAAATGCTAAGAATTACAGTTAAGGACACCCCCATTGATTCTTGGACATCTCCCTTATCCCAGGTCACTGCCCTGTCCTGGAGATGCCCTGTACCTCTCCATCCTTGTCAGTTGCAGATTTCCATTCTTCTTGGCCATCTGCCCATCCCTCCTGTGTATCCACACACTCATCCTGACACTCCCATTTCCCTCCCCAGCTCATCACCCACCCAGTTCCCTCCCTCTATCTATGTCTTACAAGTATTTTTTCCCCTTTCTAAATGAGATTCAAACATCCTCGATTATGACTTCCTTCTTGTTTAGCTTCTTTGGGTCTGTGGAGTGTAGCACGGATATCCTGTACTTTATGGCTAATACCCAATTTGAGTACATACCATACATGTACTTTTGTTTACTGGGTCACCTCACTTGGCATGATATTCCATCCATTTGCCTGCAAAGATCATGATGAATTTTTATTTTTTCATAGCTGAATAGTATTGCATTGTATAGATGTACCACGTTTTTTTTTTTATCCATTCTTCAGTTGAGGGACATCTAGGTTGTTTTCAGTTTCTGGTTATTATGAATAAAGCTGCTATAAACATAGTTAAGTAAATGTATTTGTAGGATGTTGAAGCATCTTTGGGTATATGCCCAGGAGTAGTATACCTGGTTTTTGAGATAGAATTATTCCCAGTTTTCTGAGAATAATTTTCTGAGATTTACAGGGTGATTTTACAAATATGCACTCCTACAAGCAATGGAGAAATGTTCCCCCTGCTCCAATCCTTGTCAGGATGTTCTATCTCTTGAGTTTTTTAGCTTAGCCATGACAGGTGTAAGATGAAACAACAGAATTGTTTTGATTTGCATTTCCCTGATGAATAAGAACTTTTAACATTTCTTAAGTGCTTCCCATCCACTCAGGATTCCTCTGTTGGAAATTATCTGTTTAGCTCTGTACCTCATTTTTTAATTGGGTTATCTGTGTTGGTGGTCTATAACTACTTGATTTTTAATACATTTTAGATATTACTCCTCTGTCGGATGTAGAGTTGGAGAAGATCCTTTCCCAATCTGTAGGTTGTTGTTAGTCCTATTGACAGTATTCTTTGCCTTACAGAAAATTTTGTACTTTCATGAGGTCCCATTTGTCAATTGTTGATCTTACAGCCTGAGCCATTGGTGTTGTATTCAAGAATTTGTCTCCTGTACCAATGCATTCAGGGCTTTTTTGTACTTTCTTGTCTATGACATTTCTATATCTGGTTATATGTTGAGGTCCTTGATCCACTTGGACTTGAGTTTTGTGCAGGGTGTTAAATAGAGATCTATTTTCATTCTTCTACATCTACACATTCAATTAGGTCAGAACCTTGTGAGGAAGATGCTTTCTGTATCTCATTGTATGGTTTGGCTCCTTTATCAAAAGTCAAGTGTTGTGTGTGCATGTGTGTGTGTGTGTGTGTGTGTGTGTGTGTGTGTGTGTGTGTTAATTTCTGTCTTTAAAATTTTCTTCCATTGTATCTTCTATATCTGAGATCCTCTCTTCAATTTCCTGTTTTTGGTTGCTGATGCTTCCATCTTCCTTCTCTTTCCTAGGTTTTCCTTCTCCAGGATCCCCTCAGTTTGTGTTTTCTTTATTGCTTCTATTTATACTTTCAAGTCTTGTGCAGTTTTATTTAATTCCTTCACCTGTTTAATTGTATTTTTCTGTATATCTTTAAAAGATTTATTTGTTTCCTTTTTTTTCTATTGTAAATGTTTATTACATTTGAAGTATATTTTTTTTTAAGGAAGGGGTGAAACACCATGAAAGGCAATATACATTTTCCTTATTCAATTTTGTTTAAATTCTAGCATTTTATTTAGAGTAAGAATCATTTGTATCTATTCATTCAAGGTCATTCCCACATACCAATCAACTCTTTAAAGACCTTTATCTGTTTGATTGTATTTTCCTCTATTCCTTTAAGGGATACATTCATTTCCTCTTTAAAGGACTCTCTCATTTTTATAAGATTGGATTTAAGGTCATTTTCTTTTGTTTCAGTTGTGTTAGGATTTCCAAGACTTTCTGTAGTAGGGTAACTGTGCTCTGAAGTTGTCAAATTGCCCTCGTTTGTGTTTTTTGTATTCTTTCAAGGGCTCCATCTGGGTGGCATCGGTCTCTGGAAGTTCTTATTGTAGTAGGTATTGGGAAGAGGGTTAAGCTTGATGGTCCTGGTGTGGCAGGCCCCTGATGGTTATCCTTGGCTTTGGAATCTGCAGGTATGTATGGTTCAGGAGCTGCAGATCTAACAAAGTTGACCAGAGAGTTGGCAGGAGAGTAGAGGACTGCTTGGGCTAGCAGGATGCACAGAGCAGCTTGGCTTGCTCTAGAGGACTCAGCAAGTGGTGAATATGGGTCGGGGTAAGGTAGCTTAGCAGTATGGTTTAGGTTCACCAGGTCTGATGAAGGTGGGCAGAGAGTTGAGAGAGGACAATGGTGGTTTCCACTGGGATAGCAGGCTTCACAGGGCAGTTTGGCTTGCTCCAGAAAACTTAGCAGGCAGGTAAGATGGGTGAGGGAAGGGCTTCCCTCTAATTCAGATCATATGGAAGTATTTTCTCAATTAAGTTCCCCTTTCTGAGATGACTCTAGGTTGTGTTAAGATTGACATACAAAACAGCCAGGGCAACAATTGAGTATCAGACTCACATTTTCCTAAATTTCTATTTTTATATATGTTTTAAAAATGACTGTTGTGAAAGAAACTTTCAATAAACATCTATCAGCTATACTAACACACAGGTTTAAAGACAGCAGATTCCTATGGGAAACGATTGGGTGGAGAAAAAGCTCATGTGAACAGATAGAAGTTCTTTATAGACACAGCTCTCTATATTTATGTGGGAAACATCTTCAGCTAATACTGAATTAATAAAGAATAGCTTGTTAGATGTAAATATTATATTTGAAATTAGAATGGTGATATTGTTGAAAAGATCCTTATATGGAAACGAGGGAGTTTTGTCAATAAACTGTTCTGTGCATTGAAAACCAGCTGCTTTGAGTAGTAATCAATATATTCTAGAATATGATTTTCATAAATGAAGTTTCATATATTACTAAAATGTTCAACAAGTAGAATATAAAAAGGATGCAAATACAACTCAGTGAGTAATCACTTACCTCAAAGATATGAGAGCCTAGGTATGGATCCCCAGAACACATATAAAGCCAGACACAGTAGTGTACACCTGTAATCCTAGTGCTATTTGGTAGAAGGGAAGTGAAAGGAGAAAAATCTTCAGTAGTTTTCAAGCCAACTCGTCTGGAATTCACAGTAGTAAATAACAGAAGACCGTATCTCAGACAAAGTAGAGCTTCAAGATTAACATTGGATGTTGTTCTCAGACCTCTGCTCACACATGACAGTATATACATGCCAACACTCAAACATGTACACACAAAGAGTTTTTAAGGAAATATATGTATGCATTTATATATTTTTATATGCAGTCATATATCAGTCTATATATCACACACATATATCATTAGATGTATATACATACACACACATATGGACAGATTTATATTCAAATCATTGACTTTTGTTGATCACTGAATTTTCATGTAGTAAGTAAATTAAATTTTAGTGCAACTTTTTGAGAAAATTACAACCTTGGTTTGGTAAGTAGAATTAAGAGTTTCCTCACATAACTTGCTATAAATTATAAACACATACACATATATAGAGTCTCAGAAACTATCTATCATCTATCTACCTGTCACCTATCAATCTATCTATCTATCTATCTATCTATCTATCTATCTATCTATCTATCTATCTATCTATCTATCTATCTCTATCTTCTACCTATCAGTCTGTCCATATGAAAATGCACCTACACCATCTTTATCATCACTTTCAGAAGCAGACAGTAATAGATATGGGGGTTCTTGTGTCTAATTGTTAACTATGATTCAAAATTGAAAAGGGAAAGCATAAAAAGTAAGGTGGAGCACAGGCAAATTAAAAACTATGATCCTGCCTGGGGTGGTGTTGGTGGTATATGGCTTTAATCCTAGTGCTCAGGAGGCAAAGGCAGGTGGATTTCTGTGAGTTCAAGGCCAACCTGGTCTACAGAGAATGTTCCAAGTTCCAGGACATCTATGGCAACATGAAGAAACCCTGTCTCGTAAAACCAAACCAAACCAAAAGAAAAAAAAAAGACAGAACAACAACAACAACAACAAAAGAACAAAAGAAAAGAAGCAAAGTTGTGATTCTGGCCCGAGACAGATGGAGTCAACATGGTGATATATACAATATTTACAAATGTCTTATATCTGACCAAAATGATGCACCTTTCTTTATCTTCTCCATCACAAGATCCTAACTTAGTTAGGAAGGGAATAACTTTAAGCAACATTGATCTTCCCAGCTGAGCTGAACTCTAAAGTTCTAATAAAAGAGATTGCTGACTACATACCTCATAGGCTGGACAATAAATTGCTCCTGGTGAAGAATCTTAGAGATGCAACTCAGAGATATGCCTGCTTATTTCTACATCTTCTCTCTGACCCACACCCACATAGTGTGTCTAAGTCAACATGCAGGTATACATTTCAATTTATAAAAACACAAACTATTTGGCATTGCTCTTTATTTGCTGTATTTGATCTCTTTTGCATTGTGTCCTTTGGAAAACTGCTTTCATCAGGTCCATGCAATTGGCTTAAAATTACAAATTGGAAGCAGGTAATTCCCAGAAATTTGTGGCATATTTTTCCTCTTATTGTAAAGATTCTTTTCTCACACAATATATCCTGATTATAGTTTCCCCCTGTCTATTCCTCCCAGTATCTCCCCAGCTCCCCTTCCCTTCGGATTCATTTCTTTTCTGTATCTCATTAGAAATGAACAGACTTCTAAGATATAGCAACCAAACATGAAAAAATAAAATATAACAAGATGAAACAAAAAGTATTATATTGAAGTTGAACAAAGCTCCACAAAGTGGGGGGCAAGCAGTCCCAAGAGCAGGTACATACTCATTCTCACCGCCAGGAGTCTAGTAAAATACTAGGCTATTAGCTATAATATATATGCAGAGGACCTGTGGCAGACATGTGTAGGCCCTGTGTTTGATGCTTCAGTTTATATGAAATCATATGTATTTTGCTTGGATGATTCAAAGGGACTTCTTCTCCTGGTGGTTTCCCTCACCTCTGACTCTCACACTCTCTGCCTTCTCTTCCATGGGATTCCATGACCTCTATGGGGAAAGATTTGATGATGGAAACCTTCAAATTAGACTCTTTCTCTAAATAATGTCTGGCTGTGAGTCTCTGCATATGTTCCCAGTTACTGCCAGACAAGGCTGCTTTGATGATACTGGATAAGGCACTGACCTATGAGTATAAAAGAACATCATTAGGACTAATTCTATTGACACATTTTTTCTGATAGTGTTTGGTATTAACCAAGATCTCTGGGCTATCTAGTCTCTGGTTCTTGATTACCCAAGCAGAGTCAAGAGTAGGTTCCTTTATATGGAGTGAGACTTAAGTAAAATCAGACATTGCTTGGTTACTCCCACAAGTTCTGGATCACCATTGTCCTAGCATATCAGGACAGATTGTAGGTCAGAATTTTATAGATGTGTTAGTGTCTACATTTCTCTTTCAGTAGCCTGCAGAGTAGCTTTCTGCCCCAAATAGACTAGAACCTGGGAGTGATGGCTCCATGTATGCACCAGCTTGCCTTCTCAATGTTAAATGAGTTATGTGGACGTCGTACTTGACAAATGGGGCCCTACTGTCAGTTTGCAGAGTTCAACCCTGTGTCTTAGCAACAGCCTTGTTGTTTAGAAATTTTCTTGGCTAACAGTTCAATTGATTACAAACCATTCCCAACACTGGAATCCTTGCCTGGCTACAAGAGATAACCAGTTAAGACTTGTATCTCCCATTATTATGAGTCTTCATTAGGATTATCTTCATAGATGCCAGGATGTTTCCACTGCACTAGTTTTTCAAGCCATGACCTGGTTCCCCCAACACCCATCTCCCTTATCCCGGTCCTCCCATAAAATCTATTCTAATTCCCCTTCCCTAGTTAAGTCCTCTATAATTAATCTCTCTGGGTATACAGATTATAGGTTACCTATCATATATTTAAAGGTTAATATCCACATATAAATGAGTACATATCATGGCGTTTTCTAGTTCCACTCATTTGCCTGCATATTTTATGATGCTATTTTTGTTTATTTGTTTAACATCTGAAGAATATCTGATTATGTAAATGTACCACATTTTCTTTATCCATTCTTCTTTGAGAGGCATCAAGGTTGTTTCCATTTTCTGGCTATAATAAATAAATCTGCTATGAACACAGTTGAGCAAGTGTCCTTGTAGTATAGTAGAACATCTTTTGGGTTAAATGCCCAGAAGTGATATAGCTGGGTCTTGAGCTATTTCCAATATTTTTCAGAAGTTTCCAACTTGATTTCCAGAGTGCTTGTGCAAGTTTGCACTCCCACCAGCAACAGAGGAATGTCCTCCTTGTTCCACATCCTCCCCAGTATGTGTTGTCCCTTGTGTTATTGATCTTAGACATTCTGACAGGTGTGAAATGGAACCTCAAGGTGGTTTGATTTGCATTTCCCTGATGGCTAAGGATATTGTATATTTCTTTTTTCTCAGCAGTTTTAGATTTTTCTATGGAGAATTTTATTTTATATCTGCACCCAAATTTTAAAATAGATTATTTGGTTTCTAATTCTTGTGTCCTTTATGTATTTTGTCCTTTATCATATGTAGAATTGGTAAAATCTTTCCCCATTTTCTCTACCCTGACATTTTGTCCAATTAATGGTGTCTGTCTTATAGAAGCTTTTCAGGTTTGTGAGGTCTCCTTTATTAATTGTTCATCTTAGATCCTGTTTTATCTATGTTCTGCAGAAAGTTGTCTTCTGTAAAAATGCAAAGGCTATTCCCCACTTTCTCTTTCATCAAGTTCTGTATATCTGGTTTTATGTTGAGATTTTTTTTTTTTTTTTTTTTTTGGTTTTTCGAGACAGGGTTTCTCTGTGTAGTCCTGGCTGTCCTGGAACTCACTCTGTAGACCAGGCTGGCCTCGAACTCAGAAATCCGCCTGCCTCTGCCTCCCAAGTGCTGGGATTAAAGACATGCGCCACCACGCCCGGCCTGAGATTTTTTTTAAATCTACTTGGATGTGAATTTTGTGCAAGGTTATTACAAGTTAGTGTGAAACTATTTGTGTTCTCCTGCATGTAGACATCTGTTTATTGAAGATGTTTTTTTCTTACATCTCTCTTCTTTATTAAAATTCAGGTGTCTATACTGTTGTGAATTTATGTCTCAGGCTTCAATTCAATTCCACTGATCAATGTGTCTTTTTTTTTATACCTCACAGTATTTTGTATTGTTTTTGTTTTCAGATTTTTAAGATAAATATTCTAATTTGATGAAAAGTCTAATGCATAGGGTATACATACTGATGTCTAATTTATACAAATGTTTTTTTCATTTAGAAATAATTGGCATATATCTTGATCATATTCTCCCCTTTCCTCAAGACATTTCAGATCTTCCCCCTATTAGGCACTACCATGCCCACTCCAGTGAAATCTATATGTCAGGCCCAAAAGCTTGACTATGGATCTGAGGCAAAAAGCTTCAGAGAAGCCAGTCTCCTGGGGACCTTTTGATATTCCTTTGACATTCACCTTTTGACTGAGAGGTGACCCAGATTTGTCCTTGCCCCCCAAGATACAATTTACTAATAGCTAAACAAAAAATGGATGTTGTATTCTGACTGACCATCAGTGTTCCAACATCTTAGCCAAACCCCTGGTGGAATTTCATAGGGAATGTTACACATTCAGACTAATTGCCTCCAGAATTGTTAAGGAGATAATTAGGGAGGTAGGGCATTGAAGTTTACTGAATAGAAGTTGATAATCCCAGGGCAAGGTCAAGTAAAATCCTCATTTTCAGTCATTATGACAGCTGAGCCACTCCTAGAAATTAGCAAAAATAGAATCCCTGGGTCATATCTCCGCTAGCCCAGAAGATTAGCATAGTGGGCCTTTACTATGGATGGGTGGACCTTGATTCTGGTGTGTGTGTGAAAGAGAGTGCTCTACCCTCTACCCTCATGCCATCCTCAGCCCCCTGGTCCCAAAGCACTCATGCCAGGGGGTGCAGCACCTGTCCAGAAGAGGTAGCTGCCGTTTTAGACCCATTGGGTTTCAGACGGCCTCAAATGTACCTTGACCGCTGAGACACCTGACTTTTCTTTTTCATTTGTAATGAGCATAAAGGTCTGATGCTTAAATTTATGTTCATAGGGGAAAATGATTTGTAATTCTCTTTGTTGAGTCTTTATGTGGTTCAGATATCAGGATAACTGTGGCCTTCAAAAATGAATTTGCCAATATCTCTTCTGTTTCCATTTTATGAAATAATTTAAGGAGTATAGGTGTTGACTTTTCTTTGAAAGTCTTGTAGAATTCCTAATTAAAACACTCTGGCCGTGGGCTTCTTTTAGTTGGGAGACTTTTACTTCTACTTCACTGGGGATTTATTTAGGTCTATTTACATTGCTTAAATGATTTTGATTTAACTTTGAAAGTGGCATCTATTGAATTTTATTTATTTATTTATTTATTTATTTATTTATCTATTTTTAGATTTTCCAATTTTGGGAGTACAAGGTTTTAAAGTATGACTTAAAGATTCTTTGGATTTCCTTGATTTTTTTTTATTATGTTGTCTTTGTTTCTGGTTCTGCTTATTTGGATTTTCTATATGGTTTTGTCCATTGTATCTTGTTGATTTCTCAAAGAACCAACCCTTTGTTTAATTGATTTTTTTGTAATATTCTGTTTGTTTCTATTTTATTGATTTCAGCCCTCACTTTGATTATTTCTTGTGATCTACTTCTCTTTGGTGTGTTTTCTTCTTTTTCTTCTACACCTTTGAAGTGTGCTGTTAAGTTACTAGTATAAGATCTCTCTAATTTATTTATGTAGGTACTTAGAGCTAAGAAATTTCCTACTAGGACTGCTTTCATTGTGTCCTATAAGTTTGGGTGTGCTATGTACTCATTTTCATTGACTTTAGAAAGTTTATTTTATTTCATTTTTTATTTCTCTCCTGACTCATTTCCCATTCAAATGAAAGTTTCCAGTTTTCATTAGGTCTGAAGCTTTCTATTGTTTTTGTTTGTTGTTAATATCCAGCTTTAACCCCTGGTGGTCTGATTGGATGTAAGGAGTTGTGTAAATTTTGTTATATTGTTGAGAAATGCTTTGTGACTGAGTATATGGTCAAATTTGCAGATAATTCCAGAAGGTTCAGAGATGAATGTATATGCTTTTGTGTTTCAGTGAAATATTCAGCAAATATTTTTAGATCCATTTGGTTTGTAATATCTTTTATGTCCAACATTTCCCTGGTTAGATTTTTTTTTTCCTGGATGACCTGCTGCCCATTGGTGAGAGTGAGACATTGAAGTCTCCCACTATCAGTGTATGAGGAAGATCATATGTGATTTAAACTGTAGTGATGTTTCTTTTTGCAAACTTGGGTGCTCTTGTGCTTGAGGAATAGATGTTAAGAACTGAAATGTCATCTTTGTGGATTTTCCCTTTCATGCATGTATAGTGTCCTTTCCTATCTCCTTTGATTAGTTTTCGTTTGAAGTCTATTTTGTTTGATATTAAAATGTCCTTACCAGTTTGTTTTTTAGGTCCATTTGTTCACATTTATTTTTGAATCCTTTACCCTAGGGTAATGTCTATCCTTGATGTTGATGTGTATTTCTTGTGTAACACAGAAGAATGAATCCTAACTTCACATCTGTTCTGTTAGTCTGTGTCTTTATTTAAGAAGTGTGACCATTGACATTGTGAGATATCAATGACAAATACTAGTTGAATCTTGTTTTTTTGGTGATGGTGGTGCTGCTGCTACTGCTGCTGGTGGTTGTTGTGTGTATGTCTCTTCTTTTGGTTTTGCTGGTGAGAGATTATTTATTTCCTGTGCTTTAAATGTGCACTTAACTTCCGAGGTTGGAGGGTTTTGTTGGTTGGTTGTTTGGTTGGTTGGTTGATTGGTGGGTTGGCTGTGTTTTTTTTCCAGTACCTTCTGTAAGGCTGAATTTCTATTTATCATGGAATAGTTTATTTGTCATCTATGGTAATTAAAAGTCTTTCTGATTATAGTAGTCTAGGCTAGCATCTGTGTTCACTTAGAGTCTGCAACATATCTCCACAGGCCATTCTTGCTTTTAGAGTCTCCATTGAGAAGTTAGGTGTACTTCCAATAGCTCTGGATTTATCTGATACTTTGTCCTTTTCTCTTACAGCCTTTAGTATTTTTCATTGTTCTGTATACTTAACGGTTATTCTGTATACTTCTTTGGTTATTATGTGGTGAGGTGAGTTTCTTTTCTGGTCCAATGGTGTTCAACATGTTTCTTATATCCTTATAGGCATCTCCTTCTTTAGGTTAGACATTTTTTTCTTCTATAATTTTGTTGGAAACATCCTCTGGGCCTTTGAGATGGGTTTCTTTTGCTTCTTCTATACATATTATTCTTAAATTTGGTCTTTTCAAACTATCTCAGGTTTCCTGGGTGCTTTTTATGAGTAGATTTTTAGATTTAACATTTTCTTTGTCTGATCTGTCCATTTTTTAAATCATACACTCAACACTTGAAATTCTTTCTTCCTTCTCTTGTATTGTGTTTGTGATGCTTGCCTCTATAGTTCATGTTCAAATTCCCAAATTTTCACTTCCAGAATTCCCTTATTTTGGTTTTTCTTTATTGACTCTAGTTCCAATTTTAGTTATTAAAAAGTTTTATTCATTTCCTTCAAGTGTTTGTGTTGTCCTGGATTTCTTTAAAGTATTTATTTGTTTCTTCTTTAAAGGACCTCCATGACATTCATAGAAGATGTTTAAAGGCCTCTTTCTTGTACTTCAGCAATGTTAGGATATTCAGGGCCTGCTATGGTAGGATAGCTGGGCTCTAGTAGAGACAGATTGGCCTAGGCATCTGGGTTTGGGATGATTATAGATATGGTTGCTGATTTCTGAAACTGTCTTTATTGGATGAATGTGTTGTTTATTGGTTTCTGATTCCTTTCTGGATTTTCAGAGAATGTGACGGTTGTGTGTTACCTATTTCCTGGTCTGTTCAGCTGGTGTGCTACCAGGGAATACCTGTTGTTGTTGAATGCTGGGATACTGGGATGAGTTGGAGAAAGGAAATTTGGGATACACTGGGGATGGATTCAGGCAGGAAACAGAGACCACAGCAGGTTTTCTGCTACAGAGCTGGGGATGAGGCTAGGAGTGTTAAATCTCAGGATCAATAGAAGAAGTGTGAATCTGCCTTCAGTCTACTTGTTACCCTAGTAGTGACCTTTAGGGTGCCTGGTATAGTTGGGGGTTTCAGAAAAAAACGATACTTGGGGGATGGGTTTTGTGATCCACAGGAGATGTGAGCAGTACAGAAGAAGACCACAGCTGGTGCTCTATTGCAGTGCTGAGGAAAAGATTAGGGGACTATCTGTGCAGGCAGTCTCTCTAGTTTTCTGGTAGGCATGATCTGTGGTATAGCATATGGCACATGCTGGAATTGAGGCATGGGATACTTTGAAGAGTAGCAGGGCATTTAAGATGCTGTGTGGGGTTCACAGATGTAGGCAGTGGGGAAAGAAAGATGAAGCTGATGTTCTGTTAAAGCACTAGGGATTGGAATGGAGGATTTGATCGGGGAAACAGACCACAAAGTTGTGTTTTAGGAATAAGAATGTATGGTGTCTTGTTTTCTTAGTGAAATCTTCTCTGCATAGTATTAAAAACAAGGTATGTTTGAGTTTTCATTTATTCAGCCCCAAGTAGCATTGCATTGGAATTTGGTTGATGGGAAGAAGTAACAGCTTCTGGGGAATGTATACCAGCCAAAGACCTAGAAAAGCAAAGATCTATAAACTTATCCTACAGTCTTTGGCAAAGATCTAGAAACCTGTCCTACAGTCATTGTCCAGAACACAAATACACTCGAAAGTTCAAAACAAATCTCAGACAGTTTCTCAAATGTTAATGTATAAAGGCTTATTAAATACAGACTTCTAAACACCAAATAATACTCCATTGTCCACATGGGTCACATTTATTAAGAACTTAGAAAAGTTCTTAAGCGATGAAAGAAATGATACTGCTGGTTTGTACATCATAATGCAGGGAGCAGAGTAAGGAATAAGACAGAGTAATAAGGAATAGTAAAGTCATGGCATGGAAGACATTTGTTCAGTAACTTCAAGGACTGTAGAAAGTATGAGAGGTCACTGGCAGCCAAAATCCTGTTTAATATATATAACATAGAACATGAATTGCTGGGCAGCCAGTCTCCATTTACAAGGATGAAATTAAGTAATTGAACTGACATCTACACAAGTAAAACTTTCCCCTAAGGTAGCTCTTAAAGCCCCTCCAGAACAGCAGCCTTGTCATCCAACACACAGAAGCTGAAGTCTTCAGTTCTTCTGTAGATTGTGAGTCAACCTGAAAGGGTTTGTATTTAAAGTAATTTAGGCGAGCACCCTTCTACCAACTGGAAGCACTAACCACTTCTCTCTTTTAAATTTAGTATTGTAGAAATATTTTGAGAATGCTTAGCCCTGGGCTCAATATCTAACACCACAAGAATAGTTTGAGGAAAATAATTTAATGTTCATTTTCATTTTTTTTGACTATAAGTTATAAGTTTTAATCAGAATGTCAAATTATGTAACATGTACTGTACTACCCCACCACTGTATTTGGTAACATTATATTTAATATATCTGTTCCCAACTATCATCTTGTTTATTTAAAGAATTTATTCTCATTGAAATTTCTACAGATATTCCTACACATTGAATCTTTGATATGTGACTTTTAGTATTCTCACCATTGTGCCTGAAAGACACTAGAGAGGGAAAATGGTTTTGTTTTGTTTTGTTTTTCAATATCATCATGTCTAAGGAATGTGGACAAATATGATATCAATTTCCCTGATCATTCCTTTTGCTCCTCACCAGTGGTTACAGATGTAACATTTTTGACAGGATACTTTCAGATACAGACAGTAGAGCCTAAAGTAAACTGAGATTAGTCAGGATTACTCCACACTCCTACAACAACTGAGGTGAGGAGAGTTCCACAGGATTTGAAACCCTCTGTGCCATTGTCCTGTCCTTTCTCTAATGATCAGGGATATATTGCCAGCAGCAATATAGAAAGGCTTACTCAGGGAATTTCGTGAAGTAAACAACTATATCTATTTTTTTCCAAATGGATCAACTTATATGACATATCTACTCTTGTTTCAATAACTGTCGATAGGAAATTTGTTTCAATTAACATATACCCCAAAACAAACACAATCAAGGGAAATGGAATGGAATTAATTATCTTAGTGTAGTTAGAGGTCTTTGCAATGACAGGACCAAGTATTAACTGGAACCTACAGTGAGATTGATGGATGAGTTAGGGAAGCAGAGTCATAGTGTTCAACTGGGGGGATGAAGTCTTCACATCTGAAGTCCAGACCTGGGTCCCTAGTCCCCTCTAATTTATCTTATCCCCAAGTGGAAGTTGTATTCTTTTCATGGAATAGTTTAGAAAACATGCTAATTTCAATTTCAACATCAGATCAAATGTTATTCAGTCATGTGTTTTTCTCTTTAGAAATCTACTGCCAAGATTTGTCTTACATTCTGTCTTAGTCAGGGTTTTTATTCCTGCACAAACATCATAACCAAGAAGCAAGTTGGAGAGGAAACGGTTTATTTGGCTTACTTCCACATGGCTGTTCATCACCAGAGGAAGCCAGAACTGGAACTCAAGCAAGTCAGGAAGCAGGAGCTGATGCAGAGGCCATGGAGGGATGTCCTTTACTGGCTTGCTTCACCTGGCTTGCTCAGCCTGCTCTCTTATAGAGCCCAAGACCTCCAGCCCAGGGATGGCACCACCCACATGGGGCAATTGAGAAAATGCCCCACAGCTGGATCTCATGGAGGCACTTCCGCAACTGAAGCTCCCTTCTGTGATAACTCCAGCTTGTGTCAAGTTGACCCACAAAACTAGCCAGTACACATTCCTTGGTTCAAAATACCCGTAAGTTTAATAATGAAGGAACCAGCATTTAAACACAATTATCCACTAAACTAAATCCTCTGTCTATAATTCAGGGCCAGCTCTTTGTTGCTGCTAGGCTCAATTCTCCCTCCAATCTAAAGGCTCTGTAATTGTCTGCTTTCTCACCTGTTGATGTAAACCTTGACTATTGGCTCACTCTACTTGTGACCCAGTGAGAAGTCTCCTTCAGGACACAAAACCCAGGAATATCTGTCCTCACCTAGAGCATTCAACTTTCATCTATCTACTTTTGTCTTCAGTCTTTAGAATCTTGTACTTGATGCTATTCCATTCACATTGCAATTATCATGATCAACTTGTAAATTCATGGCGTGTATTTTTCATATTGAAGCATATAAACATTGTGCTCCCTCTTGAATAAAACTGTAAGGATCAAATGGTGAACAACTACGTACACTGTTTTATTGTTTGTTATGTTTACTAACAATTTAAAATCATATTTAGTACAAGACACATTTTATACCAATTTGTATAAATATCTACCAATATAAACAAACACTTATATAATCATATAACTGGAAAAATTGATTTATAATTACAAGGTTGAAATTAAAAGTGGTTTTTTAAGGTATGGTTGAAAGAGGTAGAAAATTTATTCAGGTTTTCAGGAAGAGTCACTACTGAGTAAGGTGCTTTTAGTAATTATCTTTGAATTAAAAGGAAGGCTGTGAGGATGTAAATGCATATATATTAAAAGACCATAATTTTTTTTGTAAAATAGTTAATACATAATAATGAGTGACACAAAACATTGAAAATGTCTAACAAAATTTGGTTGAAAAAAATGGGATTACCTTAGCTGAAATGCCCAACAGTGGGGAGATGGAACCTTAAGAGACTACCTCCAGTACATAAACATGGCCCCCAGTTGAGGGATGGGGCCACCATGTATATCAAAGGTTTTTTTACCCAGAATTGTTCCTATCTAAAGGAAATACAGGGACAAAAATGGACTAGAGACTGAAGGAAAGGCTATCTATACAGAGATTCTCCCAACTTAGAATCTAGTGCCTGACTAATACAGAAGTAGATGCTCACAGCCATCCATTGGACTGAGCACAAAGTCCCCAGTGGAGGAGCTAGCAAAAGAACCCAAGGAGCTGAAGGGGTTTGCAGCCCCATAGGAGTAACAACAACATGAACCAACCAGCACCCCCAGAGCTCCCAGGGTATAAACCAACAACCAAAAAGTACACATGGTGGGACCCATGGCTCAAACCCCATATGTAGCAGAGGATGGCCTTGTGGGACATCAATGAGAGGAGAAGCCCTTGATCTTGTAAAGAATTGATGCCCTAGTGTAGGGGAATGCTAGGACAGGGAAGCTGGACCAGGTGAGTTAGTAAGCAGAGAGACGGGAGATGGGATAAGAGGATTTTCAGAGGGGATGAAATTTGTAATGTAAATAAACAAAAATCTAATACAAAATAATAGTAATAAAAAAGAACAAAAGAATCTATCCCATGCACAGGCACCAAACCTGACACTATTGCTGATGCCATGTTGTGATTGCAGACAGGAGCCTGGCATGGCTGTCCTCTGAGAGGCTCTACCAGCACCTGAGACAGATGCAGATACTTGCACTCAACCATTGGACTGAACAAGGAGATGCTTATGGAAGAGTTAAGGGAAGGACTGAAAGAGCTAAAGGGGACTGCAACCCCATAGGAAGAACAACAGTATCAAGTAACTAGCCCCCTCATAATCCCTAGAAACTAAGCCAACCAAAGACCATTAGTGGACTGGTCCATGACCCTACCTAAATATGTAGAAAAGGACTGCATTGTCTGCCTTCAGTTGGAGGAGATGGCCTTGGTCCTATGGAGGCTTGATGGCCCAGAAAAGGGTGATATTAGTGGGGTGAGGTAGGAGTGGGTGGGTAGGTAGGGGAATACCCTCTTAAAGGTGAAGAAGAGGGAGGATGGGGTAAGGGACTAATGGAGGGGGGACCAGGAAGGGGAACAACATTTGAAATGTAAATAAATAAAGTAATTCATAAAAAATGTATTTCATGAACTGAAGTACTGCACTATGTTATGTATAAGGCTTTAACTTTTAGGCTTATCCTAGTTTAGAAAACACAGGGACAATACTTAGGAGACAAATATCTGATTTACAATTGGAATATAAAAAGTATTTGTCACCATAGATTAATTGAATGGACTAACGGGCAAAATTAAATTGTTTCTCTTCTGTCTTTGAACCTATGTTAACCTCTCTCTCTCTCTCTCTCTCTCTCTCTCTCTCTCTCTCTCTCTCTCTCTCTCTTTCCCTCTCTCTCTTTCCCTCTCTCTCTTTCTATCTCTCTCTTTCTATCTCACACACACATACACAGCCATGAATATATATATATATGTACACATACACATATATATGTATATGTATATAATACATATATGTACATTAAATGTAATATACTTTTTCCTGAGGAACTGCCAAACTTTTCCAGAGTGGTTGTACCTGATTGCAATTCCAACAGCAATGAAGACTCGTCCTCTTTCTTCGCAACCTCTCCAGCATCTGCTGTCACCTGAGTTTTTTATCCTATCCATTCTGACTGATGTGTGGTGGAATCTCAGGGTTGTTTTGATTTGCATTTCCCTGATGACTAAGGATGTTGAACATTTCTTTAGGTGTTTCTCAGCCATTCGGTATTCCTCAGTTGAGAATTCTTTGTTTAGCTCTGTATCCCATTTTTTAATAGAGTTATTTGATTCTCAGGAGTCTAACTTCTTTCTTTGTATATATTGGATAATAACCCTCTATTGGATATAGGATTGGTAAAGATCTTTTTCCAATCTGTTGGTTGCAATTTTGCCCTGTTAGCATTGTATTTTGCCTTACAAAAGCTTTGCAATTTTATGAGATCCCATTTGTCAATTCTTGATCTTAGAGCATGAACTATTGGTGATCTGTTCAGGAAAATTTTCCCTGTGCCTATGTGCTCCAGGCTCTTCCACACTTTCTTTACTATTAGTTTCAGCATATCTGGTTTTATGTCGAAGTCCTTGGTCCACTTTGACTAGGGCTTTGTACAAGGAGATAGGAATGGATCAATTTGCATTGTTCTACATGCTAACCACCAGTTGAGCCAGCACCATTTGTTGAAAATGCTGTCTTTTTTCCACTGGATGGTTTTCGCTCCTTTGTCAAAGATCAAGTGACCATAGGTGTGTGGGTTCATATCTGGATTCACTTCTATTCCATTGATCCATTTGCCTATCACTGTACCATGCAGTTTTTATCACAATTGTTCTGTAGTACAACTTGAGGTCGGGAATGATGATTCCACCAGAAGTTCTTTTATTGTTGAGAATAGTTTTCTATATCCTAGGATTTTTGTTAATCCAGATGAATTTGCAAATTGCTATTTCTAAGTCTGTGAAGAATTTAGTTGGAATTTTGAAAGCGATTGCATTGAATCTGTTGATTGCTTTTGGCAAGATGGTCATTTTTACTATATTAATCCTGCCAATCCATGAGCATGGAAGATCTTTTCATCTTCTCAGATTTTCTTAGATTTCCTTCTTCAGAGACTTGAAGATCTTGTCATACATATATTTTACTTGCTTAGTTAGAGTCACTCCAATATATTTTATATTATTTGTGACTATTTTAGAGGGTGTTGTTTCCCTAATTTCTTTCTCAGCCTGTTTATCCTTTGTGTAGAGGAAGGCCACTACCAGAGGACCCAGCTATACCATTCCTGGGCATATATACCCAGATGCTCCAATATGTAAAATGACACATGCTCTACTATGTTCGTAGCAGCCTTATTTTGATAGAATCCACAAACCACAAGAAACTCAAGAAGAAGGAAAACCAAAGTGTGAATGCTTTATTCCTTCTTAGAAGGGGGAACTAAATATCCATCTAGGGAGTTGCAGAGACAAACTATGGAGCAGAGACTGAAAGAAGGACAATCCAGAGACTGATCTACCTGAGAATCCATCCTATATTCAATTATCAAACCCAGACACTATTGTGGATGCCAGCAAGTCCTAGCTGTCAGGAGCCTGATATAGCTGTCTCATAAAAGGCTCTGACAGTACCCAACTGTCAGAAGTAGAGACTCAGAACCATCCATTGGACTGAGCATAGGGTCCCCAATAAGGAGCTAGAGAAAAGACCCAAGGAACTGAAGGGTTTTCAGCCCCTTAGGATAAACAACAATATCAACTAACTAGTACCCTCAGAGCTCCCAGGGCCTAAACCATCAGCCAAAGAGCACACATGGTGGGACTCATGGCTTCAGAGGCATATGTAGCAGAGGATGGCCTAGTTGGTCATCAATGGGAGGAGAGGCCCTTGGTCCTATGAAGGTTCTATGCCCCAGTATAGGGGAATGCCTTGGCCAGAAAGTGGAAGAGAGTGGGTTGGTGATCAGGGGGAGGGGGGAGGAAACAGGGTTTGTTTTTTGTTTTTGTTTTTCATATTTTTGGAGGGGTAACCAGGAGAGGAGATATCATTTGAAATATAAAGAAAGAAAATATCTAATAAAAAATAAAGAAATCTACTTTTTCAAAGAAAATGTAATATACTTCCATGGAAGGAATGATTTTGCTATTATTTGAATACTGATATTCATCAGTAGCTAGAAAAGCGACTGCTATATAGTATTTAGAGGTGTTTATTAAATGCATATGTGCAGTTCTATAGTATAAATTAAATGTCTACACAAAAATTGAGTAAATGAATATCTAGTCCCAGGAAATTTAGAGAATTGACTAACCTCATTTAAAATGTGATCTTTGTGGTTTAAACATACTCACAACCAAAAGGAACAAACCAGAATGCATTAACCTGACTATATTAAAATTTTCCATCTCTCATCTAGGTGTATCCAAATATATAGTTAGAGAAATGAGCTAAATAAAGTCCCCATCCCCATAGAGTTGGCTTATATGTTCAGATAGACTTATAGAAAAAACGTTTTCATAACTTGAGCTAGACAAAGTGTTTTTAAATGTAACTTCAGAAATGTCAATCAAAAAATATAATAAAGTAGATTGGTGGCAGGTTCAAGTTATAGAGCACATACCTGTAAAAAGACCTTCATGAAGGATACAATTGGAAACACCCCAAATTAAAAAGGAAAAAGGAAAGCCTTTAAGAAATGGGCAGAAACTTTAAGAAAGAATAGTATTAGAGAAATTATAAAACTAAAGCCCAGTGTCTTGGTCATTAGGGAAAGATTATAAAACAAAGGGAGTTAGAATAGAATATAGCATAAATCCTGCAATTGTGTTAAACAAACAGCAAAAAAAGGAAATGTAATAACACATTCCTGATAGAACATGGATGTCTTCAAAATCATGATTTTTATTGGATATTTTATTTATTTATTTACATTTCAAATGTTATCCCTTTTCCCAGTGTTTTCCAAAACTCCCTATCCTGTCCCCCCTCCCCCGATTCTATGAGGGTACTCCCCCATCCACCCACCTAACCACTTCTGCCTTCCTGCTTTGCATTCCTTTACATTGGGGCATTAAGCTTTCACAGGACCAAGGGCCTCTCCTCCCATTGATGCCCAATCAATCCTCTGCTACATATGTAGCTGGAGCCATGGATCATGACATGTGTACTCTTTGGTTGGACATTTAGTCTCTGGGATCTCTGGGAGTGTCTGGTTGGTTGATATTGTTGCTCTTCCTATGGTGTTTCAAACCCCTTCAACTCCTTCAGTACTTTCTCTAGATCCTGCATTGGCAACTCCATGCTCAGTCTAAGGGTTGGCTGAGAGCATCCATCTCTGTCTTTGTGAGGCTCTGGCAGAGCCTCCCAAGAGACAGCTATATCAGGCTCCTGTCAACAAGCACTTCTTGGCATCAACAAGAATGTCTGAGTTTGGTGTCTGTATATGGAATGGATCCCCAGGTGGAACAGTCTCTAGATGGCCTTTTCTTTAGTCTCTGTTCCACACTTTGTTTCCATATTTCCTTCCATGAATATTTTGGTTCCCCTTCTAAGAAGGACTGAAGCATCCATACTTTGATCTTCCTTCTTCTTGAGCTTGATATGGTCTGTGAATTGTATCTTGGATATCCCAAGCTTTGGGGCTAATATCTACTTATCAGTGAGTATATACTATGTGTGTTCTTTTGTAATTGGGTTACCTCACTCAGGATATTTTCTAGTTCCATCCATTTGCCTAAGAATTTCATGAAGTCATAGTTTTTAATAGTGGAGTAGTATTCCATTTTATAAATGCAACGCATTTTCTGTATCCATTCCTCTGTTGAAGGACATTTGGATTCTTTCCAGCTTCTGGCTATTATTTATAAGGCTGCTATGAATATAATGGCGCATGTTTACTTGTTATATGTTGGAGCATCTTTTTGGTATATGCCCAGGAGTGGTATAGCTGGGTCCTCAGGTAGTACTATGTCTAATTTTCTGAGGAACCTCCAGACTTATTTCCAGAAGTGTATATAATAAAGACATCATGAAAATCAATTTTAGTAATTTTCTTTAAAAATTAATAAAAAAAACACCTATCATAATGTAACAATCTATTTCCTAGGTATTAATTTAGAAAATGAAAATCAAAACTCACAAGAACTTTTACTGAGTATTTTTACTTAGCTGATATGTGAATATATGCACGTGTGTATGCAAATATCTATATCTGTGTGCATTTGTGTATGTATGCATGCATACTTTCCTCTACCTGTGTGTGCATGTTCATGTGCCTGGAGTGAGAGTGTGTGTAAGCATGTGTGTGTGTGTTTGTGTATACTTATAGCCTGTGGCCTTGTGCATGCCCAGTAGTTGTTTACCAATAAGGTAGATTACTAGTTGTATCAGCTCCACTTTTAGATTCCCTCTCATAAATGAATGCATACACTCAACTGTGGCATTATCCATTCAAGGGAATTGTTATCAGCAATAACTTCACAATGACTTCAATGAATCTGCAAGTCATTACATTAAGCTGAAGAATCAAATCTCAAAACATCAGACTGTTTGAGCCTGCTTATATGAACTGCTAAAAAAAACAACATGGAATGGATTAGTAGTTGGCTGAGCAGGGTTGAAGTCACAGTTAGTATAATCTGGCAGCATGGCAGATGTGTGGGGTTGTAACATTTCTCTGGATTTTGGTAATGACGGACACAAAACTCTGTATATTATAGATTTGGAAACACATACATGTAAAGCAAAATGTCAAGGTGACCCACCCAAGACTAAACTGCAACATACAAAGTTAGAAAGTACATTTTCTACCACAAAACTGTTTTAATATAATGTTGTATGGTTAAGCAATACCCACACTTATATCTACCTAATAGGGTTGCTACAGTTAATTTTAGTTTATTTCTTGAAACACACATTCTTATATATTTGGATCTCAGTGTTTACCAACCCAAGCATTGCATGCAGTAAAATTTAATTAGTCTTATTACTTCTAAGCTCTCTTTTGCTTCCTATTAGAATTTTAATCCTCATAAACATGTCTTTCTCCCTCAAGTATTTGGAGACATTCTGTTTGCCATTCAAAAATCTTGTTTAGTGCTTTCTCTAAGTCGAAACAAGTGAAGTCAGTTCTCTGTCCTATGCTAAACTTTGCTGTGAGCAGCATTCAATAGACAAGTGGCATCCTAATTAATATCCCACTTCCTACATGTCTTCCTAAACACAGATTCCATTGAGGCCCTGAAACACAAAGGTCCGAGCTGGCTCTTTGAATTTAGGATGACTCAAAGACCCAGCTATCTCCTATCATCTGTTTTCAGTCTCATTCCTTGAATCTTAAGATTATTCTACTGTATAATTTCACTTAGGTCTGAACCTCAATCTCAATCAAAGATCTCCTTTTCCAAGATTTCCCAGTCTCTATATAAATCAATGACTATAGATCATTGCATAAAATGGGTGTTATCAGCTAATTCTAGGACAAACGCAAAAGCAATCTTTGAATAATTGTTTTCAATAACATCTCTTGATGCCCATTAAAAGCATAGTTGTCATTAAAATGTAATTCAGAATGATTGACTCAAAGAGATCCCTCTGTTTGGGTCTGGCCAATCATCATCATTCAGAAAACTGAGAAGAAATACATTTCGTATTCTGCAGGTGGGTCCTTAAACTGAATTAGACTGAAAGTTGGATTGCAGAAGTGGGAAAATTGGAAATCAGATGTTTTGATAAGGATCTAGAGTGGCCATTGACTCTAGGGCCAATTACTGTAGCAGCTGTTAGCTGAGATAAAGAATCCAAAATAAAACTATAGTATCTCCGTCACTATAGAAATGAATGAAGAGAAATGTAAGGCCAGACTGATGAGTCTTTGCATAACTGATATGAAATAATGTGCCTCTCAACATCTGCATCACATGCAGAAAAATGTTTAACTTTAGCTTTCAGGACAGTGTCTTGTCTAAGAAGCCAAGTCAAAGACTCTGTGAAATCTGAATCCAATTTAGTCTCAGACAGTTGTTCCTGAATTAGCAATTTAAGAGAGTATTTGTGCCCATCTATCTTCTTGTCAAAATGGCAATAGCTGTAGCTTTGGTCTCATTGGTTAAAACCTATTCAAAACATTATGCTTACATAAAACATTTAAATAGTGCCCTAGGTAAGACAAATGAGCAATAAAGAGCAGTAACATTTTATAAACATACACACTTAGACGCTTGTGGTCAAATTAGCTTTGGGAAAACTAGAGAGTGTTAGGTACTTTATAAAATATTTTACAGAGTCTTGAAATGTTAGCAAGCACTATGAATCTGAGAAAAAATAATAAGTCGGTAGAAAGAAGTTGTTAGTATGCAGTAATTCTCAAAATGAATATAGCACATAACATATTTTCAGAGCATTTCACAAGAGCTACTGTTTCCAAGTAGCATCTTTAACATATCTCTGACCCTCAACCATTGCAAACTCACTTTCTTTACTTCTTTCTATAATATTTTGCATTTTTTTCAGTTTGTATTAATCTTATATACTTGAAAAATGTAGTATATATTTTTGATTAGGTCATATGATTTCAGGTCATTATCTTAAGACAATAATTAAAAATATATGTGTGTCATTGCACTGCAAGAAAACAACTGAAATGACATTTAACTGTGGCTTGACTATAATGTTGACAGTGAGTGTAAGCAATATTTTTTTAGAGCCTCATACAATTTCCCTTTCTTTTGTACTTCAATTTCTAATATAATTAAATAAAATTACCACAATTAGCTTACAAAAGCAGACAATTCCATTGTCTGGATTTTCAAATGGAAGGCACAATAAATTCCATTAGTGTCTTAAAATTATTACTAGAATGTAAATAACTATGACCATCATAATGTTTATAGAGTAATTAAAGATGAGAGACAAACCACTTGGGATATCAGGGAATTATTGGAAAATGAGCAAACACTACGTTTAAAATGATTGAAGGGCTTTTCTGAGTTAAGCTGGTGTTGTCTATGTCTTTTATTGGTACTTGGTTCTAACAAGAATGGGGCCAAATCCCTGCATCTTCCCACACCCCACATTCAAGCTCCAAGTCACACAGAGACAAAGGCTCAGCATGGCTGGGGATCTGGTGTTGATGAAAGTATGTAGTGTCTTTTTTACTACACTTAACCCCTTGTTTTCTGATCTATGTGATGATTGCTTTTCAGATTCCTTTGCCACCTCATTCTCAATGCTCTGATTTTCTGTAGTCCCGGTTGTCTTCTTGTCTTGGTTATTCTTAGACCCTAGGTTTGAGTACATAGATCTTCATAAAGAAGAGCTGGGAGAGATTCAAGACTCCCATGTTCTTTGGTCCACATTAGGATAGACAAGACCATATGCTAGCCTATAGAGTAAATAACATGGAATGATTCAGTTTCTCTCTCTCTCTCTCTCTCTCTCTCTCTCTCTCTCTCTCTCTCTCTCTCTCTCTCTCTCTGTATGTGTGTGTGTATGTATATATGTTGTATGTCATTTACCAAAGAAGTGACAAAAATCTCTATTTTATATAG
Source organism: Mastomys coucha (assembly GCF_008632895.1). Lineage (NCBI taxonomy): Eukaryota > Metazoa > Chordata > Mammalia > Rodentia > Muridae > Mastomys > Mastomys coucha. The sequence goes on from NW_022196911.1 coordinate 88,534,995, forward strand.
GCACTCACAATCTATTTGACAATTTTCCTTGGAACCCATGCTCATACAACCATATGTTCTGGGGTCCTTGTCATATCAGGTGCATCTCACAAAAACATCACATATCTATGGGCTTTGCTGTCTGTCAACACTACTGGCTGGTTACAGGACAGGGGACACATCTTTTGTCACTGAATTTACAAGGAGCTTTTATTAGAGTATATTCCTTGTTGCCCCTGAGATGTTCCCTGGTGAAAAGGAATGGATTTTCAGGTTTGCTGATAACCTTTGCCTTCCTATCTATTTCAGTCATGAAGTGATGGTCACAGGTTGATGAAGTATTCTGATTTCCTCCTCCCCTGCAAGTTTTGAATAATAATATGAAGATTAAATACTTAGAACCTGCTAAGTTTTAGCACTTCTGGCCTTGGTGAATACCCTGAAAAATTAGGTGTGATTGCACTCAAATCTAAATGTCTCTCCTTAGTTTCAGGAGAGTTTCAGTTTCAGTTCCAAAAATGTCTGCTTGATAATTGTACTTGAGTCTTTCACCAAGATTGTAAAATCCTGTACAAATGTGTACTAATCTCTTCCCTCAGATTCCAGTCCCACCATAAGTTCTGCTCCCATGGTTTAGTTTTGTTAGATGCAGAGTCATTTGTGCTATATCTCATTCATCCACCAAGATTTCTTATTTTACATATATTCTGCTTCCCAGGAAATGTACATGGCAACTACTCAAATACATTCCATTCTTTGTGATTCCTTTGCCATTCATTCTATCACCACCCTTATTTTTATCATCTCTAAATTAGCTTTTCCAAATTCACTATTATTTCCTACCTTTTTCTGCAGAACTCTTCTACATAAAGCATTCTATAGCTGTCCATTGCTTTTAAAATGGATCCTGTTCCTCATTTTAGAATCAGATCTCCACATCTTTCCAGTACTACTTCTATAAGGAGATTCTTCTGCCTTTCAATTCATTTCTAAGCTCTAGGCTTTCTCCTAGACCACTGAATTATCTATATTCCTCCTGCTTCAGAAGGTGTTGCTCTGTAGCAGTTTCCTTTGATATAAAGCAGATAGGCTTGGAAGGAAGCTCCTTAAGACACAAAATGTTTAAAAAGAGGGAGATGAAACAACAGGGTATTCTAAGAAGTGAAATATTCCATTCAACAGGGAACTCATTGAACTTGGGTGCTAAACAATTCAATACTTTTAGGAAGTCCTTGAAACTAGCCAGAATCATTAGGTTTCTCCTCTCCAAGTGTGTATAACCAATAACGGTTGCTGAGAGGAACTCCCAGAGGCACTGAGCTGCCTAGAGGAGGCTCAGACTAGCTTAGCCCCATGAAAGAGACACTCACCAACCTGCTCAGTTGCCTTCAGGTTATGCTGTAAACTCCAGGATTTTTAGCTCTCATGAACTGTCACCGATGCTGGGGCAGGCTTTGGTGATACAGTGTCTTGAATACTTTCCACACCTGTAAGGAACAACAGTAAAATTCTTCGGTTCACTAGGTAGGTCTCTGGTGCTATTCTTGCTTTCTGTCTGGGATGAAAAGCTTTTGTTTCATGTATCTGCAAAAAGTATTGCACAACACATATAATCTACTGTGTTTGAAATAGTCCTTGGCACACTAGAAGAACTTCATTCTTCTCAGTTCAGTAGGAATATCAGATTTCTTCAATTATCATTGCATTGACTCCTAACAGAAAGCAAACATTCCAATTAAGTATGTGTCCTCCCCGTCACAATATGCACTGCTTAAGAGAATGCATTTTTGTTGTTCGGTGGTGGTGGGTTTTATATATATATATATATATTGATATATATATATATATATATATTGATAAAAATGGAATGTCATGTTTTCAGTCCTGGTAAAAGTAACCAAATGTGAAAAAATCACATTGATATGATTTTGTCAAATGTTCTGATATGGGCTAAGAAAATGTGTGTGTATAATATCACTTGTTGTGCAAGCATAAGGACCTGAGTTCATATCCCCAGAACTCACATAATAAGCTGAGCCTGTGCATGTAACCTCAGCACAGTGGATTGGAAACTGAGTCAGGAGAATAGGTGGAGCTTGCTGTCTGTCTCCATAGACAAAACGTTGCATGTTGTGGATTCAATGAAAGGCTCTGTCTCAAAGGAAAAGGCAAAAAGGAATGGAAGACACAGACACATGTGCACATGTGTGAATATACCCCACATACATTTAAAATACATTTTAATAATCAAAAATAAACATTTTAACCAGGGAAATATTATATTCAGAAAAACACATTATTATTTTTTTTTTGTGAAGTATACTCTTGGTGAGTTTTACAGCGTATGTTAAGTGTATGTTACTTGGTGAGTTTTACAGCATATCTTAAGTGTATATTACTTGATTAGTTCGGGGGATAAACTACACAAGCAGTAGAATCCACTCGTACCAATGGATGATTTCTGTTTAGAATATTTGGTGTGCTAACCCTCAAGAGACTGGAGGCCCCAGGAGCTTAGAGATCAGGTAGAATGTAGGGCGGGTACATCCATGTGGAAACAGGTGGTTGGGGAAGAGGTATGGGATATGGAACAGTCAGAAGTTGGATGGGGGAATAAAATATGGAATATAAAAAATAAATTAATAAAAAAAGAACATTGGTGTGAGTCACCATTTCTGAACTATATTAGATGGAGAGAGAAGTTAACTATCATGGCTCTTTATAATTTAAAACAATGCACCTATCCTTTGCTTCGAAAAGAGCAGTGGTTTTTCTGTCAGCATCACATTGGCCTTGGATCTTGATCTGCCAACTGTGATTTCATCTCCCTAACATAACCAATGTTTTAAAGGGGCAGACAGGAGAAGACAGAAGTTTTAGAAACCTGTCTTATAGCACTATGATACTCAACCTGTCCATCAACAATAATTCTGATTATCATATTTTATGGTATTTATAGTTTATAAGGTTTTCATTTCCTAGGACTTCTATTTGAGCTTTTATCATTTATTCTGCTACTGATTGCTGTCTTCAGTCAAAAGCTGGATGAAATATAGCAGAAACTAACATATATTAAAAACCACCTACTGACATACCTCACAGATTTTCCCTTTGATATTTAAAGTAGTCAATATTTATCTATTTGCTTAAATTCTACCTCATCCTCAGCTGTGTGCTACCTAAGAAACTTTGATTAGCAACCTTTTTTTTAAAGTTCACATATAACTTAAAGGACGTTTTTAAAAAATTAAGTAAGATTTTAAAAGTGATAGTTTCAAAAGAGTATCTTCCATGAATACGTGTTCAAGGTTTTTTGTTTTGTTTTGTTTTCTTTTCTTTTCTTTTTCTTTTGATAAGAACATGTTAATTTTTGGTATTAAAGGCTTTAACTTGTCACCTTTGGGTGACAAAAAGTTTCATTAGATAATCTTTTAAATTTGAATGTCATAATTAGTTTTTGTTAGTATTAGTAGTACCAAATAAAAATGGAGCTTTGATTCATGAGCATATATGGGATATTAGATACTGGTTGACTGGAACCTGAGCAATATAACAGTCGTTACACCAGTAAAGAAAACGACCCTGTCTCCACTGGGCAAATGAGTAAAATTCATTATATACAAATATGAAACTGTTAAAGCGTAAAAGTAAGCAAAGAATAATAATAGAAAAGAACTTTCAAAACCAATGTGTTTCTGAATAATTTGTCTTGACTCAAAGACAGACACTTCTCATTTTCCACAATTGGCTAGAAACTAAGAATTATATTTTTGTATTTCATACTGTCTCTTCTTGTGGAATAGTACAACCAGAAATACCAGAGATCACAATCATCTCACAACCTACCGTGTCTCATTTCTGTAGAAAATTGTTTATATAAATTTTTAGATAGTATTCCAGGAAAAAAAAAACTAAAACAAAACTCACAGAACATAACTGTTAGAAAATGAAAGTAAGTTCACATACTTACATAGATTTGGGGATGATATATTTTTGACTCTTGCCATAATGATTTAGATATTCTAAAGGGCATGTGTTAGCATACATTTTTAATACCATCACTCTTGAAATGGAGGTAGAGACAGATTTCAAATTCAAATTCAGCCTCGGCTGCACAGAGAAAAATATATAACAAACAAAAAAAAAAAAAGAAAAAGTATTGCATAGTGTATAGCATAAATACATGCATGAAAAGAGCATATGGTGTGCTCTAAGTTATATGCATGTGTTTTGTTTCATATGTTAGCTTAAGAGTGAATGTCAGCTTTGTAAAGGAATAGGCAGGATTGTTTTCATAAACAAACTATGAAATGATAAGACAACTGTAATATCCTCCCAACTAGTAGACAGTGTATTGTTGTGGTCTTGGTATTTCAAAACATCCATGAAGGACACACGTGGATTTATAATCAGAGACTCCATTGGCATTTTCAGTGTACTTGAACTAAACATTTATCCATTTTTCAGACACTCCACCATAATTTCCAGATTCATTTTTCTTAGCACCTCTAAGAAATTTGGACTTTCCTCTTCTTCCAAAATGATTTCCCTAGCTGTCTACTTTACAAGGGAGAATTTTACCTGCCATTGCAAATTAAATTCAAGGAGGACAGTGAAATACAGGACCAATCATTTATCAGAATGATAAAGTGACACAGTTGCTAACTCAGTTCTCAGAACACTCCACGGTTTTCATTAATACCAATGCTTGGGGGACAAAGCAGCAAAATGATTGATTAAATCCTTTATTTTCTCTGCATATGTAGACTTTCTCAGCTTCTTAGTGTTTCAGGATAGATTTTGTTTGCTTTTTTTTTTCATTCTGCAACTGAAAAATACACTCCTTTGTGAATATCCTGCTGTTGAAAGCAGTACTGTTTTATTTGTCTTTCCTTTATATATATATATAAATAAATTATATATATATATCCATATAAATAACTCTTCTTAGAAAGATTTGAAGTTAGGTCTGAGGTTAGGGCTTCCATTTTTAGGTGAGCCAAGGTTATTATTTTCTGATAGGGAACACCCCTAGAAACAAATAATAATTTATTTCAATATATACGGATTCCTAAGCAAGTTATCCCAATTAGTGGTTAGTGATTCATCTCCTGAGTAATAATACACAATGGTACCTACATACTATTGAGAAAAATTTCAACCTGTATATGGAATCACTACTTATATTAATAAAATTATAGTCAAATATATTAGATAATTTGGTCATTTTTATAATAAATGCAACATATATCAATATATACCCTATTCTACAAAATTTTACACTAGCTTGTATCAATTCCATATACTGGGTTCTACCATAAAAAAATAAATATCAGAGGTAATTTAAGGAGATAACCAAAGGAACTCATTCTTAGGTAGAAGGAGTATTGTGGATTTTCTCTGTGGGCATTTGGGAATATAAAGCGATTGTTACTTTCTACACTTTAAACACAATGTCTATTAGTGAGGTATCTTGTGTATTTATTGAGACAGAGAAGATATTCACTTGTGAATGTTGAGAATGTCAGGATGGTTGTGCCATCACAGTGGGTCAGAAGGTATCAAAACCCTATGAGAATGAAAATGCCTCCATGTACAAAGGAAAATTGACTGGACTTTGAGAACTTAACTCAGAAGGCACAAGTGAGTTTGCCAACAGAATTCACCCAAACATATTTGTAGAATTCACTTTGGTAGACTTACAGAAATTTCTTGAGTCTGTATTCTATTAGAATATTCAAACGTGGATTTTCTGATCCGGAAGCATTCATTGCTTTTCTTAAGATTTTGGACCTGTGCCTCCTTTTTCATGCCATAGTATGCAAATGGAAAGAAGAGACATGTATATTTACAGCAAGTGGAGCTCAAAGTGGGAATTAAAATCTCCTACCTTCATATTCACCAGTGCTCAATTTACAGACACAGTCTCAATTTACAGTCACACAGAATTTTCTTCTTTCTTCTTCCTCTTCTTCCTCCTCCTGTTCCTCCTCCTCCTCCTCTTCAGCATTCTCCTCCTCTTCCTCCTCCTCCTTCTCTCTCTTTCTCTCTTGCTCCCTCCTCTCTTTCTCTGCCTTCCTCCCTCCCTCCCTCCCTCTCTTCCCCTCCTTCCTCTCCCTCCCTCTCCCTCCCTGTCTCTCTTCCTCCCTCCATCCCTCCCTCTCCCTCTGAGTATGTGTGTGTGTGTGTACAGGTGCATATTTGTCACAGTGCACATGGATATCAGAGTACAAACCTAACTGTTTGTCATTGTCTTCCATCTTGTTTGAAAAAGGAATTTTATTATTGCTTTGGCAAATGCCAGTCTAGCTTAGCCACTAGCAGCCAGTGATTCCTCTGTTTCTACTTCCCATCTCAGTGTAAGAGGGCTAGGATTACATATGTGCACTATCATGACCAGAAGTGGGTTCTGAGGATTCAACCTAAGATTCTTTTATTTGCACACTTCCTTTATTAATCACACTTCCTATTCTGTGTTGTAATTTGACATAAAATTGGTACTGGAATCCATTGTAGGGCTGTATGAACCTAAGTGACAGGGTCTTTACAATTACTTAATCTATGAACTTCTAGCTGTTAGCACAGCTCCATATCTATTTCTGGTACTCAGTTACTTATGAATGAATATGCTCAGCCAATAAATGAACCCTGTTTACCATGGCAGCCTTTGTTTCTTTAGCCATTTCTTAACAATGTGGTGCTTGGATCAGTAGTAGCAGCAGTAGCAATGCCTCAAAAGTTTTACAAATGCCAAATCTTAGTGACCAATACAGACTTACTGAAATATAAATTAAAAGCTTTTAGTGATCCTCCAAAGATGCCGAGATGAAGTGACAAGTTGAAAGCTAATGCTGACAGATGGCATTTCTATATAGTCATTAGAGCAACTTGACTAACTTTAAAGAACACAGTATCTATCACCTTAAACTCACTTCAGAACAATACATTTAATATATTTATAGGTTCTTGATAGTTTTAAAACTTTAGTATCATGTGATATATATAGGCAGGCTGCAAGGGCTAGTAAATAAACCCAATTTTTCTGATATGTTTTCTTCTTCATTTGTGATCCACTTTTAATAACTCTAATAACTTCTTTTTCTCTAGTTAAAAACTTGTAACTGTATATTCCTAAAAGACTTAGATATTTTTCCTTCTTTTAATGTGATGGCTAACCTTATCCACACAGTCTCCTGTTATCAGATATAAAATGACTATAGTTAACTATATTTTAAAATTTCTCCAAACACAGCATATACCAGCTGGTTCACTCTGTGTCTGCAAATATCTCACTAAGAAATATTCCATGGTTCAAGTATTACATTAAGTGCAATGATTTCGGCTGCTGGCGAGATGGCTCAGCGGGTAAGAGTACTGACTGCTCTTCCGAAGGCCCTGAGTTCGGATCCCAGCAACCACATGGTGGCTCACAACCACCGGTAATGAGATCAGACACCCTCTTCTGGTGCATCTGAAGACAAAAAAAAGTGCAATGATTTATATAAATGCAAGACTCGATTACTATGAAATATAGCATAAATTTCTAGAAGAGTGTGTGATTATTTACTTTTGTATACCAATATATCTAAAACCCTACACAATCATTTCATTTATTTTCAATAACTTTTCATTGATTAAAATGACCATAACTTTAAGCTTAAATAATAATTATGAAAGGTTGACTTTTCATAATTAACTTGCTTTGGAATAGCCACAGCATCACATAGAAAACATATTTAATATAAAGGAAACATAATACAACATTCTTTGTCAGCAACTCCATTCCTTTATTTTCCTTGAAAAGGAATATTCAAGTTCAAGCATTTTCCCTTCCCTGTCCTCAGGTCCCCACCTAGATAGATAAGTAGACACAGGGACCAGATCTTGCTTTGGTGACATTACAGATCCCAGAACTTGCCTCCAATCCTGGTGTCCTGGCTGTGTGTGTGTCAGTAAATCAGCACCCCTCTGTAGTGAGAATTTTGCCTTCTTTAAAACCATAGAAATATCATAACAATATGTTTTTGTTTTAATCCTAGGTGAAGAATATGAGGCTACTTTAGATTGCCCACAGTGGGCAATCTAAATCTAAAATCATAGGATATTCTGGGTACTCTAGCAGGAGTGTGATTTTGCCAGCTGCAGAGAGTTTCTACAAGTATGTGACATTTGTAATTCTGGGGACTCTAAAAAGGTATACCAATGCTAGAGCCAGGAAAAGGGCTGCAGCTTCTATGGCTGCAGTTCCTCCTGCTACTCTTGTTGCTGGTTGCTGCGGTTGAGGTTTGTTACAGTTTGTCAAGTTGTCATGGGCAAAGAGATGAGAAGAAAGTAGATAACCTGACTATGAGGATCAAATTTACCCCAAGGAACTTCATGTCCCTAATCAGCAGGAAGTATCAATATCAATGTGCCCTTTCCCTCTAGCCTTCTTTCCCTCCTACCTAGTGTTGGGAGGTGGATTGGGAAGGTAGAATATGGTTAGAGAATGGTGGTGATAAGAAAAGAAACCCATAAAATAACCAAAAGTCTAGCTACACTCATCCAAGAGCAGAGACCTGACTCAGTTCTGAGTTGCAAGGATCTTGAGACAAGTAACTGCCTTAACTTAGTTGGAGGGGACCCACCATACAAATCATCTGTCTTCACCAAGATAATAATGGTAAACCACCTCAGTTATCTGAAGAAAGTATAGTGTATAGCCCACATCTCCAATGGGAAGAACACCGTCCTGAAGGATCATGTCACACCTAAAGGCAGAATTCCATCTTTTCAGCCCATGTAGCTGAAGTCAATCTCAGACTCAGGCAGGCTTCCAGGTGGAGTATGGGGAGTGGAAGGAACTCCAGCCACATGAGCTTATCTATCAGGAGACTTGGATGAAGTCGTGGAACTCATTCTGGAAGTCAGTTGATCAGGACATCCCCCAGAGGTGCCAGCACCTTCAGCTTGTAGTCCTGATAGACATCATCAACCTGGCAGGTACTCTGCTCTTCCAGCATTCACATCTGGCATAGATTTCTCTGTAATGTGATGGCAAGTTACCAACAGAGGTCAGGAAAATAAAATATAACTGAAAAATAATGTTCAAAAACTTTGAAAATACAATACTTGGCATTGTCTAACATTCCAATGTATAAGGATGACTACGAGGATGACGATGGCGACGATGATGACGATGATGATGGTGGTAAAGTTGAAAATGGAGATGAGGAAGAGAGGCAGCAATTATGGCTGCTGCATTCTACACTCTTGCATTCTACACACTAGACTAAATATTTCTGCCCAATACATTTTTATCAGTAGTTCTCCCCTTGCCCAGAAAATACAAATAACCCACTAAATTGTACAAGTCAGAAATGCTTGGAGTTATATTCTGTCTCTGTTCGTGTTTTGCTATGTGACTCTCTGTAGGTTATTTATCTCAGATATTTTCTTCTGTAGGTTTCTGAGGAATTTAAATAAGGCTGGGCAAATACTGCCTTTAGAAATGCCTAGCATATCATGGACATCCAAATTATATTATTTTCTTTTCTTCCTTTCTGTTGATGATGTGGATATATGTTTTTAAGGAAAATACAGTGTTTTATTTATTTAAAGGTAATACAAGTATTTTGCAAAAGAAAAGTTTAGAACATAATATCAACATTCTTTCTGTAATAATTCTTATCACAATGCTTCATACACCTGTGTGCTGAAGAGCACTTCTGTTTTCTGTTCTTTTTTCATTATTTTTTTCTGATTGATACTTCTCATCTGTCTGGGGAGCAGAGAGAGGGTTGTGAATTGAAGTGAAGCTGAACTCCACCTTGTTCATTTAATATTTCAGTGGTCAGGGCATAGTCATTATCACCTGCTATTTCCTAGTAAGTAACTGTAGGAAACTTTAATCCCCCTTATACCTTTCTAGAATATTGTATTTGAATAAGTGCAGCAATTCACAGTCAAGTAATACTCCATTTATATTTTATCAACCACCCCTTTGACCTTCTCAACAGCATTAGTGCTCTGGAAGAAATAATTTCCCCTTGCTTTGATGTGTAGTACAAGTTGTCTCAAACAATTTGTCATGAAGGTCTTTTGGCAGAAACAAAGCCATCACCAAAAAAAAAAAAAGAGGCTGTATTCCATTATCAAGGTGGAATGACTGCCACACCAGACAAAAAAGTGATTTATATAAATGAAAGGATGAAAGGACCTGCCTTGACCAGATAGGGGGAAAAAAACAACCAAAACAAAAAAACAACAACAAAATCCAGCAGCTTTCTGGAATGCTCATAAGGACATGGTTATATCTGTTAGCTGTTCCCGAAGGAACAAAAACTAAACTGGACTCTAATTGTCAGCATTAGTTTTTATATAAACTTCAAGGATTCCATTGTCCTTTGAAATAAGTAAGAGCATTTTCACTGCATCCTAAATATCTCCTTTTGATCACTGTTAGCTGGACTTAGGAATGTAACACAGAAGAAAGACATTTAGACTGAGAAGGAGACTAAGCTTGTTAAATGGTTCTACTCAGTGAGCAGGTGGCTGAAAGCCTCATCTAAATGGGAAAGTGATAGAACTGATTGTGTGATTTCAAACAGATCTTCTAAAGTTTAACTGAAATGCAGTAAAATTTAAAGCAACTGCCTCATTTCTTTGATTCAGCATTATGATTTGGAAGCCTGTCAAGCACTGATAATTATATTTGATACTTCAGAATATGTGAAAACACACCCATAGGAGTTTTAAATTATATATCTAGTTTGGCCCTACTTGGTGTTACTATTTCTTTTATTTTTTAAGATTGTTAATTTTTTGGTTGTGAGCCTAGCCTTTAACGGCTGAGCCATCTCTCCAGCCCTAGATTGTTAATTTTTTATTAGTTATTTTCTTTATTTACATGTCATACGATATCTCCTTTCCCAGTTTCCTGTCCAAATTAAAAGAAAAATGAATAAAATAAAAATAAACAAAAAACAAAAACAAACCCCTATTCCCTCCCCCTCCCCCTGCTCACCACCCCTCCCTCTCCTGCTTACTGGACCTGGCATTCCCCTACCCTTATGTTGTACACAGCCAGACACTGTCAGGAACAAACAAGCTGACAGTGTATATAGATTGTACAATATTGGACCTATTTCTCCAATTACCAAGTTAGAGAGACCATTGGATGACAATCAACAAATTTCCAATTCTTCATATTATTGGATTTCAATCGATTAGGATATGTTGGTAATATTAATTTTCAAATTAATATATTAAGGAAAAAGTAATTGTCACTTCCTGTTGTTTTTGTTGTTTTTTGTAAAAGGTGGAATTAGGTTTGTGTGGATTTGTTGAAAGATTAACTTCTTGCTTCTTGCTTCTTCTTGGGTGTAGTTTTGCTCCTTATGTTGATGTTTTCCATCTATTATCCTTTGTAGGGCTGGATTTGTGGAAAGATATTGTGTAAATTTTGTTTTGTCATGGAATATCTTGTTTTCTCCATCTATGATAATTGAGAGTTTTGCTGGGTATAGTAGCCTGGGCTGGCGTTTGTGTTCTTGTAGGGTCTTTATGACATCTGCCCAGGATCTTCTAGCTTTCATAGTCTGTGGTGAGAAGTCTGGTGTAATTCTGATAGGTCTGCCTTTATATGTTACTTGCCTTTTTTCCCTTACTGCTTTTAAAATTCTTTCTTTGTTTAGTGCATTTGGTATTTTGATTATTATGTGACAGGAGGGATTTCTTTTCTGGTCCAGTCTGTTTGGAGTTCTGTAGCCTTCTTGTATGTTCATGGGCATCTCTTTCTTTAGGATAGGGAAGTTTTGTTCTATAATTTTGTTGAAGATATTTACTGGCCCTTTAAGTTGGAGGTATTCACTCTCTTATCCTTACGTTTTGTCTTCTCACTGCATCCTGGATTTCCTGGATGTTTTGGGTTAGGAACTTCTTGCATTTTGTGTTTTCTTTGACTATTGTGTCAAAGTTTTCTATGGTATCCTCTACACCTAAGATTCTGTCTTCTATCTCTTGTATTCTGTTGGTGATGCTTGCATCTATGGTCCCTGACTTCTTTCCTAGGTTTTCTATCCCCACAGTTGTCTCTCTTTGTGATTTCTTAACTGTTTTTACTTCCATTTTTAGATCCTGGATAGTTTTGTTCAATTCCTTCACTTGTTTGTTTGTGCTTTCCTGTAATTCCTTAAGGGATTTTTGTGTTTCTTCTTTAAGGACTTCTACTTGTTTACTTGTGATCTCCTGTAATTCTTTAAGGGATTGTTTCATTTCCTCTTTAAGGACTTGAACCTGTTTACCTGTCTGTGTTCTCCTGTATTTCTTTAAGGGAGTTATTCATGTCCTACTTAAATTCCTCTATCACCATCGTGAGATATGATTTTAGATCCAAATCTTGCTTTTCCGGTGTTTTGGGATATTCAGGACTTACTATGATGGGAGTACTAGGTTCTGATGAAGCCAAGTATTCTTGGTTTCTGTTGGTAAGATTCTGCGTTTACCTTTCGCCATCTGTTGATCTCTGGTGTTAGATGTTCTTGCTGCCTCTGGCTGGGGCTTGCTCCTCCTGTGGGTCTGTAAGCCTGTGTCAGCACTTCTGGGAGATCAGCTCTCCTCTGGTAAAACCTGTGGGCAGATGGCTGTGGATCAGTTGTCCCTCCTGAGTCCTGGGATCAGAGTTCACCCTGGACACAGGATCTCCTCTTTCGGGAAATATACAGAGAGGGTTGTGGATTGGTTGTCCCTCCTAGATGTGGTCTGAGGTAGAAAGGATCCTGACCCAGCTGCCCTGCCACTTGTGAGGCCTGTGCCTCCTGGTTGGTCCTGCTTTAGAGAGTCACTGGAGAGAAAATGTAGGATGTCACCTGAGTCCCTGGGTTAGAGCACTCCCTGGAGGCAAGCTCTCCCTTTGCGGGGAAGGAGTAGAGAGTGCTGTGGATCCCCCTCAATTCTAGGTGTAGAGGGAGGTAGAGAGGTTCCTGTCCCACCTGCCCTGCCACTTGTGCCGCCTATGCCTCCTGGCTGGTCCCGGAGAGAAAATGACGGATCTCCAGTGTTACTATTTCTATGATAAAATATCATGACCAAAGCAACTTGGGGAAGAATGGGTTTGTTTCTACGTATACTTCCAAGGTAACCATTCATCACTGAGGAAGGTCTGAGCAGGAACTCAAATAGAACTGGAACGTGGAGGCAAAAGCTGATGCAGAGGCATAAAGGAGTATTGCTTACTAGCTTGCTCCTATGGCATGCTCAGGATAGTAGCCAGTGCCTCCAACCCATATTTGGACATTACCCAATCAATAAGCAATGAAGAAAAGGTCAAATAGGTTAATCATGTGAAAGCATTTTCTGCTTGTTTGCCGGTTTCTTTCCTTTCTCTCTCTCTCTCTGACTCTCTCTCGCTTTCTTTCTTTCTTTCTTTTTATTATTTGTTTTTTTTTTATGTTCATTGGTGTTTTTCCTGGGTATATGCCTGTGTGGTGGTGTCAGAAGCCCTAAAACTAGAGTTAGAGATAATTGTGAGCTACCATGTAGATTCTGAAAATTGAAGCTGGGTCCTTGGAAAGAGCAGCCTGTTCTCTTAACTAGTAAGCCATCTTTCTTAATTAATCTGTCCTACTTTTAGATGATTTCAGATTGTGCTAAGTTGCCTTAAAGCTAACCAGTACAAGTTTTGCTTATGAAAAATCACAAAGATAACAAAACTAATTAATTTAAGATAAATGTGTGATTGATATATTTCTGAGTGAAAATCACAACACTTAATCGGAAATGAAAGTGACAGTCCAATGGTCTTGAATATACCAGGAATGGATTACATAGACTTCCCACATAAAATGATAAGAAATCAATGTCTTCTTACTACTCCCCTCCAAGAAGAACAAATTGGCTTTGGCGGATGCTTATTAGATTCTTACAGATGAGGAACAGAGGTCTAAGTATAATTCTCAAGGTCGACACAAGAAAACTTAGTAGGCCTAGTGAAGCATGGAAATATGCACAGGGGAATGAAGACTCAAATCTATTAAGCACAGATATCATAGAACAGTTTCTTTAAAATAATAGAAGTCTTTGATTCCCTTATTGGCAGGCTGAGTTTGTTTATTTGTTTATTTGTTTGTTTGTTTATTTCTTTCAAGTTGGTTAAGGGGAGGAAGAAAGAAAAGTCCATTTGTCTAGGTCAAAAATTAAACCATAGAAATAATGGCTGAGTATTAGAGTCCATAAATATTGTATAAAAATGTTGCCAAGACAAAGCAACTTATCATTCTACAGACTTACAGACATTTGAACTGTAGAGGAGGAAATGAAAGAGAATGGTAGATTTCTCAAAGAACTCCAATTAGGTTCTTGATGGATCTGTAAGGAAAGAACATGCAGATTCCCTTTCTCTCTCTTCCTCTCCCTATCCCCTCCTCTGTGTGTGTGTGTGTGTGTGTGTGTGTGTATGTGTGTGTGTGTGAGAGAGAGAGAGAGAGAGAGAGAGAGAGGAAGAAAGAGAGAGAGAAGAAGAGGGAGAGAGAGAGAGAGGAAGAAAGAGAGAGAGAGAGGAAGAGGGAGAGAGAGAGGGGGAGAGAGGTAGAAAGAGAAGGAAATGACATTGTTCATTAATTACAAACTATGTACATTGGGGCTAATGGAACTAAACAAAGGACAAAGGTAACTATGGAAAATTGAAGAATATTATTGATATTTTAACCACAGTATTTGAAATTTAATTAGTAGTCATTGCACTTCCTGTGAGCGGGTTCCATTCATTATCAGAAACTTAATTCTCTTGAAGTAAGATGAACATTTATGGGAGATACTGTCAATTCTTTTATTTTTGTACTTAATATGTTTGGGAAATTATTTCATAAAACTAAGTGCAAAGCTTATATTCCTATTGATGGCTATTGGGTATTTTGTTTTACTAATATACTAGAAGATATTTTATACATTTGTTTTTCTTAAGAATTTGATATTTTGTTTTAATCTTTTGTCATTACAACTCAAAGGGATAATACTTAGAGATTATCTAATCTGTCTATCTATCTATCTATCTATCTATCATCTATCTACCTTTCTATCTCTTCTCTCTCTCTCTCTCTCTCTCTCTCTCTTTCTCTCTCTCTCTCTCCTCCTGTGTTTGTACGCATGTATAGAGTATATTTTTAGCATAGAAATCAATAACCATGTACACATTTAACTTTAGTTTTAACATTACACACTCCTTATAAGATTTATGCCATTTTACCTCTTTTCTTGTGGTTTCCAACATCCCTTTGATGTTCAAAATGTCAAACATGTTCTTCTTTAATGTGATTCATCAGAAGATCATATCACTGGCTAGGTATGCTTGTATAAACATTTTGTAGACAGAAGATAGAAGAACAGGAATTATAAGCCAGCCTTAGACACATATGTAGTTCACACAGAGCATGGTCCACATAAGACCTTGTCTCAAACCAGACAGTGGTGGCACACCCCTTTAATCCCAACACTTGGGAGGCAGAGGCAGGTGGAAACCAAAATAAATAAATAAATAAATAAATAAATAAATAAATAAATAAATGCCACCTTATCTCAAAACAAATACCATAGCATGAAAATCAAAATCATGCTTCATTGGTGTCAGAAAAAGCCATTCTCTGCTACCTCTGTATCTAGAACCATGGATGTCTCCCTGTACACTCCTTGGTGGTCTAGTCCCTAGGAACACGGGGTGTTCCAGGGAGGGGAGGCCCTTAGACCTGTGAAGATTTGATGCTCCAGTGTAGGGGGATACTGGAGAGGTGGGGTGGGAGAGGGTAAGAGGGTGCGTGCGGTAGCACCCTCATAGAGGCAAAGGGGAGGAAGAAGAGGTAAGTTGTGGGACTAGGGGCTTATGAAGGAGTAACATTTGAGATGTAAACAAATGAAATGATTAATAAAATAAATAAATAGAGAAAAAAGAAAAATATGTTTCATATTTCTTGAATAAAAATGACTATTGTCATTTTATGCTATACTAAACATGTAGAATTCAAAAAACTAATGAAATTTTTGTTCTTAATTAAAAAAATTGGACATTTATTCTGTAATGTCTTTTCATGATTAATAGTTTTAAAATTATGTTTAGGTTAGAGCTGCATACACAAGCTCTGAAGATGATCAAATCAACCAAAATAAGAGATTGGATAGGGGAGGGTCTCATAAAGTCCTACGTCAGCTGAGGAGCCATTGCTGATTGATGGTTACCAATGGAGGGAGAGTTAGTTCACTTCAGGGATATGGTCCATAAAAGGCTACCCATGTTCCCACAGATGGCCCCACACCTATAAAATCAATACTAAGTGGAGTTATCAGATTGAAAAGCATAGCACATTAAAAGGTGGGTAAGTGGTTGGTGGAAGGGATGAAGGAAGGACTGAAGAAAAGGAAAAAGGGGGTAAGCTTGCCCAAAATACAGTAAATCCAATTATGAGATTCTTGCATATACATATGTATGTGTAATATATATATATATACACACACACACACACACACACACATACATATATATGAGACTGTGTATGTGACTTACAGGATTTTCAAACAATAAAAATAATCTTTTAAAAAAATTTTTATTATTTTTTCATACATAGGTGAGTGTGTGTGTGTGTGTGTGTGTGTGCGTGTGTATGTGTGTGTGTTTGGGAGCCTACAGCAGTTAAAAAGAAAACAACAACAACAACAAAAGAATCAAATCCCTGGAACAAGAGTTACAGGCAGTCAATATTTAATTTGAGCAACTCAGATCATCTATAATAACATTAAGCAATTTCGACCACTGAGCAATCTTTCTAACCATCCCCAATGCTACTAATTATTTTTAAGGAAAAAAAATAGCATATTTTAATCACACTGTCATCTTGGCACTTGATAGAATTTCATTTCATTCAATAAAATGTGTTTCAATATAATAGTTTGAAGACGGGAATTAGGACGTGGTAATGTGATTGATATAAAGTATAATTATAGAGACATTGAGATTTTGAGGGTCTTGCAAGCTTATTATAAGACCCAGTAATCATTCATGCGCTTGGCAAGAAAGAAATTGAGGGCTGACTGGCTGATGCCTCCTATAGATGCGCTATCAAGTTGGAGCATTGAATCAAGGAATCACAGAATCCCACATACATCGAAGGACACAAGGAAAATAATTTTACAAATGTAGCAAACTTGCATATCCTATGTTGATATTTCACAGAAAGAGAAAGGTGGAGGAGATTCTACTAGGTTAGGCTATTTTCAAGGTTTTATTTTGTGTTAAGGGAATGGACATCAAACTCTGGAGAATTTTCCAGAGCTCTGGCTGTAGTTACTGAGGTACAGGCAAACAACCACTTACAGATATGGCATGACTCATAAATGATTTACCTAAAAAGCACTCCAATAGGCATTGGATACAGCTGAACTCTGCTGTTACAAAGAAAATACTGCTAACTTTAGCTTGTAGGGTAAGTCACAAATCAAAACATCATAAAGCTAGAGTCTAGGAACTTCACCTGTAGTCACTCTCTTTCCTTTCTCCTGGCTTCAATGATCTTATTTCAGGGGACAGGAAATCAGTGCCAAATTAAAGTGTATTTTCTTAACCCAGACTTTATCATTTTGCAACAGCATTGGTCATTTGAACCTAAATTCTTGATGCACCTAGAATAAAATTATTTTATGATAATGGACTAGGAATGTGATGCAGACTTATTAATTTTAACACTAGGATTAATAGAAAATAACCTAATTTTTTGTAGCACTTTGATGTTCATTTAATTGAGTCAAACTTTTATTTTTCTCTTTCCAAACAATGCACCTGAAGTTCAGTATACAAAAATCTTCACGCTGAAAAAATATTATCTTTCTGTTACTTTTGTTGCTTTTCTCATATATACAGTTTGGGTCTGATTGATTGATCGATTGATTGATTGATTGGTTGATTGATCAATTGATTGACTGATGTCCAAGACAGGGTCTCACTATGTAGCACTAGCTAACCTAGAAATCAAGAAATAAATCAAACTGATCTGGAACTGTGGCAATCCCTTAGCCTTGCCTCCAGGTTATTGATCACCCATTAAAGGTACAACCCACTTTGGGGGCAGTTATTTCTTGATCAGTTTGGCCTCTTTAGAAACCCTCACACAGCCATATCTCCTAGGTTATTCTAAAGACACTCAAGTAATTAATCAACTGGAAGCATCAGAGAGGGATGGAGAATAACATTATGGATGAAAATACTTGTCCCAAAATACAAATTACTGCTCAAGGGCAATTCAAAAAGATTGTGTACTGCATGATATTGTACTGTATTTTACTGTACTGAACTGTAGTGTATTTATTGTTTTATGCTTTATTATATTGTAACCCATTAAAAGTACAAGAGAATATGGAACTGTCTTTGATAGAATATAAAGTACATGTTGATTCTATGGATCTCTTCTTAGATATAGAAAACATATAACACTAAGGAGAGTAAACTGGACTTGAAAAAAAGCATAATTGAAATGTAAGTCACATGTGTTTCCCCTCCATTGTCTAACAATGACCAAACAAATATGAATTTACCATGTATTTTATAAACTATAAGTGACTCCCTAAGAATTATGGACAGCTATATTATAGTCTCAGTGGTGGATTACCAACATGGAAATGAACTAGTTGATAAATATTTTGACTATATCCTTTAGATGATGTAATATAAATGTCCTCCAAAGAAATATAGATCATATACATATATATGTATAATATATATGTATAATTTATGTTATATATGTTATATATATATACATATATATATATATAT
>NW_022196911.1:88553773-88573236 GCF_008632895.1 Mastomys coucha
TATATATATATATATATATATAGTGTTAAAATAAGCTTGACAAAACCATGATCAAATCTGCGTCTATTTTGCTTGTTAAAATTTTATTTATACATGTGCAGTATCACATTTCCTGAGGGGGTAGAAACTAAACATCCAATCATACAATAAGGCACTGTCAATAGAAGATCAGATGTCATTCAAGGATAGCTTGGTGAGCCAATGAGTCTTTTAGGGTTATTTGCAGTAGCCTAAGTGAGATGTCACTTACAGGGGCTTAAGTGACTCTTGGGAAGCTTCATCCCTGTAAAGATTTGCCCCAGCATAGACAGTGATACAAAAATTACACCACTGATTCCTGTACAGTGAGGAAAGAACTCCTTTGAAGAATGTCTTCATTCATGAATTTCCTCAATAAGCTGAGATTCCTGAGTCGTAGGAGTCTCTTCTTCTCTCCAGAAGATGATGTTTTCAGTTGAGAAAATGTCTATTCATTATTTTCATTATATCAATTAAAAATACATAGGAGAAATATGGTATGGAACTATATTTGATAGAACAAAAATTATATGCTGAATGTATTAATATTTTTTAGTGTGAGTATGTGTGTATTGGGTTTGTGTTGTGCAGGGTGTTTTGTTATGTCTTATACTCTCCTGCCCAACATCCCTTCCTTCTTCCTTCACTTCTCTTCTCTCTTCCTCCTTTCCTCTCTCTATGTATGTGTTGGGGGGTGTGTGTACAATTTCTCTTTCTGTCCCACTGATATCCAACATCTCTAACCCCTTCCCTTTTCTTCTCTCTCTCTCTCTCTCTCTCTCTCTCTCTCTCTCTCTCTCTCTCTCTCTATGTGGGTGTCCAGAAAATAAAGGAATATCAGATTACAACCTTCAGTGTCAATTCTATGATGCCTATAAACATTTTTGTTTTTCTTCAAAAGTAATATTGATATTCTTATATATGAATTAAAACTGTACTTCTACAACAGCAGCAACACCAGAAGGACTACACACTAATGAAAATTTAACATCTACATAATGGTCTCTAGGTAAGGCAAGAAATAAGGAAAAAAATTAGAGACTTTCTGGAATTCAATGAAAATGAAGGCATAACATATCCACATTTGTTAGTGGATAGCAGTGCTAAGAGGAAAGTTCATAGAACTAAGTGCCTCCATAAAAAATTTCACTTATGAATATTTATCAAAAAATACTCCATAAAATTCTCACAAACTGAATCCAAGAACACATCAAAACCATCATTCACCACATTCAAGTAGGCTTCATCTCAGGGATGCAAGGTTGGTTCAATATATGAAAACCATAAACATAATCTAATATATAAACAAACTCAAAGAAAAAAATCACGTGATCATCTCATTAGATGCTGAAAAAGCATTTGACAAAATATAGCACCTCTTCATGTTAAAAGTATTGGAGAGATAAGGAATAAAGGTCCATAATAACTAAACATAATAAAGACAATGTACAGCAAACCAACAGCCAATGTTGGGCAGTGGTCTGTTCGGGCAGTCTGAGCCCAGTCGAGTATAAGTATAGAACTCTGGAGCCCCAGTGGTTAATTTCTGCCAGCAAGGGACAGAAGGTGTCCGGCCATAACTCCTGAGATACTAGCTCATGATTCAGTCCCAACCCCTCACAGCTGCCCCCACAGGAGATGTGTGCTCTGTCACATAGACAATGTCCCAAGCTCCCAGCATTCTAGCTGGACCCTAGCCCCAGTCATCTGACCACACCCAGGCATGCCCAGCCCACAGCTAGATGGCACTGCCTCACACAATATAAGGGGTGGTTTGCCCCCTCCTCTATCTCTTGCTCTTTGTTCTTTTTCTTGCCTTCTTGCTCTCTTGCTTCCTTTCTTCCTCTCTTGCTCTTTGTCCTCTCTTGCCCTCTTCCTCTTTTGCTCTCTTCTTTTATTGCCCTCTCTCTTCTTCTCTTGTCCTCTCCTCTCCTCTCCTTCTTCTCCTTTCTGTTTCTCACTCTCTCCATGGTCATGACTGGCCTCTTTTTTCTTTCTCAAAATAAAATATCTCATGATTATGCATCGCCTCCTTTTAACTAAGGTGCATCCGCAGCCTCAGCAGCAGCGTCAGGACACAGGCCATCAAGCCAATATCAAATTAAATGGAGAGGTAATTGAAGCAATTCCAGTAAAATCAAGGACAAGACAAGGATATCCACTCTCCCTGTATCTATTCAATATAATGTTTAAAGTTCTAGCTAGAGCAATAAGAAAACACAAAGAGATTGGGGGATACAGACTGACAAAGAAGTCAAGGTATCACTACTTGCAGATATACTAGTATGCATAAGCAACCCCAAAATTTCTATCAAAGAACTTCTCCAGCTAATAAGCAACTTCAACAAAGTAACTGGATATAAAATTAACTCAAGCAAATCAGTAGCCTTCCTTTATACAAATGATAAACTGGCTGAGAAAGAAATTAGGGAAACAACACCCTTCACAATAGTCACAAATAATATAAAATATATTGGGTTTAGTTCTAACTAAACAAGTCAAAGATCTGTATGACAAGAACTGCAAGTCTTTCAAGAAAAAAATACAAGAAGATCTCAGAAAATAAAGAGATCTCCCATGCTCATAGATTGGTATAATTAACATAATAAAAATGGGCATCTTAGCAAGTCCTGATAGCACATACTGGTGAGGATGTGGGACAAGGAAAATACTCCACCATTGCTGGTGGAAGTGTAAGCTTGTACAATCACTTTGGAAATCAATTTAGTGGTTTCTCAGAAAACTGGGAATAATTGTACCTCAAGAGCCAGCTATACCACTCCTGGGCATATACCCAAATGGTGCCTCACTATCCCAAAAAGATATTTGTTCAACTATGTTCATAGAAACTTTTTTCATAATAGCCAAAAGCTGGAAACAAACTAGATGTCCCTCAACTGAAGAATGGATAAACAAAATGTGGTACATCTTCACAATGGAATACTATTCAGCTATGAAAAAGGAGTAATGAATTTTGCAGGAAAATGGATGGATGTTGAGACTATCACCCAAGTAAGGTAACCCACTCCCAAACATAAATGCATGGTATGTGCTCACTTATAAATGGATATTAGCCATAAAACACAGGATACAGTGTTATACTCCACAAATCCAAAGAAGCTAAACAAGAAGGAAGGCACAAGGGAGAATGAATGAATGTCACTAAGAAAGGGAATAAAATAGTCATAAGAGAAAGAAGGAGAGAGGGAAGGAACTATATTGAAGAGGGGATAGAGAGGGAAATGAGGGAGTAGTTTAAGATCAAGTATGGGAAGGGGCAGAAGGGGTGACCAGATAGCCATGCGAATGAATGGAAATCTGCAACTGATAGGAACGTGGAGGTGGGTTCCATCTCATGACAGAGACCTTGGATAAGGGAGGTGTCTAACAATCAATGGGGGTGACCTTAGCTGTGACTCACTACATAGGGTATATTGGAACAGAAAAGGCCACCTCCTGTAGCTAGGCAGGAACCCCAGTGGACAAATAAAGATACCAACTCACCCACAACACTTTCAAACTACAATTTATCCTATATAAAAATTGTGGGCATGAGTGAGGGAACAGAGACTGGGGGAATGGCCAAACAATAACTGGCACAACTTGGGACTCAACTCATGGGTAAACACCAGTCTTTGATACCATTAATGATACTCTGTTATACTTGCAGATTGGAGCATGTTGTCTTGTGAGAGGCTCCACCCAGCAGGTGACTCAGACTGATATAGACATCCACAGCCAAACAGTAGATAGAGCTTGGAAACTCTTGGAGAATAGGAAGAAGGATTGCAGGCCCTGAAGAAGATAGGAACTCCACAGGAAGACCAACAGAGTAAACTAACCTGGACCCTTGGGGTTCTAAGAGTCTGAAGCACCAAACAAAGAACATACACAGGTTGGACATAGGCCTCCCCACAGATATGTAGCAGATATGGAGCTTGGTCTTCATGTTGGTCACAGACAACTGGAACAGGGTCTATCCAAAAAGATGTTGTCTGTACTTGGAATATATTCTACCTGGGCTGCCTTGTCTGACCTCAATAGAAAAGACTTGATGGTACAGGTTTTAGGGGAATACCTATGGGTTCCCCACCTGCTCAGAGGAGAAGGGGAGGGGCATGGAAGAAGGACTGCGGAATAGGGTGACTTGGAGAGAACAGCGAGTAGAATGTAAAATGAATAACTAGTAAAAATGAAAAGAAAACTCAATACTACTACTAGTAGTACTACTACTACTAATAATAATAATAATAACAATAATAATAATAGTCACTAATAAAATAAATAATAAACTTTCTAAGGTGGGACCAGCCAGGAGACATGGGCCACAGAAGCAGCAGAGCAGCTGGGACAGGATCCTTCCTGCATCCATCTGCACCCAGGAGGGACAGTAGATCTGCAGCCCTCTATGCACCGATATTACCAGGAGAGGGCTGATTTTCCAAGAGTGCTGACACAGGTTTACAGACTCACAGGAGGAACAAGATCCAGCCAGAGACAACAAGAACATCTAACACCAAAGAAGACCAGATGACTAAAGGCAAATGCAAGACTCTTACCAACAGAAACCAAGACTACTTGGAATAATCAGAATCCAGTATTCCCATCACAGAAAGATCTGGATACCCAAACACACCAGAGAAGCAAGATTTGGATCTAAAATCATATCTCATGATGTTGATAGAGGAATTTAAGAAGGACATAAATAATTCCCTTAAAGAAATACATGAGAACAAGGTAAACAAGTACAAGCCCTTAATAAAGAAACACAAAAATCCCTTGATGAATTACAGAAAAGCACAACCAAACCAGTTAAGGAATCAAACAAACCATCCAGGATCTAAACATGGAAGTAGAAACTATTAAGAAATCACAAAAAGAGACAACTCTGGAGATAGAAAACCTAGGAAGAAGTCAGGAGCCATAGATGCAAACATCTCCAATGGAATAAAAGAGATAGAAAAGAGAATCTCGGGTGCAGAAGATACCATGGAAAACATTGACACAACAGTCAAAGAAAACACAAAATGCAAAAAGTTCCTAACCCAAAACATCCAGGAAATCCAGGACACAATGAAAAGACCAAAACTAAGGATAATAGGTATAGAAGAGAGTTAAGATCTGCAAATTAAAGGACCAGTAAATATCTTCAACAAAACTATAGAAGAAAACTTCCCTAACCTAAGGAAAAAGATGCCCATGAATATACAAGAAGCCTACAGAACTCCAAATAGTTTGGACCAGAAAAGAAATTCTACCCTTCATATAATAATCAAAACACCAAATGCACAAAACAAAGAAAGAATATTAAAAGCAGTGAGGGAGAAGGGTCAAGTAACATATAAAGGCAGACCTATCAGAATTACACCAGACGTCTCGAAAGCAATTTGATAGCACATCTGAAACCTCTAGAACAAAAAGAAGCAAATTCACCCAAGAGGAGTCA
Source organism: Mastomys coucha (assembly GCF_008632895.1). NCBI lineage: Eukaryota > Metazoa > Chordata > Mammalia > Rodentia > Muridae > Mastomys > Mastomys coucha. The sequence goes on from NW_022196911.1 coordinate 88,559,238, forward strand.
AAGGCAGGAAATAATCAAATTCAGAGCTGAAATCAACCAAGTGGAAACAAAAAGAACTATACAGAGAATCAACCAAACCAGGAGCTGGTTCTTTGAGAAAATCAACGAAATAGATAAGCCAGACTAACTAGAGGGAACAGAGACAGTATCCTAATTAACAAGATCAGAAATGAAAAGGGAGATATAACAACAGACACTGAGGAAATCCAAAAAATCATGCAATCCTACTCCAAAAGCCTATACTCCACAAAACTGGAAAAAATCTGGATGAAATGGACAATTTTCTAGACAGATACCAGGTACCAAAGTAAATCAAGATCAGATCAATGATTTAAACAGTCCCATATCTGCTAATGAGATAGAAAGAGTCATTAATAGTTTCCTAACCTAAAAAGCCCAGAACCAGATGGATTTAGTGCAGAGTTTTATCAGACATTCAAAGAAGACCTAATACCAATACTCCTCAAACTATTCCACAAAATAGAAACAGAAGGTACTCTACCTAATTCGTTACTCTTATACCTAAACCACACACAGACCTAACAAAGAAAGAAAACTTCAGACTGATTTCCCTTGTGAATATCGATGCAAAAATTCTCAATAAGACTCTTGCAAACTGAATCCAAGAACACATCAAAATGATCATCCATCATGATCAGGTAGGCTTCATTCCAGGAATGCAGAGATGGCTCAATATATGGAAATCCATCAACGTAATTCACCATATAAACAAACTCAAAGAAAAAAAAACATATTATCATCTCATTAGATGCTGGAAAAGCTTTTGACAAAATCCAACATCCCTTCATGAAAAAGTCTTGGAAAGATCAGAAATTCAAGGCCCATACCTAAACATAGTAAAAGCAATATACAGCAAACCAGTAGTCAACATCAAACTAGATACAGGGAAACTTAAAGCAATCCACTAAAATTAGGTAGTAGGCAAGGCTGCCCACTCTCCCGCTACCAACTCAATATTGTAGTTGAAGTCCTATCCAGAGCAATTATACAACAAAAGAAGATCAAATGGATACAAATAAAAGCAACCCTGAGATTCCACTTCATACCAGTCAGAATGGCTAAGATCAAAAACTCAGGTGACAGCAGATGCTGGTGAGGCTGCAGAGAAAGAGGAACACTCCTTCACTGCTGGTGGGATTGCAAGCTGCTACAACCACTCTGGAAATCAGTTTGGCAGTTCTTCAGGAAATTGGACATAGTACTTCCTGAGGACACAGCTATACCACTCCTGGGCATATACCCAGAAGATGCTCTAAAATTAATAAGGACACATGATACACTATGTTCATAGCAGCCTTATTTATAATAGCCAGAAGCTAAAAACAACCCAGATGTCCCTCAACAGTGGAATGGATACAGAAAATATGGTACATTTATACAATGGAGTACTACTCAGCTATTAAAAACAATTAATTTATGAAATTCTTAGGGAAATGGATGGATCTGGAGAATATCATCCTGAGTGAGGTAACCCAATCATAAAAGAGCACACATGGTATGCACTCACCAATAAGAGGATACTAGCCCAGAAGCTCTGAATATCTAAGATACAATCCACAAACCACAAGAATCTTAATAAGGAAGACCAAAGTGTGGATACTTTGATCCTTCTTAGAAAGATGAACAAAATACCCATGGAAGGAGCTGCAGAGACAAACTATGGAGCAGAGATAGAAGGAAGGACAATCCAGAGACTGCCCACCTGGGAATCCTTCCCATATACAATCACCAAACCCAGACACTATTGTTGATGCCAGCAAGTGTTGGCTGACAGGAGCCTGATATAGTGTCTCCTGAGAGGCTCTGCCAGTGCCCGACTAATACAGAAGTAGGTACTCACAGTTATCTATTGGACTGAGAACAGGGTCCCCAATGAAATAGCTAGAGAAAGGACCCAAGTAGCTGATGGGGTATGTAGCCACACAGGAGGAACAACAATATGAACTAACTAATACCCTCCTAGCTCCCAGGAACTAAACCACCAACCAAAGAGTACACATGGTGAGATTCAGTTGCCTATGTAGCAGAGGAAGGCCTAGTTGGTCAACAATGGGAAGAGAGGCCCTTTGTCCTGTGAAGGCTCTATTCCCCAGTGTAGGGGAATGCCAGGGCCAGGAAGTGAGAGAGGGTAGGTTGATGACCAGGGAGAGAGGGGAAATGTGGGGTTTTTTCAGAGGAGAAACCGGGAAATGGGATATAATTTGAAATGTAAATAAAGATAATATCTAATTAAAAAAACATGAACATTCAAAGAAAAAAATAAGTAATAAATAGTAATATTGGGATTATCTTCTTATCTGTATCACAAAGCTTTTTAAACGATCCATGAGAGAATCAGCATCCAGCTTGTGATGTTAAACTACTGTCCACTTTTGGATATACTGTGAGAAAATAAAGGGTTTGAGATCACATGCCACCTCCATCTGCAACAAAAGACTTTTACTTCCCCATGTTTGTTGGCCACAGTCCAAAGAAACAGCTCTGGTAGCAGCTAAACAAACTATCTCATTCCTTTTGAGGCCGGGGAAGAAGGGAGCTAAGCACCAGTTTGAAGTATTTTTTCTTGGGTAACTTAAACTCAGCATATAAAATTTAGTCAAAAATGTCAGAAACAATCGATTGTTTATTTTTACCTCCTGTGTGCCATTTGAGGAGTGGAATCAGGCACTTTATGCATTATCAAAGTGGCACGATGTACTTGCTCACATTACTGATTTGAGAAACAAGAATTTCTGAAAGAAAATCAATTTCAGACATGGAACAATGCTAAATCTTGCCATAAAATAACAAATCCTCAACGAGACACTCTAAACATCGCCTTCTCCACTATGAATGCACATCGCACTGCATTCAGCAGTCTGATACCTTCACTTACCACCCATTCCCACAGCAGTGCTCATTTCAAAAGTAGTCTAAACAAGTAGCTCATTGACAGCATGTATGAGTTTAATACTCATCCATAGAAACATGGTAGGAGGCTGTAAGCTAACATGTACTAAACAGAATCCAGGGAAATATTTTAATTGATTTGTATTAGTTGTGCATATTAATGAGGATTCAGGGTGGCACCTTAGCACATACTTGCAACATATAATGATCAAATCAAATCCAACTTTTTGCCTACCTTTCCCAATTCTTTACTAGTGTTTACTACAGTGTTTTACACACAAGACATTGTTTTGTTAGATTACTTCAATGAGAAAGTGTGTGTGGTTCTTGTTTTTGTGTCTCCTTATTTGACTTAAGTTAATATTTTCTGATTCTATTCATTGTGATGTCAGTGACAGGATTTTTTTTTTTATTTCCAACCTGAAATTGCTCCATATAGATATTATGATAGATAATAGACTCCATAGAATGGGCTCTTATCTTGTATCCCTATCTTAGATACTTTGAACAGTGTTGTAAGCATGGAAGTACTTTTTGGAATGCTGATTACATTTCCTTAATGCAAGCTTGGAGATGACTTATTACCACCACAATAGTTTTACCACCACTGTAAATTTTTCTGTATATACTGTCACCTCTAATATCTGGTGATATTCCCAACTCAAAACTGCATTGTAACCTCCTAGCATCACTGATAAATATTTTTGTATGAATATCTCTGTTGGAGTTTGAATGTGAACTGGTTCAAATAGTACCATACACGGTTGGGGGGGGGCATTCCATACCTGCTGATGGGCTTTTTGGAGGAGACTGGATCTTGAAAACTCTATCTAATCAAGAGATTGATCCAGTGAGGGATGCCTGGTGAGATGACATTATGGCAAGGTGATGAAAAGTAGGAAATGGAGCCTCACTTGAGGGAATGGATCACTCGGGGTGTTGTTTGAGAGTTTCATTTCGCCTTCTTCCCATCTGTATCTTCTTTCTCTTCATCCAGCTTCCTGGCAGGCATGATTTCAGTTCTTCTATGCCATGCCTCCATTGTTGCAAAGGACTGACACCTCTAAAAGAGGAACAAATCTTTCTTCCCCTTACACTGTTCATATCAGGTATTTTGCCACAACTAAGGGAGGAGTAATTAATAAAATTCTCCCACTATTGTATTAATTTCTCAAGTCCAGGATAGAGTTCAGTATCCATCATGTTGCATAACTTACCTTGTGCATATCTAAGAAGGGACTCCACAGTGAAACTTTTTGCTTGGTACATTATATAAGATTTTAAAGATACCTAAGATTTCTCCAGCTTAAGCTTTAACTTATGCTGTGCTTAAATATGAGAATGGTTGTGCATGGAAGCTTCTCCAAAACTAGAAATCCATCTGTTTCTCTTCTAATTTTCAATAGTCTACCAGTGCAACAGGAAAGAAGTTCAATCTACTTCCAGTATTCACAGAGAAATTCCCTGTGAGTAAAGATCCAATAAAATATACAAAAGCTTCTCCATGGCTCTACAATGAGAATGGACAGCTTTGTTGTACGTTTAGGAGTTTTTCCTGCTCTAACATTACATGGTGACTTTATATCCATCAGGGAATACACTATGTGCTCAATTATTTTGAAGCTAAATATACAGTTGTATCCTCTTAAAGAATTTCCCTTTTAAAGAGTAGAAGGTTTACTCTGGCAATAAAAATTAGAGTTCAGAAAGTTGCTGTCATGAAATATATCATCAAGAAGTGAGTATGAAAGCTCTACTACACGTATAAAAACTTGAATAATTCAACCAGCTGGGAGGCACAGACCTCAGAAGTGGCAGGGCAGCTGGGACAGGATCCTTTCTACCTCCTTCGACACCTAGGAGGGACAGTGGATCCACAGTCCTCTCTACATCTTCCCCTCAAGTGAAGAGCTTGTCTCCAGGGAGTGCTCTGACCCAGTGACTCAGGAGGGATAGCAGATCCATAGCCCTTTCTTCCCCTTCCCGTAAAGAGGAGAGCTTGTCTCCAGGGAGTGCTGTGACCCAGGGACTCAGGTGAGGTCTCCATTTTCTCTCTAGTGACTTTCTAAGGCGGAACCAGCCAGGAGGCAAAGACCTCAGAAGTGGCAGAGCAGCTAGGACAGGATCATTTCTACCTCTGTCTACACCTAGGAGGGACAGCACATCCACAGCCTTCTCGGCCCCTTGCACAATCAAGTGAAGAGCTTGTCTCAAGGGAGTGCTCTGATCCCAGAACTCAAGAAGGACTACTGATCCACAGCCCTCTGGGCACAGGTCTTACAAGAGGAGAGCTGATCTTCCAGAAGTGCTGACAAAGGCTTACAGATCCACAGGTTGATCAAGCTCCAGCCAGAGACAGCAAGAACATTTAATACCAGAGATCAACAGATGGCAAAAGGCAAACACAAGAATCTTACCAATATAAACCAAGACTACTTTGCTTCATCAGAACCTAGTACTACCACCACAGCAAGTCCTGGATATCCCAAAACACCAGAAAAGTAAGATTTGGATCTAAAGTCATATCACATGATGGTGATAGAGGAATTTAAGAAGGACATGAATAACTCCCTTAAAGAAATATAGGAGAACACAGATAAACAGGTACAAGCCCTTAAAGAGGAAACACAAAAATCCCTTAAAAAATTACAGAACACAAGTAAACAAGTAGAAGCCATTAAGAGGAAACACATAGATCCCTTAAAGAATTACAAGAAAGAACAACCAAGCAGGTGAAGGAATTGAAAAAAAAAAAAAAAAAAAAAAAAAAAAAAAAAAAAAAAAAAAAAAAAAAAAAAAAAAAAAACAACAACCAGGACATAAAAATGGAAGTAGAAACAGTTAAGAAATCACAAAGAGAGGCAACTCTGGAGATAGAAATCCTAGAAAAGAAGTCAGGAACCATAGATGCAAGCATCACCAACAGAATACAAGAGATAGAAGAGAGAATCTCAGGTACAGAAGATACCATAGAAAACATTGATCAAACAGTCAAAGAAAATGCAAAATGCAAAAAGTTCCTAACCCAAAACATCAAGGAAATCCAGGACACAATAAGAAGATGAAACCTAAGGATAATAGGTATAGAAGAGAGTGAAGACTCCCAACTTAAAGGGCCAGTAAATATCTTCAACAAAATTATAGAAGAAAATTTCTCTAACCTAAAGAATGAGATGCCTATGAACATACAAGAAGCCTATAGAACTCCAAATAGACTGGACCAGAAAAGCAATTTCTCCTGCCATATAACAGTCAAAACACCAAATGCACAAAACAAAGAAAGAATATTAAAAGCAATGAGGGAAAGAGGTGAAGTAATATATAGAGGCAGGCCTATCAGAATTACACCAGATGCCTCGCCAAAGACTATGAAAGCCAGAAGATCTGGGATTGATGTCATACAGACCCTAAGAGAACACAAATGCCAGACCAGGCTACTATTCTCAGCCAAACTCTCAATTACCATAGATGGAGAAATGAAACTATTCCATTACAAAACCAAATTTAGACAATATATTTCCACAAATCCAGCCCTTCAAAGGATAGTAAATGGAAAAATTCCAACACAAGGAGGGAAACTACATCCTAGAAAAAGTAAGAAAGTCATCTTCCAACAAAATTAAAAGAAGATAGGCACATGAGCAGAATTCCAACTCTAACAACAAAAATAACAGGAAGCAACAATTATTTTTCCTTAATATCTATTAATATCAGTGGACTAAATTCCCTAACAAAAAGACATAGATTATCAGACTGGTGACTTAAACAGGACCCAACATTTTGTTGCATACAAGAAACCCACCTCAGTGACAAAGACAGACACTACCTCAGAATAAAAGATTGGAAAACAATTTTCCAAGCAAATGGTCCCAAGAAAAAAGCTGGAGTATCCATTATAATATCAAATAAAATCAACTTTCAAACTAAAGTGATCAAAAAAGATAAGGAGGGACACTTCATACTCATCAAAGTTATGATCTACTAAGATGAAATTTCAATTCTGAACCTCTACGCTCCAAATGCAAGGGCATCTACACCCATAAAAGAAACTTTACTAAAGCTCAAATTACACATTGTACCACACACAATAATAGTGGGAGATTTCAACACCCCACTCTCTGCAATGAACAGGACATGAAAACAGATACTAAACAAAGACAAAGTGAGACTAACAGAAGTTATGAAGCAGATGGATTTAGCAGATATCTATAGAACTTTTTTATCTTAAAACAAAAGGATATACCTTCTTCTCAACATCTAATGGTACCTTCTTCAAAATTGACCATATAATCGGTAACAAATTGGGCCTAAACAGATACAAGATTGAAATAATTCCTTGCATCCTATCAGATCATGGCAGACTAAGGTTGGTCCTCAATAACAACATAAACAATAGAAAGCCTACATATATATGGAAGTTGAACACCACTCTACTCAATGATAACTTGGTCAAGGAAGAAATAAAGACAGAAATTAAAGACTTTCTAGACTTTAATGAAATGAAGCCACAGCATACCCAAACTTATGGGACACAATGAAAGCAGTCCTAAGAGGAAAACTCATAGCTTTAAGTACCTTGAAAAAGCAACTGGAAAGAGCATACACCAGCAATTTGATAGCACATCTGAACTCTCTAGAACAAAATGAAGCAAATTCACCCAGGAGGAGGCAAAGGAAGGGAATAATCAAACTCAACCAAATAGAAACAAAAAAGACTATACCAAGAATTAACCAATCCAGGAGCTGGTTCTTTGAGAAAATCAACAAAATAGATAAACCCGCAGCCAGACTAACTACAGGGCAAAGAGATAGTATCTTAATTAATAAGATCAGAAATGAAAAGGGAGTCATAACAACAGACACTGAGGAAATCCAAAAAATCATGAGGTCCTACTACAAAAGCCTATACTAAACAAAACTGGAAAACTTGGATGAAATAGACAATTTTCTAAACAGATATCAGGTACCAAAATTAAATCAAGATCAGATCAACGATCTAAACAGTCCCATATCTGCTCATGAAATAGAAACAGTCATTAATAGTCTCCCAACCAAAAAAAGCCCAGGACCAGATAGGTTTAGTGCAGAGTTTTATCAAACCTTCAAAGAAGACCTACTACCAATACTCCTCAAACTATTCCACAAAATAGAAACAGAAGGTACTCTACCAAATTTGTTCTATGAAACCAAAATTACTTTTATACCTAAACAACACAAAGACCTAATGAAGAAAGAAAACTTAGACTGATTTCCCTTATGAATATTGATGTAAACATATTCAATTAAATTCTTGCAAACTGAATCCAAGAACAAATCAAAATGATCATTCATCATGATCAAATAGGCTTCATCCCAGGGATGCAGGGATGGTTCAATATAGGGAAATCCATCAGTGTAATTCACTATATAAACAAACTCAAAGATAAAAACCATATTATCATCTCATTAGATACTGAGAAAGCATTTGACAAAATCCAGCACCCCTTTATGATAAAAATCTTGGAAAGATCAGTAATTCGAATCCCATACTTAAACATGGTAAAAGCAATATACAGCAAACCAGTAGCCAACATCAAACTAAATGCAGAGAAACTTGAAGCACTAAAATCAGGGACTAGACAAGGCTGCCCACACCCTCCCTACCTATTCAATATTGTACTTAAAGTCCTATCCAGAGCAATTAGGTAACAAAAGGAGATCAAAGGAATACAAATAAAAGCAACCCTGAGATTCCATTTCACATCAGTCAGAATGGCTAAGATCAAAAACTCAGGTGACAGCAGATGCTGGTGAGGTTGTGGAGAAAGAGGAACACTCCTTCACTGCTGGTAGGATTGCAAGCTGGAAAGGAAGAATTCAAATTATCACAATTTGCTGATGATGTGATAGTATACTTAAGTAAGCCGAAAAATTCCACCATAGAGCTCCTAATCCTGATAAACAACTTCAGCAAAGTAGCTGGATATAAAATTAACTCAAGCAAATCAGTGCCACTCCTCTACACAAAGGATAAACAGGCTGAGAAAGAAATGAGGGAAACAACACCCTTCACAATAGTCACAAATAATATAAAATACTTTGGAGTGTGTCTAACTAAGCTGGTAAAAGATCTGTTTGACAAGAACTTTAAGTCTCTGAAGAAGGAAATTCAAGAAGATCTCAGAAGATGGAAAGATCTCCCATGCTCGTGGATTGGCAGGATTAATATAATAAAAATGGCCATCTTGCTGAAAGCAAACTACAGATTCAATGCAGTACCTATCAAAATTCTAACTAAGCTCTTCACAGACTTAGAAAGAGATATTTGCAAATTCATTTGGAATAACGAAGAAACCTAGGATAGTGAAAAATATTCTCAACAATAAAAGAACCTCTGGTGGAATCACTATCCCAGACCTTAAGCTGTACTACAGAGCAATTGTGATAAAAACTGTATGGTATTAGTATAGTGACAGGCAGGTGGATCAATGGAATAAAATTGAAGACCCAGAAATGAACCCACACACCTCTGGTCACTTGATCTTTGAAAAGGGAGCTTATACAATTCAGGGGAGAAAAGACAGCATTTTCAACAAATGGTGCTGGCTCAACAGTTGGTTAACATGAAGAAGAATGCAAATCAATCCATTCCTATCTCCTTGTACCAAGATCAAGTCCAAGTGGATCAAAGACCCCCACATAAAACCAGATACACTGAAAGTAACAGAAAAGAAAGTGGGGTACATCCTCGAGCACATGGGCACATGGGAAATTTTCCTGAACAGAACACCAATAGCTCATGCTCTAAGATCAAGAATTGACAAATGGGACCTCACAAAATTACAGTTTCTGTAAGGCAAAAGACACTGTCAATAGGACAAAATGGCAATCAACAAATTAGGAAAAGATCTTTACCAATCCTATATCTGATAGAGGGCTAACACCCAATATATACAAAGAACTCAAGAATTTAGACTCCATAGAACCAAATAACCTTATTGAAAATGGGGTACAGAGCTAAACAAAGAATTCTCAACTGATGAATATTGAATGGCTGAGAAGCACGTAAAGAAATGTTCAACATCCTTAGTCATCAGGGAAACGCAAATCAAAACAACCCTGAGATTCCACCTCACACTAGTCAGAATGGCTAGGATAAAAACCTCTGTTGACAGTAGATGCTGGACAGGTTGTAGAGAAAAAGGAACACTCCTTCATGGCTGATGGGACTGCAAGCTGCTACAACTACTCTGGAAATCAGTTTGGAGGTTCCTCCAGAAATTGGACATTGTGCTGAGAGGACCCAGCTATACCACTCCTGGGCATATACCTAGAAGATGCTCCAACATGCAATAGGGATACATGCTCCACTGTGTTCATAGCAGCCTTATTTATAATAGCCAGAAACTGGAAACAACCCAGATGTCCCTCAACAGAGGAATGGATACAGAAACTGTGGTACATCTACACAATGGAGTACTACTCAGCTATTAAAAACAATAAATTTATGAAATTCTTGGGGAAATGGATAGATCTGGAGAATATCATCCTGATTGAGGTAACCCAATCACAAAAGAACACACATGGTATGCACTCTCTGATAAGTGGATATTAGCCCAGAAGATCGGAATACACAAAGTACAAACCACAAACCACAAGAAACTCAAGAAGAAGGAAGACCAAAGTGTGGATACTTTTAACCTTCTTAGAAAGGGGGAACAAAATACCCATGGAAGGTGTTTCAGAGACTAAACGAAAGACAATCTTAAGACTGTTCCACCTGGGAATCCTTCCTCAAACTACCAAACTCAGACACTATTGTGGATGTCAGCAAGTGCTACCTGAGAGGAGCCTGGTATAACTGTCTCCTGAGAGGCTCTGACAGTACCCAACTAATACAGACGTAGAGGTTCACAGCCATCCATTGGACTGAGCACAGGGTCCCCAATGAAGGAGATAGAGAAAGGACCCAAGGAGCTGAAGGGTTTGAAGCCCCTTAGGAGGAACAACAATATGAACTAACTAGTACCCTCAGAGCTCCCAGGGACTAAACGACCAACCAAAGAGTCACAGGGTGGGGCTCATGGCTCCAGCAGCATATGTGTAGCAGAGGATGGACTAGTCTATCATCACAGGCAGGAGAGGCCCTTGGCCCTATGAAGGTTCTATGCCCCAGTGTAGGGGAAGCCAGGGCCAGGGAGGGAGAGGGTGGGTTGGAGAACAGGGGGAGGGGGAGGGAACAAGGGTTTTTTGTTTTGTTTTTTGTTTTATTTTTTTTTCTTTATTTTCAGAGGGAAAACTGGGAAAGGAGATATCATATGTCATGTAAATAAAGAAAATATCTAATAAAAGAAAACTTGAATAATTCTATTATTGGCATGTCTTTATTTCTTGGCACTTACAAGATCCTTCTAGTGAAGAAAAGATGCAAAAACAAAGATGAGGATGAAGGAACCTTTGCTAAAACTCTGTGATAAACTTTCATTGAATATTAGAGCAAAAGTTAGAAGCCCATCCTTAATGAACACTTGAGTAAGGTTAAATCTACGAGTTCCAGAGCAAATGGACACTCTAACATACCTGTATGTCCAGTCTCTGATAGCAAAGAATAGGATCAGTTTCCTTATCATCTCAGTTTTAACATTTTTTGAGAGATGTTTTCCAAGGAGGTCTGAGGAATGGAGCTTGGAATCTTATTAACCCTGGAAGAAAATAACACTACATATTATCAGGAAAGTGCTTCAAATTAGTTCTCCTCACAAATGAAGCAAGTCAACTACAAACATTCCCTGTGTAAGTGTGTGTGTGTGTGTGTGTGTGTGTGTGTGTGTGTACACATGTATATACATATACATACACGCACACAAACACACCTTGAAATAAGAACAGTGTATTATCATTAAATAGCAACTTTCTCTGAATTGAACCATCTCATTCTGAAGGAAGGATTGCGACTCTAGAAACTATAAAACAATGTTCCCTAAGATTATAAAAGTAGGCCTTAGGAAGATGAAGATCCAAGATGGCTCCAGCATAGAACCTAGATTCAGGTCTCAGCACTTAAGTCAGACAGCTCACAATCGTCTGCTGCTTTAGTTCCAGAAGATCAGAAGATCCTTCCTCTGGCCTCTGCAGGCTGAAGCTACCTTCATTCATGTGCCCACACCCACACATCATCACATACATGAGCATCATCATTAAAAATATGAAAATATGTCTTTTAAAAGAAAGGGAATAAACAGTAAACAACTCACTAGTCTCAGGAAGTTCCTGAAAGTTATAAATAACAAAGACTGCAGAGGAGAGGAGACTCTCCAAGCTACCCACAAGTCATTCAGCTAGTTTTAGAATTTCTTTGCTGGTCTTTTGTTGATATGGCTGCTACTGAGTTAACCATATTTCTGTAAGTAACATTTTACCAAAATCTTGATAGAAACCTCAGTAAACTCATTGACTCACTAAGCTGTATTTTAGTGTCTTTCATTTGTTTTATTTGTTTTGGTCTGTCATTGTCGCCTATCTAAGGTGAGTAAATATTTCTTTATATCTTACCAGAAATAATATCACACAACACCAATGCAGACTCATACAGTGTGAGAATCAGACATTTCTTTTTCTTGTGATCTTTTCTCTGTGGGTATGAGGTTAGAGGAATGACCCATACAACTTGAGGACATACATCTATTATCACCTGTGAGAAGCAAATAAAAACAGAGATCTTGTTTCACATATACAAGTAAGTTATCCTCCAAGGGAAGATTACTTTTAATCATCACTTCTTATTATACCCACAAACAAATTCCCTGCCATATGACTTTGAAGTTTAAAATTATCTCATTCACACTCTGTGATGAATAATTTCCTCATATAAATTTTCTAAATCAAGGTAAGAGGTAATGCTGTTCATTTCATGGCTAGTGTCCAGAGAAGTAGAACTTATACCATGTGCTGAAGATGCTCAAAGCCATAAGATAGAGACAGTGATAACTAAGTAACCAGAAAACTTCTACAAGTGTCTAAAACCTACAGTGCAGAAAAATATTTCACCCTGAACACATAAAATAATGGTAACTCATACACAAGGACTTATTTTCTACCCTGCCATTCAAATGATGATGTTGAAAGGTGTGGCTGAACAGAGCAAAATGGCAAGATGATCACAGCTCATAAGAGCTCTAAGCTTCTGAGCTAGATATGCTGTTATAAATGAAAAACCCAAAGCCTTACTGTCAAATGTTATAAAGGCTGCTTTTCCCTCACAAAAATTCTTGATATACATTCATTTCTTTTGGTTTCTTTCAAGACAGGGTTTCTCTGTATAACCCTGGATGTTCTGAAACTCACTTTGTAGACCAGGCTGGCCTCGAACTCAGAAATCTGCCTGCCTTTGCCTCCCAAGTGCTGGGATTAAAGGCATGCGCCACCACTGCCCAGCTTGTTATACATTCTTAATAGGCTTCCAATTCTCTTATAAGAAAGAGCTCAGGGACACAGATGCCTTTCATCCCATGTCTACATGTATCAGTCATCTTTCCCTGCAATAGTAAAGCACCAAAGACTGTTTAAAAAATAAACATGCAGTTATAGAGACAAGAGATGGAGGCTATAGGTACTGTTCTCACATAATAGAGAAAGGAGTTGATGGATGCCACTTAGGAATAACTGCTTTTATTCATTTTAGGGCATCAGCAAGGCCTTACTTAACTTCACTTTCCTCCTGCATGGCCTTGTCTCTAAAACAAATTGCTGAGGATAAGATCTTCCATGTATTTCCCTCTGAGAAAAGGGCAGGCAAATTCAATCACTTTTGTTCCTCAAAATTATTATGAAATTAAGAAAATAAAAGTACAGAGGATGAATGCCTTTATGGGTCCTTCCCGGTAAGGTCACCATTACCACCACCACATCTCATTATTTGAACTCAGTTGAATGGCAGAAATACAGAAATATAATTTAAAGTCTTCCAGAGAAACAAATCAAGTTTGCTTAAAGATATCTAGTATATCTTTATAAAAAGTATATATATATATACATATATATATATACACACACTTATATATGCTTATATGTAAATGTATATATACATATATATGCATATATGTATAATATA
>NW_022196911.1:88573246-88576259 GCF_008632895.1 Mastomys coucha
ATATATATATATATATATATATATATATATCAAAAAGAGTGACTTTATCAATAGCTGAATAGAAGACGCAAGAAAGAAATGATAAAATCTACTGGAAGGAAGAGGAAAAAAAATAATCCAGATAAATCTGGATAAAATAAGTTGGATAAAAGTCTGAACTTTCCTGAGGCTGGTGACATAAAGAGTGGGAACAACAAATATAAGCATGGATGGAGAGTAGTAAAACAAGGTTTGCCTCTGTAGGAATTAGCTTCTTCCAGTTTATCTTCCTCCCTCAAAGTCAACTATTTTTAATTCCAGGGAAAATATCATTATTTTTCCTCATAGAGATTTTCTGCATAACAGAGATCAGAAAAGTGGTCCTATACAAACACAAAGGAGGTGTCTGAATGTCAGTGACATAATGTTAAAAATGGCCATGATGCCTTCTTGTTCCTTCGACATGTAAAAACACTAAGCATGCAATGTTTGCCTCAAGTGAGGCTATCTGAAGGCTGTCCTCTGGGCCTCCGGTTAAATGCCTATAGGTGTTGAACTATGGGAGCTTCCTCCAGAAAATAGTTTTGTCTAGTCACCATCTAAATAAGATGAGAGCCTTCCTTATCACTGTGTCCCCCCATGAAATTTTCAATCAGCTTGCAGCATAATTACATATAAAGTTTATCTGATGACCAACAAATGTTAGAAGATAGTCACTAAGCTTCGTGCTATGCTGCAAACTAATAGGAGAGATAAGCACCTGGAATCCATAAAAGAAGCAAAAAAGACCTAAAGAATAAAACATTTAAAAATCAGTTTTAGGCAGACATACAGGCACACTCACACCACCGGGAACAGAAATAGCAGAATTGCTATGATTTTAGGGAAGCCTACACTGCAGATTCCAGGCTAATCAAGGCTACATGATGAGATCCTGAAATCCCCCAAAATTGCAAAGTAATAAATACATAAATAAATGCATTTCAGTATTTTAATGAAGACAAAAATTAATGGTCATTCAAAAAATCGAAAGATATAAAAGGGATAATTAAAGCTCTTACAAAGTTAAAAATTTTAGTAAAAAATAATAATAAGGAAAATTTACATAAGGAAATGTAAAGCAAACTGACTAGATTGAATGCTTATGTGTTACTTCTCCACCTTGCATTTAATATCAAGTCTATAAATATGGCTAGCAATCCTCTATAGAGAGTTCTGGCCATTGTTATGAAACTAGTTAGTGAGGCAGATCATGTGACAAACTAAAACATTTTATACCAAGACTTCCATTTAGTTTTGGTCATAGTAAGTATATTCCTGTCATCTTCCCTATATCTCATCTGTGTTTGGACCCTTAATTGTAGTGTGACATAATCCAAAAGTCATGAGTTTAAAAGTTGAACAGATGTTTGGGCACTCCCTCTCTCTTTGTCTTTCTCTCTCTGTCTGTCTCTCTGTGTGTCTGTCTATCTATCTATCTATCTATCTATCTATCTATCTATCTATCTATCTATCTATCTATCTATATCTCTCTCTGTTCTGTCTGTCTCTCTAGTCCTGAGGAATAGAGTTAAAGGTACTTATATAACTTATATTAATTAGGCAATTAAATGAGATAAGGTGTTTTCCTATCTGATTTTATGTAATTCCTGGTGAAAAACAACTGAAAACTATCTCAGCTTTCTCCCTGATAAGAAAGTCTGTGGAAATTTATGCCACAGCCCGTTGACTAGGAGACCAAGTGCCTTTTACATCATAGCACACTGACCTGGTGAATGTTGACATTTCTTTCACTAAGATAGCTTTTGTCACCACAGAAAATAACTGATATGACTGCCTTATTTTTAACCAGGTAAAAGTTTACTTGGTTAAGACTGTCCGATTGTAATCTAAATTAATTAGTAAAGTTAAATGAGTTGAGTGTCTTTGTTTGAGTCATTATGGTCAAAATAGCTAACTATGAGATATGATTTAAAAAAAAATAAACTTGTATTGAGATAAGGGAATTTGGTTTTCGAGGGTAAATCCAGAATTACCTTAGTATAAGTTAACTTTCTATGTGGAAGGTACTCCTCATGCATGCTGTGAGGACAATATGTGGAAATAATACTGAATCTTTTATGTGGAAATAATATTGAATCAGTAAGCATTAACTTTATGAATTCCCTGGCTTAAAAATAAAGCTTACCAAAGCATTCAAAAAGAACAGAAGTTTAGTCCGTGAACAGAGCCTTGTTTCTGCTTTCATACTGAATGAATGGGGTCCTATTATCCATGGAATTTTACCCTATACATTTTGTGGCATAGAACAAATTACTAGAATTTTGGAGAAAACAAAAATGCAATTTTCTTTTCACTTCTAATGCTTGTCTGAGAAACTCAATAAAAAAAAAAATAAAAAGACTGTGAGGTTGCTAGTCCAAGCTCACAGATCACTCAGAAGACCAAGGTCTTATAACTACAGAAGCTGCCATTCTCTCTCTATTGGACAATCACCTACCACTCACATCAGAGCAAGGAGTTCCCTTTGTGTAGCAGCTAAATATATAGTCAGAGATTACATATGCATAGAAGAAGCTTTGGGATTTGGCCTGAATACAGAGACCAGAAACAATGAAAAGGAAGTTTTGATTAAATCCTCTTCCAACTGGTCAAGCTCTGTTCTGTGAGTGACCTGGTATAGGGAGGAATACTCTTCAATACGATCACAACCCCGAACTGTAAATAATGCATACAGCTGGAAAATGAAATCATCTCGTTTTAATTAGCTGCTTCTCAGCTATCTGTCTTTGATCTACTTCAATAAGTTGACACGGTGATTTTGCTGTTTTTCCATCCACTGATGTTTGGGATAAAACTATATAACATACTTGATTGAGAGAATGCCAGGTTGAAAATGGAGATGGAACATTACTGCAAAGAAAGTCTTTGTTAATTCAACTAGAGAACTAACAAATTTGATATTTACATTCTTTTTTTTCTTTTAGATATTTTCTTTATTTACATGTAAATTTCTCCATTCCCAGTTTCCCCT
>NW_022196911.1:88578490-88590112 GCF_008632895.1 Mastomys coucha
TAAAGTTGCAAAGCTTCTGTAAGGCAAAAGACACTGTCAATAGGACAAAATGGCAACCAACAAATTGATATTTACATTCTAAGGCTTAGATTATTGTTTCTATAAAGGTGTTATAAAAATACTGCATTGAGTTTTCAGTAGAATATTCTGGACACTAGTTTTTCTCCTTTGTATGCAAAACTATTTCAAATAATTATGAATAAAGAAAGTAAAATTTATGAAATTATAATTATTCTCTTTTAGGGGAGGAAATGATTTATTTGGTTTACAATTATGCATTAGGTTCTTCATTCTGGGGAAGTCAAGGCAGAAAGTCAAGCAGCTAGTGTGTCACTTGCACAGAACAGGGAAAACCATTGTACCCATGTTGCATACATGCTCACTGCTTACACTCAGCTAGCTCTCCTCACACTCATACAGTTCAGAAGGGTACAACCTAGGTCATGGTGCCACACACTATGAGTTGGGTCTTCCTACATCAATTAACAGTCAAATCAATCCCAGACAGTCTCACAGGGAAACCTGATCTGGACAGTTCCTCTAGTTGGGCAGTCTTCTCCCATGATTCTAGTTTGTGCCAACTTGACAATTAAAAACTAACCAATACACACTGTGTGTCAGTGATAAATATCTGGTTACATATTGCATAGATGTTACTGTGACTTGAAGTAACTCCAACTTTTATATTACACATGGATAATCTCTAACCACATATACAACAGTGACCACCATAACACCTTTAATGCCCATGTGATCAAAAGAGTTTTCTGAGTTCTCCCTTGTTTTGGCTATGTGGAGATACTTTTGCTAGAATACCCATTATATGGAATTTGGAGTACATGTGATTTCCTTTGCTAGTGCATATGCAAGATACATTTCCTATTTACTAACAAAGGTACTGCTAGAACAATCCAGGGCACAGTCTTCTTGGGCATGCGGCTCAAGGATCTACTTCTCTACTGGTCTTTATCATCATCTGAATGTTAAATAATCAATGTTAAAACATATTTGTATTAAATTAATTTATTTTTTACATTCCATATTCCATTTCCTATGCTCCCATCCACCCTCGAACTGCTCCACATCCCACACCTCCTCCACAGCTCCCCCTCAAATTTCAGAATGAATAAAAGTCTTATCAGTGATGTACTAATAGTGAGTACAAACCAACACACTAGCAATTTCCACTCCAGGTAGGGATTTAGTGTCTCAGAGAGACCAATATGAATTCTCATCTTCTTCCTTTTTCCTATGAGCTCAGGAAAAGCAGCAACTTGCCAGTTTTCAGTTCTTTCAACAACTTACTAGTAAATCCCTCTTGTTTAATTCCCTCTGTTTGAATTTATAATCATTCTTTACAAATGTAACCATCTTGGAGCAGGAAAGATTGCTTAATGGATTAAGTACTTGCTGAACAAGCATAAGGTGCTACATTAAGATCCCTCATAACTCATAAAAACTGCATGTGACAGTGCCTGTCTATAACCACAGTGCTGGAGAGGAATGGACATAGAGACTGGAAGACTATTGAAGCTCATTGGCCAGATCATCTAAATGCTACTCAGCTATTAAAAAATTAATTTATGAAATTCTTAGGGAAATGGATGGATATGGGGAATATCATCCTGAGTGAGGTAATCCAATCAATCACAGAACAACACACATGGTATGCACTCACTGATAAGTGAATATTAGCCCAGAAGGTCAGAATACCCTAGATACAATCCACAAACCACAGGAAACTCAAGAAGAAGAAAGACCAAAGTGTGGATACTTCGATCCTTCTTAAAAAGGGGAACAAAATATCCATGGAAGGAGTTGCAGAGACAAATTATGGAGCAGAGACTGAAGGAAAGACAATCCAGAGACTGCCCCACCTGGGAATCTTTCACGTATACAATCACCAAACCCAGACACTATTGTATATGCCAGCAAGTGCTGGCTGACAGGAGCCTGATATAGTGTCTCCTGAGAGGCTCTGACAGTGTCCAACTAATACAGAAGTAGAGGCTCACAGCCAATCATTGGACTGAGTACAGGGTCCCCAATGAAAGAGCTAGAGAAAGGACCCAAGGAGCTGAAGGGGTTTGTAGACCCATAGAAGGAATAACAATATGAACTAACCAGTACCCTCTGAACTCCCAGGGACTGAACAATCAACCAAAGAGTACACATGGAGGGACTCAAGGCTCCAACTGCATTTGTAGCAGAGGATGGCCTTGTTGGTCATCAATTGGAGGAGAGGCCCTTGGTCCTGTGAAGGTTTTATGCCCGGTGTAGGGGAATGCCAGGGCCAGGAAGCAGGAGAGGGTGGGTTGGTGAGCAGGGGAAGTGGGGAGGGAATAGGGGTTTTATTTTGGAGGAGAAACTGGGAAAGGGGATATCATTTGAACTGTAAATAAAGAAAACATCTAATGAAAAAAAGTCAAACTTTAGTTTTCGTAAGAGATTTTCAAAGAATAAGATGATAGAGGGAGATCCTCTCAGTTAAATTCTGACAAATGCACAGACAGCTAAGTAAATACACACACACACACACACAAACACACACACACACGCACACACTCCACATACACATACTCCATATACACACAGGTATACAATAAATGGATAAATCAACTAAATTTTAATTAATCAAAATCTATATTATATTTTATTATTTATTTGTCTCTAATATATTATATTCTCTAATTGAGCAACTGGGTTGTTTAAATTTTTATAAATATATGCAAAGTAATTATGGATTACATAATAATAATTATTCTACAAGAGCAAATAGACAGGGAATCTAGTGTTGCTATTTCAAAGTGGTGAATCCATAACCTTTCTTAAGGAGAAGGCAATGAAGTGACTAGATTGATCTAAATGAAAGTGTTTTAGAACTAGAAACATAACATGATGGTAATTGTTTTCAAGACGGAGTTCAGATCTGTTGATTTAAACAAATTTATTAGGCATTCACCATACTGCCAAAGTTGCCACCAAAAGAAGGAAAGGCATAATTCAATACCAAAAATGAAGAAAACGCTAGCCAACATATGTTTTCAGCTACCATCAATGTCTCAGATTTCAGGTTAGACAATGACTGGATTTGCCTGTCTTTCCACAGAAGGTCAGAATAACAAAGTGTGGTGTCTCAGGTATTATCAGAGAATAGCTAAATATAATGAAAGAAAGAAGATCATTAAATCAAGAACAACAAAGATATGGGATAAAGTTATTTTATAGCTGATGGTGCCAATTACTTTTAATTGTTAAAACCAACTATACTATGCTCAAACTGAAGGGACATCTCTAACCTCCACATCTCTAATTTCCTTAGTACATTAATTCAGAATAGATGTGGAAGTACCAAAGTGCCAACTTATTATACAGTCAGTTTTTAAGAAGCCAGCATTTGAAAATCATAATAACACATAAAATGTTTAAATGGGTTGTAAAATTTCACAGAGTATAATTACTTATACACAAAGTACTACATAACATGATACCACCTTGTCTTTGTTGATAATTATTACAAAATCTTTTATCTTGCTAAATTTCTTTCATGTCAAAAGCTACAAAGAAGAAGGATTGATAGGCCAATGGGGAACAGTGAGTTTTGATGTTGTACAAGGCCAGATTGCTTTATTGTATGTTTACCAAAGATGAGCAGCGAGTATAAGAATTTCGTATTTCATGAAAATTTAAAAGCAGGCATGGAAAGTATCATAAAGTATATGTCCAGCTTTGAAACTCTGTAAGACTTCAATATCTTGCATTTCCCAAATGCCCACCAGGCAGTGTCAGACATTGATCAGCTACATTGCTGTGTTACATTCACAACTTCCAAATTTTATCCTCCATTTGCTTTGCAGGATAGAAAACCAATGGGCAAAAATGTGTCTTTATTTTGTTTTGTGTTGCTATGTAGGTACTAACATTGTGAAGGTTGGACTGATAGATGTCCAACATGGATATCCATAACTTATAGGAGTGAGTTTTCTGCCTATCCCCTACTACCTTGTTGAGACCTAGATGGGGCTTAAGTCATGCTGGACTAAATGGCAGAGATCTTACCCCAGTGAGTCTTGTCGTTGGCACTGCTTTTCTTCTGAAACCATAAAATTTGCCTTCTTAAAACTGTTGCCCTTTGCATAAAAATGAATTTATTATTACCAGTACTACTAGAAACCCTGTCTTGACATATACCATGCTTGTATATTCTACACAAATAAACAGCATGCATTTGCATAGAGTAGTTGCAACATATACCATTGGACAATTTAACCCAAAGCATTTATGTAGCTATAAAGGGACCATGGTGCAGTTTTATATCTCATAATAGTACTTAAAGGAATAAAAACATAAACAGTGAGAAGATATGCTGATTTTTAAAGCATTCTCTGACCCTCTGAATATTGATTTGAAAAACTGGCTAAAATTTGAAGTTGGATGACATAAACTACAACATGAAAATTATGTAAGTGATCAAAATCTCCATTTATCAAATTACATATTTTAATTTTTATTGCAATTTTACTTAATGTGTTCCCTGATGATTTCAAGCATGTATATGATGTATATTGGTGCTTCCAACTCCCCTGTATTCTGCTATTCCCTTAACCCCTGCCATTGTCCCCTCTTCTCTAAAATATCCCTTTTTACATTCATATATTTTGGGTTTGTTTTGTGAGTTTAAAACCTTCATACTTCAGTCTTCATTATGGCTTCAGAACTTTAAACTTTCAAGGTAAACTGTACAGCATACCAGAATATCATTTTTTTAGTTGTATCATTGGAAAAACAAGGCCAGTAGTCTTTGTGATCATACACCCCAGTCATTTTAGGCTCAATGGTTTTATTATCATTACTGCCATTTTTCCAGTGGTTTATCTTCAACTACCAAAACACAAATGGGATGCAAAGAGTGGAACATTTCTCTATTATGTTGCCTTCTACTGTTAAGCAATCTACTCTTTTAAAGCAATGAGAAATGTAACAAGATAGCTATTGTATGGTATCTATTTACAGATTTGTCTATTTCATCTAATGGCCACAAAAGTACTTTTATTTTATGTGCTTGAGGCCTGCAATTTTATAATAACTTGAAACAATTTTCTGCAGCAATGTGTGCTTTATTGCTAAAGATCAATTTAATTCAATATTTTTTCTGTGATTCATTTGCCATGCCTTTTTTTTTTTTTTTTTTTTTTTTTTTTTTTTTTTTTTAGTCGGGGCTCTCAGAGGAAAATGGAACCCTGCTCTCCATGTTCAAGGAAGTTAGTGTAAAGTCCACAATGAAGATAGTACTGTGATAGGAACACAGTGGGCATAGCTCTAAGGAAGCATCCGCAACAGGACGCAAGAGCTAGGAAAGCTTTGTTTGGAATCTGACACTCATCACAAGCCTCAAGGAATAAACAAGGGTGAGGGAGATAAATTCCATGGTAGTTATTCTACACAGAGTGTAATTAAACACAAGCATAGTCCTCTATGAATGTTCGCAGCACGTGTCTGGCATATGTAGGCGGTTCTAACTGACTGGAAGGACAAAACCACCTAGAAGAGCAGTAAAGGGTGGTCAAAATATTTATTCATGAGGAATCTTTTATAGTTGAGTGTTTGGGGGTCACCTTGTGACTATAGACTATAATGACAACACCAGTTGACAAGCTAGTTCTTATGGAGGAGAGTCACAAGCTTCTACTGCTACATGAAGAGCTACAGATCATTAATAGCTGCTTAGCATTGAAGAATCATTCTTCTTCAAGGACAAGAAACTTGATAACTTATTCACTCCCAAGTGTTCAGGCTTAAACACATGTATGTAGTAGCAATCCTAAATGAATTTAACAGAATGTGTATGCCTGTGTGTATTCTCTGCCTCCCAGGTCTCTGGTATATTCTAGAGGGTCCCCCTACACACTTCCTACCTCCTGAGGTTGCCTGTTTCCATTCTTTCTACTGGCCCTCAGGGCTTCTCTCCTCTTCCCCCTTCCCCAATACCTGCTCATGTCCCCCTTTTCCCCTACCTGTCCCCTCTCCCACACATGTCTCTCCCTCCCTCTGTCCCCATGATTGCTCTGTTCTCCCCCCAAGTGTAATTGAGGCACCCTCACTTTGGCTTGTTAACCTTCATGAGTTCTGTCCATTGTATTCTGGGTATTCTGTACTTTTTTGGCTAATATACCCTTATTAGTGAGTGTATACCATACATGTCCTTTTGGGTCTAAGTTACCTCACTCGGAATATTTTCCAGTTCGATCCATTTGCCTGCAACACTCAGGATGCCCTCTCCCTATCAGTCCCTTATCAAGATGCATTGCTTTTGGTGTGATTTTGTAACTTAAGTAGCTTACACAGAGCTGTTTGTGTGACCACAGGATTGGAATTACCTATCAGAGTCTGGTGGAGTTCTCAGTGAGTGTGCAAATAAAGGCACTGACTCTCTTTCAAATTTGAACAGAAACAGGCCAAATAATCAACCTAACGATGTACTTTAAGGGTTTGAAAAAATACAAATGAAACACAAAAGCTGTAGACTGGAAAAAAATTCACTATTAAGGCAGATACTAGTGAAAACAAAAAGTGAAATTAAAAAAACTAGTCAAAGAATCAAAAAGTTTGAGAGATCTCAGGGGTCCAGATTAATTGAGACTGCTGGTCCTCTTACAGAGTCGCTCTCCTCCTCAGCTTCTTCTGGCCTATTCCTAATTCAACCACAAGGGTCAGCAGCTTCTGTCCATTGGTGCAAATACCTGCATCTGACTCTTTCAGCTGCTTTTTGGGTCATTCGGTGGGCAGTCAGAATAGGTCCCTTTTTGTGAGTGCTCCATATCCTCAGTAATAGTGTCAGGCCTTTGGAAGCCCCCCTTAAGCTGGATCCTACTTTGGGCCTGTCACTGGACCTTCTTTTCCTCAGGTTCCTCTCCATTTCCATCCCTGAAGTTCTTTCATCTGATATTAGGTCCCCAACACATATACAGCTAAGGACTGCTGGGACTGGGTTCAGTCAGAGAAGATGCACCTAACCCTCAAGAGACTGAAGGCCCTGGGGAATTTAGAGCTCTAGTTGGGTGGATAGTGGATGGTGGGGACATCCTCATAGAGACAGGGGGTAAGGAGGAGGTATGAGATGTGGAACATTTAGAGGGTAGATGGGGGGGGCAGGTAAGGTGGTGGTGGGAATAAAATCTGGAATGTGAAAAATAAATAATAATAAAAATAATAATAAAAATAATTAGAAAGTTGTTTCTTAGAAATGATAAACAAAATTGACAACCCCAATGCTGAATTAACTAAAAGAGAAACAAGCCAAATTAATAAAACCTAAGAGTTGAAAAGGGACACTTTACAATAGAAAAAAGGTAACAAAATAATTTCAGAAAACTGTAAGAGAGTACTTTAAAAAACAATATTTTGTTGTCTGGAGAGATGGTTCAGAGGTTAAGAACACTGGCTGCTCTTCAGAAGAGCCCATGTTTGATTCCTAGCACAATCACCTACAACTCCAGTTCCAGGCAATCTGCTGCCCTTTTCTGACTTCAACATGCAGATAAAACACCCTCCTACATAAAATAAGGTTAGGGAAAATTATAAAATTCAACTAAATTGAAAAACCTAAGAAAAATGGCTGAATTTCTAGATACATTTGACTCACTTAAGTTTAATCAAGATAAAAATAATTTAAGCAGAGCTATAACAAGTAAAGAGATTAAAGTAGTGAAAAAAATCTCTAAATTAAAATTTAAGGAGCAAAGCCCAGATCCAGATGTATTCACAGCAGAATTCTACCAATCTTTAAAAGAACCCACAGCCAATGCTACTCAAGTTATCTCACAGAATAGAAATAAAAGGAAAGTTTCTAAAATCCATCCACAAAGCCAGTGTTGTTTTAAAATCAAACCAGGAAAAGATACAATAAAATAGACAAATATAGACTAATATCCCTTCTGAACATAAATGTGAAAATTACTAACAAATTACATCCAAAAAATTATTCACTGTGATCATAATGGCTTGATCTAAGTGAATATCTTACAATAAAGAAATAAAAGATTATAAGAGCTGGGGGAGGGGCATGACATCTGCAAGAATGGCTTCTATCTTTTTTTTCCATTTTTATTAGATATTTTGTTTATTTACATTTCAAATGTTATCCTTTTCCCTGGTTTTCTATCCAAAAACCCCCTATCCCTTCCTCCTCCTCCCTCCCCCTGCTCACCAACCCACCCTCTCCTGCTTCCTGGCCCTGGCATTCCCCTACACTGAGGCATAGAACCTTCACAGGACCAAGGGCCTCTCCTGCCATTGATGACCAACAAGGCCATCCTCTGCTACAAATGCATTTGGAGCCATGAGTCCCTCCATGTGTACTTTTTGGTTGGTGGTTTAGGCCCTGGTAGCTCTGGGGGTACAGGTTAGTTCATCTTGTTGATCCTCCTATGGGGTTGCAAACCCCTTCAGCTCCTTGTGTCCTTTCTCTAGCTCCTCCATTGGGGACCCTGTGTTAAGTCCAATGATTGGTTGAGAGCATTCCACCTCTGTCAGGAACTGGCAAGAGCCTCTCATGAGATAGCTATAAAAGAAAGAGCCTAGAATCTCTACAACATGGATGCCTAGTGAGACCTGAGTAACACCATTTGACAAGCTAATGCTTCTGGAGAGGAACACATATGGTTCTACTGCTGAATGAAGAGCTACAGACAGTTAATGGGTGTCATGCACTCCCAGACATGTACATAAACCCTAGAGACATATATAACATATACACATGCACATAGACACACACACACACACACACAGGAACACTCACATAATCCAAATTATTTAAAAATATTTCAAATATCCCAAGCACCTCAAAAAGTCAAAGTGATCAAAAGCCACTAACAAGATGACAATCACAGAGATATATCAACATCCACAGAGAAGTAATGAGTCAGACTTAACAGGCACACCTACGTTGCAATGGATGAGTTATTTTTCAACCAGATTGTGAGATTTACATCCCAAGACTGTATTTGAGGACATGACAGCGACACATCACACATGCACCACTGCTCAGTTCTAACCAACCTTATCCAATTTATCATTCTTGTTCCAAAATAGAAAACAGGAAATGCTTTGTAGGTATTAGGAACCATGCCAAACAGGATGAAAATGTTAATCCCTTTGAGAAATTTCTCAGTTTAAACTGAAGGAAAAAAAAACCTGATTGACATATTTCTGTTAAGAAAATATAGCTCTTTTCTCACTAATTTGTGACTTGCCTATTTTTCCTCATTTTCTGAAAGGACCTGAAAGATGGTAAAATAAACACAATTGATTATTGACTGCAAAGAACCCTTACTGTCAGGCCTGGCATCAGATTTCTGGCTTCTGGCTTTATCTCTAACTAGCCTGTTCCCTTTACCTCTTTTATCTCATCCTCACCATCAACACAAGATGCCAGGTATCTCTAAATTCATACTTCAGACCTACCTTCCAGGCATCATATAGTTTATTGAAAAATTGCATAACTTTGTAGAACTTTATCTGTAAAGAGATCCAATCTGAATGTATTGCAGTAGTTTCAGAAGGAGTAAATAACCTATCATATCAAAAAGCTTACTTGATTAATCCATTACATAAACCCCATTGTTATTTTCATATCCCTTTACATTCATATTTCTCTTTTTCTTTAAGATCTGCTTCATGGTGATATCTCATGGTACTGTGTATGCTAAATTATACTGTGGGCCCATCAGTGTTTCTTTTTCCTATTTGAAGGTCCTAGACTTGATACATGACTATGGATTTCGGGAACCTAACTTAGTCCTAGTTTCTCAAAGATGGAAAGATATGAGGTAATAAGAAAACCTACTGAAAGACTTATGCATCTATACTGGCTGGTTTTGTGTCAACTTGACACAAGCTGGAGTTATCACAGAGAAGGGAGCTTCAGGTGAGGAAATGCCTCCATGAGATCCAGCTGTAAGGCATTTTCTCAATTAGTGATCAAGGATGGGAGGGCCCCTTTTGGGTGGTGCCATCTCTGGGCTGGTAGTCTTGGGTTCTATAAGAAAGCAAGCTGAGTAAGCCAGGGGAAGAAAGCCAGTAAGTAATATCCCTCCATGGCCTCTGCATCAGCTCCTGCTTCCTGACCTTCTTGAGTCCTGACTCCCTTTGGTGATAAATTGCATTTGGTGATTTATGTGGAAGTATAAGCTGAATAAACCTTTATCTCTCCAACTTGCTTCTTGGTCATGATGTTTGTGCAGGAATAGAAACCCTGACTAAGACAGCATCCATTTGAGTGTTAACATCTTATAGAAACTCATACTTGAGAGATGAAGCCTCAAGTCTATTGCCTTCTCCAGCCTAGCAGAGTAGCCATGGTGTGTGTGTGTGTGTGTGTGTGTGTGTGTGTGTGTGTGTGTGTGTGTGTGTGTTAAGTTGAAAGAGAAAATCCCTCCTCCCCAGTGTAAAACTGAGCAGGAAATGTACGTATTATTCTGTGTTTGCATTTTGGTATTAGCATCATATTTATTTATATCAAAAGTATCTCATTTAAAAATGTCTGCTCATACACTTACCACAATGTTTCTAAGGTAGGATAAAAGGTTCAGAGAAGTAGAGATTGAGGAAGGACAGAATTCTAATAGTATTAACATATTCTTTGCCTTCCTTTGAAATGAAGAGTAACCCTCCATTCTTCTTATTATTGTAGTAGTCTGAGACTAAATATAAACTTGGTATAGGAACTTAGATGCCCAACACTGATAGCACAGAAAGTAGAGGAGAGTGGGAAGGGAAGATAGAATGATCATTTATTATTGATTTTCTCCATCATCTTTAAACTACCAGAAGCTACTCCAGAATGATATAATTCCAGAGGCCAGTCACATCTAGCCTGATCACATCTTACCTTCAAATGAACAAAAATTTTAAAAGAAAGAAAGAAAGAAAAAAAAAACAGACAAACAACAAAGTTCTGCTTCAATTCCATGATGCCCTCAAGAAAATCCCAAAAGTTTTGTTGACTTTCCTGTGCTGTCCCTCATGGGTTCTTACCTTTATCAATTTATAAGGACACAGAAAGAGTTACAATCGAAGTGGATCTCTCTGAGGATGACCAGATCAACCCAGACCCAAAGGTTAGGTTTGTTTTCTATCAATGATACTCACCAAAAGTACTTTCCAATGTCCAATTCTGCTTCAGTGTTCCCATTTCAGAAGCCCCCCCTTGGAGAAGAAGAACTTTTGGTTCTAATGAGCATGCTGAAATTGTTTTTTCCAAGAATGATTAAGGCATTCAGACTTTATATGGTATCAGTAATTGCTCCCCACACTGCCTTAGCAAGGAACAGAGCTGCTGGGAACAGCAAATGCTGCACTGTTATATAAGGACTCATTACTCTGATACTCCACCTGCTGGTTCCCAAAGCTGTAACGGGCTACCATATGCACATATGAGAGAGTCCCAATGCCATTTAAGGTTATACCATGAGACAAGAGCCAAAAATAGAAATAAAACACTGCATAGAAGAACATACAGGGACAAAAGTAAATCTATAGAAACCATAGGTATAGGTTGGTGTCTATCCACAGTCATTGCCCTTTGTGGATATATATATATATATGTATATATATATATATATA